>NC_052518.1:26919318-27278994 GCF_014356525.2 Nilaparvata lugens
AGCAGCGCCACAAGATCTCTGTCTCCGTTCAAATTAACTCCTTTACATCCACGATTTTCAAAAAAGGATACAATGTCGCCTATGAACAATGAAAAGAGTAGAGGACTCATTGAATCACCCTGCAAGACGCCTTTGGTGACATTGATTCTCGATTCCGATCCAGTGTTCAATTGTACAACTGCAATATCATATAGAGACTTGATAGTCTTGATCATTTTTGTGGATATGCCAAGACTACAGAGCCTAGGCCATAATATCGAATAATCCAAACTATCAAAAGCTCGTTTGTAATCCACGAACATGGTGAAAACTGTCCTTTTTTGGAGCCGAGTAGCTATGTTTAAAGCTGAACTGAGCACAAATATGTTGTCCATGCATCCTCTGGCTTTCCTGAAACCACTCTGCTCCTCTGGGAGTTTGCCCTCTAATTCTGCACATTGCATTATCCTCTCAGCTAAAATACTTGAGTACAGCTTTGTTATGGCATTGATTAACGCGATTCCTCGGAAGTTTTCCGGTAAGCTAGGGTCTCCCTTCTTGAATAGATGGAACATAAGTATTTGTCCCCAGCTCTCAGGTGCTATTCCTGAGTTGAATACATTATTGAACAAGTTCAACAAGTAGTGTTCCCATGAGGCCGGCAAGATCTTGAACAATTCATAGCCCAATCCATCAATTCCAGGCGATTTTCTCATCTTGCTCTTCTGGATAACTGTTTGTAGCTCTATTAAGCTTATCTCTCCATCCATGTATTCATCCGAGTATACACAGGTTAAAACCAATTCTGTTCGAGGTCCTGCATAGAAATTTCTATAGTACTGGATCCAAGCCTCAAGGCTTACTGAACAATTTGAATTCTTCTTCGGCTTTCTCTGAGTGTTTCTCTTAACAGCGTTCCAAAATGATTTACTATCCTTTGCCTGATATATTTCATTCAACAAGTTTTCATGGAATAATCTTTTTGCTCTTCTTGTTATCTCCCGGTATGGTTTGGGTGCGTTAGCGAGGTTGCCAGTGGGGATAGAGGTCCTACTGTTCTAGTGTCTTGTAGCTCATAGTAAAAGTTGGTGGAATTGGATAAATCTTTCGGATATTGTTGTATGATTATTTTGGAGCTTCTAGATGGCTGAATTGATCCGATATCCTCGACATTATTAGAATTACAGACGATTTCTTGAAAATCGATATATTTTTGCCGCCATCTTGCTTTTTCATGATGACAAACATTTTTGAGATTGCCATCATGGATATTCTCTTTTTACACATCATTACAAAGAGATTGATACCATTCCCAAGTCTGTACCTTCAAGGAGTCATGAGTTACACCGTTTTCCAATTGTTGGGATTGGCATTTGGTGGAAAAAGCGTGTTTTCCGCTGCAAACAGTACTTTTTACTCTTTTTCCGATGACGCTCCAGCCGTAAAATATGGACCTACTGCCTCCAACCAGATATCATTTTGAAGCTTTGGAGATATTCTACAACACTGTGCCAATAATAATAATAGTGTTTGTCTACTGCGAATACATATACAGGGTGGAAAGTGAAATATTGTCCCCGAAAAATGTGTTTCAAGTTTTTGAAGTTGAATAAATAATGGAAAGTGTTGTCGAAATGAGATGATTCTCTCAAACATCATTGTTTCGTTGATTCTAAACACATTGGTGGTAAAACCAATCCGATACATCTCACAATAACTGAATAACAAGCGATATAAAAATTTCTGTCAATAATGACCGCCATCTTGTATTTTTCAATGATGTCGAATATTTTCATTGTTTCCATCATCAATATTCTTATTCGCCTTGTTGTAACGAAGAGATTGAGACGATTTGCAAGTCTCTATCTTGAAGTAGTCATGAAAAAATCGATTTTATAGTTCTACCTTGTTACCTCATGCATATGGAAAAACGCACCAGAAATCATGCAGGGTTCTCTTTGGAGGGCGCTGGAGAACTCATTTATAGACGTACAGCGCATGAAGATATATCGTTCCAAAGTTGAAAAACGCTCTAAATTTCATAGATTCAAAATTTCTCTGTATCCTTCGCACAAAAAAAGTTATTATGGAATGAAATTTGAACAAATTCAGAAAAAAAGTTTTTTGGGCTTTTGAAGGTTATAAATAAAAGAAATATGCGTTTTAGAGAAAAATTTTATGAAACAAAAATTGTAGAGGAAGATTCTTAAAATATTTTCGTCCAAAAAAACGGTTCAATATCTTGAACGGTTATTGAAATACAAGCGATATAGCAAAACCCTGAAAATTTTGGCGGCCATTTTGTCTCCGAGGTGTTTGCCTGTGATTTCGACTTATCATCATCACGATCCTTATTATGCTAGACCTAACGAAGAAATTGAGACATCTTCCACGGCTGTTACCCAAAAATGACCACGGAGTGCCTTATTCATGACATTTGCGCCCGGACTATTACACTTCACATTTTTAATGAACAAGATCTAGTCATTTTTCATATACAATCAATCAATTGGCATGATTTTCTATGAAACATTTTGCATAATTTAACTTGTAACATTATATTTTCGGTTGCAGAATGTGAAGAATGGTATCATGATCCATTTTTTGCTAGTTATTTAAATGATTCATTTTATCCATTAATTTTGCTGATTCATCCAATGTTATGAATACATATCAATTTGTGAGATTGTAATTGTTCTACTTTGTATTCCAGATACGAGTTTGGGAAGTCGATCAAGATATGAGCAGAGCCAACGATACTTATGTCCCAGTCGGATCTAAATTGGAAGCTTATGTTTCGAATCTTTCCGTTGGAAAAGCATATCTGATGAGAGTTTTGGCTTATTCGAACGGAGGAGATGGAAGGATGTCTTCCCCTCCGCTCAGATTCCAAATGGGTAAATTTGATTAATTCTTATTTTGGTTGAATAATCATGAACAATAGTCAAAGTTTTAAGCAAATAATGTAGAATATATCCATTAGAAATGACGTAACATATATCAATTTTTGAATTGTAAAATTTAATATTATTTAGGCTCATATTGCATTAGGCCACCAGTAAGACACCAAGTGTCCGAGTGAGTCGCGGGGCATCAGTTGTTATTGCGCTCATTACACTGGTGTCGCCAGCCGAAACACCAGATTCTGGTGACTGGCCTGTATCTAACTCGATGGTTGCTCTCTGGTGTCCCACTGTTGACCCATCCTGTTCACCTAATGTAATACGCGCCTTAATGGGGAGAATAGTTTAGTGGACGAAGCACAGTCAAGTTCAAGAGTGAAAACTTGTTGAATCGATAGCAATTTTAAAGTAGGTAAGTAGTATCAATTTAGGTTGTAGCAGCAATACTCAACCAGCAAAAACAGTTTGCATTATCACACGAATGCAGACTATCAAAAAGTACCTGACAGTATGCAAATTAATTTGTTTTTTATCTACAATCAAACACCTACATGAAAACAATAGGCTTTGACGACCCAAAACGGAATTCCAATTTCACGGATTTCCAATTCAGAAATATCAAGTCCATACAAGCAAAAAATAAATCTGTTTCATTCAGAATACAAGTATCTACAGAGATTAGAAATATATGAATATGTTGTATTAGAAAATATATAATTTAGTACAGATTGCTAGGTTTATCGTGAACTGTGACTTGAGGTTAAGTACGTCGTATAGCTGGCGCGAGAGCGAGAATAGCGTTTGCCGAGAAGTGGACAGATATTGTAGAGGGAAGCTATATTTATATGTATAGTATAGTAATACTGTCAATACCAATACTATCATACGAGTACCAATTAGGCTGTTATAGACTTGCACTGCACATACGTGAAGAATGACACAATATTGTTCGAATTGTAACGTACCATTGTCTAATGCTCTATTATGTAGGAGGATTAATATCATACCTATTAAGAAAGTATGCTAAACAGTTATTACAGATTCATGCTCCAAAAAACAACTTTTTTGTGCTCCAATGCTCCATGCTCCAAAATCTCAAGTTTTTTTGTGCTGCAGTCTCTATTTTGAGTGGAGATCAATCAATCAATTTATTCAGCCTGAAGATACAATCGTACATAAGGCTACGTCACAAAGTATTTTATAAGATTTCAATCTCTCTCTCTCTCTCCAATGGCGCTACAGCCCAAATCGGGCTCTGGCCTCAACCAAAATACGCCTCCATCCATCTCTATCTAACGCCGCTCTCTTCCATCCCCTCAATTGTAACATTTCATTAGCATCCTTTTGCACTCTATCCTCCCATCGCTCCCTTGGTCTCCCCACAGGTCGTCTTCCTCCAGGCTGACCAACTAACACTTTGCTTGGCACTCGTGTTTCAGGCATTCTTTGCACATGCCCTGCCCATCGGAGACGCATCAATTTTATGTGGGCCGATAATTTGGGCTCTGCATAAAGCTCTTTCAATTCAGCATTCGTACGTATGCGCCATTGTCCATCCTCGCAAACCGGTCCATAGATTCTTCTCAGAATTTTTCTCTCAAACACATCCAAGATACCCGCTGTTCTGGCTGTGATGGTCCAAGCTTCACTACCGTAGCAAACCACCGTTCTTATTATACTCTTATAGAGCTTTATTTTACATATACGGTGTACATTTTTATTCTTGAGTATGCTCAGTAATGAGAAAAATGTGCGATTTGCGGCAAGGATACGTTTTTGAATTTCTTTTTGCTCCTCATTACAATTGGTCACACAAGTTCCTAAGTACGTGAAATTGTCAACTACTTGGTAATTCTTCCCACCACACTCCAGAAATGGCCCAAGCCGATTCCTGTTATGTCTAAGATTTCAATACATAATTAAATCATATTACGTCACAATACATAATAACATCAATAATCACAAATTATTAAAATCAATATAGACAATAATAGTTCACTTCTAATTAGGCTACATTATATAATTAACTATTTCATACAATAGTTTATATTAATAATTTATTCTACCTATTCCTGTCCTGAAAATTCTTCTAGAGAGTAGAACGGATTTGTAACTAGCCATTTGATGAAATGAGATGAAACGGACAGCAACAATGACTTGCAAAAACATGAGTGAACAAACTGAAATATTATATTAAAAAAAAAACATTGAGTAACTTGTTAAACTTGAGAGTTTTCTCCTTCCAAAAGTTGTTTGCACAGTCAGCTCTCTCTTTTCAAGTTAGATTGAAAACAATGTAATACATTAGAAAATAGTGACATTCATTTCTCATTCATTGTTTCGTTATAATAAAATCATTTCATTCTAACATTTCCAATGTAATTTTATTTTCCACAGGATCGTTCAACAAAAACTCAGCTGAATCGACCATCTCAGAAATTTTCACCATTTTAGTATCATCATTCATGCTTATTTATATGTCCTAGAAATCAAATACTAAGACGATCAAAGATAACTTTGTAAAGTTTGACTGTACTGTAAATAAAATTGTTGTCAATTCAATATAGATTTAACATAATATGACCTTAATGAAACTTGCCTTTACTGATCATAAGGCCTTATATTGTGTGAATCGCTAATAGCCATGATAATACAACAATAATAATGTTGTAGTAAAATTACATCTATTAGTTTTTATCACGCATACTGAATACTCTTTCGATATCAACTTATTAGGATTTTTTAAATAAACTTTTAGAGTACACTTCAATAATAATAATACAGTGGCGGCGGCTCGTGGTGCAAACTTGAGGGGGCTCAGGGAGTATTTTGGCAAAACCCCCCTTAATCCAAGAATATAATTTTGTAACTTGTTCGACTAAAATGCAGTTTACAAATGAGCTACCCTTTAAATAGTATTAATTTTGGACTATTTTATTTTGAGTTTTGAATAAAATAATAACTTTATTCTTAAACAAGCAGGTGCCCTCTGCTCCGCAAGGGTCTAAATCAAAAACTTGACCTGCTATAATTTTAAAGAATTCAAAATAGGCCAATAACCATCCTCAGTAAATTAAGAATCAATATGCAAAATTTCAAGTTAATCAGTTGAGTAGTTCAGACGTGATGATGCGTCATTTGTGAATTTCCTATCCTGTAGAGGTACAAGCCAGTTCTTTCTTTATATTACTAGGAGGTAACCCGTGCTTCGCACCAGGAAACATTTGGTGCTATTAAAATTTGGTAAAATAATAAATCTCCTTGTGTCCAGGAAACATAAACAATAGAATAATAAATTATTTATTTTTAATTACGGGGTTAATTTTTATGAGAGTTGGAAATTTCCAGCAAAAAATATAGTTTTATAGGTCTCGATCCCGCAACCTTTGATTCATGAACTAAGCTATGGAGTCACATGGAGTATGCCCTGTTTGTTTGGGCTTTATAGTTGCGTAATCTTTGAATCACAGATTGAAAGAATTTTTTTTAATTATTAATTATTTGTTTTAATAAAACAAATTAATCAATTATTGATTAATAACAATGGAAATAGGCATTTGACCATCAGAATCTATATGTAAAATAATTTTTACAGAATTGTAAAGAATTACTAATTTAATTCTATCCTTTCAAATACTGAAAATAATTTTAAATATGGATTTAGTAATGGAGTCCAAATGGACGAGCCGCCACTGTAATAATATCAAACAACAAAATAAATTACAACAGGTTTTAACTTTCTACGATTATTTTATTAATCAAAAAATTATACACAATCGTTTATTATAGTATGCATACTGATTTTAGTTAATGCTCGAAAATAACATATCCAATCATTATACAGAAATTAGATCTCAGATACTTTCATAATAATCATTCAACTTTGATAGCTAGTTTATTATGTCTATATTAGTTGAAGTTCGTCTATAAAAAATTATTTATGTATTCCATATACATAATATTCAATGTATTGAATGATTCAGCTACATAGTTCAAATATTTCTTTCACTATTTTGAAACTATTGATGAAACGTTAGTTGTTTCAAAAGTATCCATATATTATTAAAACAATCTATGTATTATTTAAAATCACCGTATTTTTATCATGTTTTGTGCACGTTTTCTATATTTTATGTACGTTTTAATTTACTATAAGTTATGTTGCCTCATTCATTACAAACAGTGCAATGAAAAAATCCTATTGAAATCACAATAATTCTTCGTGCTCTCTATAAAGGATGTTATACTTGTTCACATACGGTATCACTGACATTTTTGAATATGGTTGATATTCATAAATCCTGATAATAGAAATAACTCTTATAAAGAATGAATTTCAGTTTTCTTACATTTAAACATCAGGTTTTAAGCTTGTTGTTCTATACGTTTGTCAATTTTAATGCTGGCTAGAAGTGACAATGTAGTATTTCCCTTGCGCTTAAAATCAAATAAGATTTCTTTTTTTTTTCAAAGTTATTTATTTATTTCTACTTGGATACATAGATCTTATTTAAAAAAGACTATCCATTTCTGCACAGTAGCCTAAATAATTTTATTCTAGTATACACTAATTGCTGAATTGCTAACAAAAAGTGCTCTTCATAGAATTATTGATTTTCAACTGTTGAAATTTCTTGTAATGCGAAGTGCCTTCAAATATAAATTATTATCAAAGTAAAGAGGAAATTTAGAGAAATGTATATATTTATCTGTTACATCATATACAATACTACTATAGAGTTTTGTCCATATTCGAAGCGCTTGAGAACGAAGGATCGAGTTTTTGTTTTCGGTTTTATTGACCGTTGCAGATAGAGTGGCTGGTGGAGGGAGGTTTAGGTGGACAACAGCAAAAGTTTGGCTACCTGCTTGACAATGGCTGGTTGTTCCTTCGAAATTCTATTCCAATCCTTGGGCTGCTTTTTTGAATCGGAAAGTTATTCATCGAAGTAAGATAGTCAGACGCGTCTCAGACACCCTTTAAGAGAAGACCAATACCAATATTCAGTGGAGCAACCGATGAAGTTGAAACTTCCCGATTCAAGAAGCAGCCCAAGGAATCTCGAAAGGACATCTATCCATTGTCCAGTGGTTCGTAGCTAACACATTTCCTGGTCTCCACCTCCCCTCCATTCCACCACTTTCAGCTATCTGAAAACGATTAATAAGAAACGAAAACTTCTATAATATAATAACTTATATGTTCAGTCTTTGCATTCAACCTCACGCACAAATAAATATGATTTTTGGTTAGTTCATGTTTCTATTGTATCTTTTTCACAATTAGCTAGGCTTGTAAGACTTGATTTCTGTGTTAGTATCCGTCCAATTCGTCATTTTAATTATTTCTATCTTTTAACTATTTTAACTATTAATTTGCGCAATGTTTTACTTGAAGGATGGCAAGACTTGACTTGTATTCATACAAAATGTACTACATACTTATTTTTAGTTGTTAACATTCACGAATCTCTTGACAAATACTTGATTACGAGTATTATACTTTGTAACTGTGCCGTCCATTGGGTTTTTCTAGATATGTAGTGTTATTTTTGTACAATTGTTTATTGAGGCAAATTAAAGAATGTATTGTTCTGTATAATAATTCGCTTGCAGTATCAATTAAATTCCTAACTATAACCCTCAACCCAATTGTAGAATGTTGTTTGATACATGAATTCAACTTGCTTCGCTTACCTCATTGTCTGTAAAAACTAGACCCCCTTGGGGCGTGGGGCGTCAAATTTTCAGCTTCATTGTTTTTCGAAATGAGTAAACTTCTTGGTTCTCCATGGCTCTTGTAAATCGTCTATTTTGGGACAAACCTCCAAGAAATTTTTGAATATTGAATACGAAGACTTGATATTTATTGAAACTTGTAAATTGTCGATTTGGGAGGAACTTTGAAGAAACCTTGGAAAATTGGATTCAAAGTTGTAAAAAATTTGGTGTGATAACTCAGATAACTTTCCTTGTTCATTGAACAATGGACCTCACTCCACATTCAAGATTACATTAATTAGTAAAGGAAAATATTCATAATCTATAGATATTTTTATCTATAGTAATGAATGAATGAATAAATATAATCTATTAGTGTTACTTGATAGAACCGCATCAGGAGTTGGTAGCACTGGGCTGCCCTGTAATGTTGTTTTAGTTATTTGCTCCGTATTTTTCATCATTTTACAGTGGTTATTTGAAAGAAATAGAAGATTGGAAGAATTTGGATAGTTTATGAAAGTTCTAAGTACCTGTTTCAGTGAATTCCATGACTACATGACGGGTGAGTGATTAGTAACAGTGATTTAAATACGCGTACCACATACAATTTTTGAACGTTTTGACTCCATTTTTCTTAACCGGCATAGACCTACACACTACACGTGCTATTTCTTGTTCCTAATTCGACTTTGTGGTTCTACTAGGACTATCGTAACTGAGCAACTACCGGCTTCAGGAGTGATAACGGAAGTGAAAGTCCTACTCTGATAACGGCAACAATCTGAAAAGTTATCTATACTACCGCTGACTGTTTCAAAGCAGATAATCTTCAGCTGGTTTTTGTTTATATTGCTGGTTCTTATCTAGGCTACGTGTTACTATGACAACCTAGCGCGGCAGTTTTTGAACTTTTTTTCGTCAACAATGTTTCACTCTTTTACCTCAAATAAATGAGACTATGATAGTAAACGTAGAAAGTAGAGTGTATAAAGTAGACTCAAAGCTTTTAACCTTTTTCTCTTCCCAATCAGGAGCTTCCGTATTCTGCCTTGACAGCTCTCTTGGCATTTTTCTTCCTATCCTTTTCCTTTTCACTTTTTAATTCCATATTTTTCGCATAATTTTTCATGAACAGTTCGCCATCACTCATTACCTTTTTGAATAATAACAACTGTGCATAATCGCTAGTGATTTTTTCAAATATCATTATGTCTTCAATAATAAAGAAATTCACAACACAGAGGAATAATGTTGCTATTCAGATAGATGGCTTTAATTACCGAAAAGAACGTACAATGTTGGATGGGAGAGTTTCGTTTAGGTGTCTATTCAATGGATGTCCCGCAACTTTGAAAACGAACGCCTTAATGCATAAAGTATTGGAGAAAAGTGGGTTGCATAATCATACTGCACCTGATCAGGATATTGATATTAACGATGACATTTCTATAGAGCAGACAACTCCAGTAGGCAATAAAAAGTTGATGAACATGAAACCATCTACTCCTGGCAGTGGCAAAATAACTCCCCCCTTGACATGTGATATGAGTGTAAACACACCGACTTCAAGAACAATCTCAACAAGTTCTTCTCCAAGCTTGCAAACAGTTGAGCTTCTCCAACAACGCGATGATTTAATAGCTCATTCTCAAGATTTACAAAAGCAAATTGAATCCCTCCAAGAACAAAAGAAGCACATCGAGTCAATGATGATTGAATTTGAAAAAGAGAATTTATCTGTCAAAGATCAGCTTAGATGTATGTCTACGACAATTGAAACTTTGAATGCAGATAACAATGCTCTTAGGAGTGAAGTTATTTTGTCTAGGGATGATGCCAATAAGTGGAAAAATAAGTATGAAGACTTGTTGAGATCTAAATCTAGGCGATTTGATGTTGGTGGTCAACTAGAATATTCTGGAAAAGCTCGGTCAAAGCGATCAAACATTCCAATTTTTAATGACGATGAATTTCCGGCGCTGGATACAACCAGTTATGAACACAACCGTCGCAAATGGGAATCTACAGGATATCAGGAGAAAAAACGTAGATTTCATGAAAATAAGAATATAGTTTTGGGCGACTCTATGATTAGAAACGTGACTCCTCAAAATTGTATTGTTGATGTTCGTCCTGGAATACGCATCGAGCAGCTAACTAAAGTGATTGAACATAAATATAAAAAATCGTCAGCACAGAATTATAAAAGTGTATTAATTCATGTAGGAACAAATTCAATCCGCAGAGAATCTGAAGAATCCGTGGTGAATGAGATGAGGAACATGATAAGGACAGCCAAGCAATGTTTTAGTACATCAAGAATAATAATCAGCGGAATAATACTAAGGCGTTCAGTGAGTGACTCATACATTACGAGGATTAATGACTCCATCAGAAGTGAATGCGCCAAATTGGGTGTACTATTTGTTAACCCCAATAGTTTCATCAACACCAGAGAAGGCTTAGGCAAAGATGGTTTGCATTTGAATAGGTTGGGCTCAACTAGTCTAAGTAGAATGTGTGATAACGTTTTCAAATTATTAAATGATAAGGGAAACTAATAAGCTGTGACAGGGGTGTGGAAGAAAATAATAATAGAAGATACCTTGTCAAAGACACTATTAATAATAGATATTTTAAAGAATCATATAGTTTGAAAATAATACATCAAAACATTGATGGAATAGTTAGTAAGGTAGCTCTTTTAGACATCTTGGTGGAGGATGAACAACCAGACATTTTAATATTGACCGAGCATGGCTTGAAAGATTATGAAATCAATTCCCTACCTATCAATAACATGTCTCTAGTGTGTAGTTACTGCAGAGTTGATATGAGAAAAGGAGGAGTGGTCGTGTATGCCAGTCTTGAATTTTTGAATGCTATTGATCATAAATTTACTGTTATTAATATTTCTGATTTGAGTCACATTAAGGATATTGAAATATGTGGCTTCAATTTTAAGATTGATGGAGATCCGTATGCTATAGTAGGTCTGTATCGATCACCTAGCGGTGATACTAATATATTTCTTGAAAACCTTGAAATTTTATTTAATCGTATTTGCAGTCATGTATCTAATAACGTCATTGTTGCAGGCGATTATAATATTAATGTTTTAGATAGTTCTTCTGAACATAGAAATCTTGTAAATATTCTGAATCTTTTTGATTTACACTACACGATTAAAGAACCAACAAGAATTTCTAGAATAAGCAGAACAGCAATTGATAACATTGTCACTAACATTGAAAAAGGTATATATTCAGTACAGGTTGTTCATACACTGTTATCAGACCATACTGCACAGGTTTTTCGCACACATGGCACACGTGATTCCACCAGATTCAAGTCTAAACAAATTCAACTTGGTATTCCAATGTATACTTGTTCTAATGAAAACATAATAAAAATGAAAACCTCTTTGAGTGGTGAATCATGGGCTTCAGTTTATAATGCAATAGATGTAAACAGCCAATTTGCGAGGTTCCATGAAATTTTAGTCTCATCTTGGCATAAATTGCCCTTTGAGATGTAGAAGAAAAAAAACTCAGAGCAAAAAGAGATTAAAAGGTGAATGGATTACCGACGAAATTAAGCAAATAAGACATCTTTTGGAAGTGGCTAAAATCAGAATTAATAATGGTTTGAGAATTGATATGGAGCAATTGAAAGCTATTGAAAAAAATTTATGATTATGAAGTTGTTCAGTCAAAAAAGCAATATATGAGTAATATAATTTTGAGAGCTTCAAATAAATCAAAAACAAGCTGGAAAATCATTAATGAATTTAGAGGTAAAACAAAACAAACACAGCCTAATATAGAACTAAAAGAAAATGAAAAAATTTTAACTGATTCCAAGCAGGTAGCTGATGCATTTAATAAATTCTTCATATCAATGGCACCCAAATTAAAGGCTCAAAAATCAAATCTACAAATTAATGACTCCTCTTCTTCAAATTCAAATTTTAACAGAAATTTTTTCTTGTTTCCAACTAATAATGATGAGATTATAAAAATAATAAAAAGTATCAAAACGAAAAATAGTGTTGGATTTGATAATATCCCAGTGACAGTGATTAAGGAATGTTGTATTGAAATAGCTCCACCACTAGTATTCATAATGAATAACGCTTTCCAAACGTGTATTTTCCCAGATCTACTTAAAATTGCCAAGGTAAAACCATTGTTTAAACAAGGTGCTAGAACTGATATACAAAATTATAGACCTATTTCTATTCTTCCATCTCTGTCAAAGGTATTTGAGAAACTAATTTATTCCAGGATAATGACTTACTTCGAAAAATTTGATTTAATTTCAGCTTGTCAAAATGGTTTTGTAAAAGGTAGGTCAACAATTACTGCAGCGGTCACTTTTGTTGAGAATGTTATTGAACAGGTTGATAAGGGAAACTTTGTTATCGGTACATTCATGGATCTTTCAAAGGCCTTTGATAGCGTTGATAACGACATACTACTTGATAGGCTTTCAAATATTGGAATAAGAGGAATCTGTAGTTGTCTAACCAAGTCCTATTTGACAAATAGGTTTCAATTTGTTACAGTTGAATCTCAGTCTCATGTAGCTCAATCGATGCGATTGAGTGTTACAAGAGGGGTGCCACAGGGTTCTATTTTAGGCCCATTGCTCTTTGTCCTTTACACTAACAATGTGCAAGCCTCAGTCCCAGTAGGTTTGAATATTACACTCTACGCTGACGATACATCATTGATGTTCAACAACAAAAACTTGAATGATCTTGAGGTAGAAGCTAATGTTAAAACAAATTTGGTTGCACAATATTATAATGAGTCAAAATTGGCAGTGAACCCGCAAAAGAGTAAGTGTATTCAATTTGGGTCTAAAAATCATCTCTTCCAGCCTATGATTAGTATTGGCGATTCAATGGTTGAAAATGTAACAGAGGCAAACCTACTGGGGTTAATGATAGACAAGGATCTCTCATGGAATGTGCATACTGATGAATTGGCCACTAGAATCAGTAGTAATCTGTTTGTATTAAGGAACATGGTTAGGTATGTGCCCAATGAAACAGCAAAAAAAATTATATTATGCACTGATTTACTCTCATATTTCATATGGTATAGAGCTCTGGGGTAGCACAACATTACAGAATATTAACAAGATATTTGTACTACAAAAGCGTGCTATTAGGTACTTGGCGGGCCTGGGGTTTAATCATCCTTGTAGAGAATATTTTAAGAAAATGTCTATATTAACAGTACCGTGCATTTTTATTTTTAAAACAATATTGTATGTTGTAAAAAATATTGATAGATTTGTGACTCATGCACAGGTACACTCTCACAATACAAGGAATAGAAATGATTTGACTGTGTAACCTCATAGGCTAGCTATGTTTCAAAAAAAGACCAGTTACATTGGGACAAAATTCCTGAATAAACTGCCTGGTAGTTTAGATCATAGAAACAAAACATTCAAAACAGATTTATACAGTTACCTTTCTAACAAATGTTTTTATAGTGTTAATGACTTTTTATGTGACAATCATATTTAGGCTGTGAATATATTATAAAATAACGATGTTAAATATTACTATGTTGAAAATATGACTGATACAAGACTGTAAACTGTGACTATAGCCTGTGATATTATGTATAACATGAAAATTAGTATTTTTTATTAGGTATAAGTTCATTTTAATGACGATATTCAATTGTATTGTTTGATACTGCATTGAATAAATAAAATATTATTATTATTATTATCTTGGTGTCTTCCTCAGAGCGATCAACACGCGTCTATACAAATGCCATTATGAAACACTTTTTCAATCAATCTTGTTCTTCAAGTAGCCGGAGTACACAGTCCACAGTGACTGCACTATTCAAAGAGTAAAGAATGGTCTTTTTAGTGACTTCTCAAAAAGAATGACCAGTGATACAATAGATGAGGCTGTGGCCAAAAGGAAGAGCATAGAATACTACAAGTGAACAATTTCAAGATGTTCTTTTAAAATGAGATGAAGATGACGATTCAAAGGAAATTTGTTGCTAGTGAATGGAGAGGAGGACGTTGTTAGTGATAGAGAACCAACTTTTGCGCACTACTCCAGACCCCTCAGTATCTCGTGAATAGAGATATACCTTAGATCACGTATGTACCGAGTGTTTCAAAATTAATGCCGGGGTTTCAACATATTTCAGTATTATTTATTATATCAAACTTTATATATCAAAATAACTCAGTTTTACATAATAGCCTTCAAGTGTTCAATGTGACCACCATTCGGCAGTCGGCACTCATATGCGAGTTCTTCCCAAACATTTATGAGTGTCCCATTAGTTATTGCTGTTCCAATCCTATTTCTGGATTCGGGAAGGTCGGCTTGCAATAGAGGCACATACGTAAGGTCCTTAAAAACCCATGAAAGATGGAAATCACACGGCGTTAGGTCAGGTGACCGTAGAGGCCATGGGAAACAAGCCCTGTCATTAGGTTGTGTTTCGGCCGCATTGCAGGATGACTATTAAGGCCTCTTTCACACGATAGGAAACGTGCAACTTGAACACTGAACAGTGTTCACGTTTTTTTTGTCGAAGTACAGTCCAATCGTGTCTTTCACATGGTGATCCCGAGCCAGGAACCTCCTTTTGTCAAGTCTTTTCCCCTACAGGCAAGCAGAAACCTGATTTGATCGAGATACTAGCGGACATATCGCCGCTTTCACATGGTGATTCTACGTCTCTCCGGTCATCACTTTTTCTCAAAATCTATCTTTCTTGAAAATGAAGATAGAAAGATTCTGATTTCGGATTTGGATTCAGCGACCCCAAATTCTGTAAAGTGTAAGTCCCGTTTTCGAAAATATCCGAAAACAAGGAAGTTATGGCTGAATAGAAGTTAAGCTTTCTATTATCATATAATTATACGGTAAAAACGAACAGGTACTGTACTATACAGTACGTATGTACTGTAGCTATTATAATACAACTTACACTGTATTTGTGTAGAAAATTTGGTAGGATATTTATCTTGATTTCTGAAAAATACCCCAAAATAAGGGAGTAAGATAACTTTGAAAAACCAAAGTTTTCCTGCCGATTGACAAAACCGATTAAAAATTATTCTAAGACATATTATATGTCTTGAACTAAAAACGTGTAACAGATATCCAGATCACTATTCAAGCTATCAAGTTTTTCATAAATTTATTTGTCTCCCCATGGCAGTAGGTTTGCGCTCAACGTTTTCACTTAAAACATTTCTGTGATAATTATCAAATTATGATAGAACAAATTATCGTATTGATCTTCTAAATCCAGTTACCTGCACATCGATTCCCGTAAAATTGGTTTTTACCGTTCCTATGAATTCTACCAGGTTCAGCGCAACTTGTTAAATATCATTATATTTGATTCAACAGAATTCATAAGAACGGCAAAAAATCGAACAACAAAAAAGCCGAAGTTTGTGTCGACGGTATACGACATAGAAAGCAAAAGCTCGTGCTTGGTCCATAGTTCTACGACTGAGGATTCAGCTCAGTGACTAAAATCGACAAGCCATGATTATGTTAATCAATACACTCATATAATAATACAAAGTATAGAACTGCTTTTTACTATGATACATGGTTTTCCTTCTTTAATAAAAATAAAACCAGATTCCGGTGTCAAAAGCATCAGAATCGCCAGGCTGGTCTGGACTATCCATAACTTTCTCAGTATGCATTATCCACTCAGCAGTTCTAATACAAACACAGACATCAGTTTCGTTTTAGTTGGAATGGAATGATATTTTTTATTCTTTCAGTTCCTATTTCGCATAGATCGATTCAGATCACCACAATGTTTATTATAGATTTTTCTGATTGTTGCAAAGAAATATTTACTGGTATTTTGGAGTTATATTCAACTATTTGAACCTGATAAACTAGATTGTTGAATGACAATTGAAATTCAGTGAAGTTTACTTGTCCTTTTCCTCGTATTTTATTGGGTGATGAGTGGATATGATTTATGAGTTCATATTTGGATTCATCTTTTCAAAGTTTAATTTTCTTTTGAACTTTTAAAAATTAAAAATGTTCATGTTTAAATAACTTCTATCTATATTCAGAAATCTTCTATCTATATTTTTAAGATAGTTAGACTTTGAGAAAAAGTGATGAGTCATACTTTGAGCAAACGTCGGCGTAATTGTTAGATCCGTTGGCTTATTTGTAAGATCCCCATGTGAAAGCACAGAAGAATGCCTTTAAAGGCCTCCTTCACACGGCAGAATCCTAGCTCCTGAAGATCATATTTCATATTTCGGAGCTCTCCTGTGCTTTCACATGGGGATCTTACAAATAAGCTGACGGATCTAACAATTACGCCGACGTTTGCTCAAAGTATGACTAATCACTTCTTCTCAAAGTCTAACTTTCTTAAAAATATAGATAGAAGATTTCTGATTTCGGATTTGGATTCAGCGACCCCAAATTCTTTAAAGTGTGAGTCCCATTTCCAAAAATACCCGAAAACAAGGGAGTTATAGCTGTTTTTAATACAGCTTTCCATTATCATATGATTATATAGTAAACGTACTAAGATAATAATACTCCTGCCTCACAAAGGGACAGGCAAAGGTTTCAAGAAGTTTTTGAACACCTGAGAAGTTTAAACATAAACATTTTCAATTTTCAAAAGTTCTAGTTTTCCAAAAAAATATTGAACTATGAAAAGATGAATCCAAATATGAAATCATAAATCATCTCCTCTCATCACCCAATAAAATAGAAGGAAAAGGAATGTTGTACAGTAAACTTCACTGAATTTCAATTGTCATTCAACAATCCAATTTATCAGGTTCAAATCAAAAAATCAAAAATCTATTATGAACATACAGTATAAACATTGTGCTGATCTGAATCGATCTATGGTAATAATAGGAATTGAAAGAATAGAAAATGTCATGCCATTCCAAAAGTGATGTCTGTGTATTAGAGCTGCTGAGTGGATAATGCATACTGAAAAAGTCATGAATAGTTCAGACCAGCCTGGCGACTTTGATGCTTTTGAAACCGTAATCTTGTTTTATTTTTATTAAAAAATGATACGGAATGAAAACCATGTATCATAGTACAAAGCAGTTCGATACTTTGTATCATAAGTAAGATTAACAAAATCATGGCTTGTCGATTTTAGTCGCTGAGCTAAATCCTCAGTGTTGCCATAATGTGAAAAGCATATCCATTGTACGGTACCAACTATTCTAAATTATCGTACTGTATTCCTTGAAGCCATGCTTTGTTAAAGCCAGTTACTCAGAAAGCGTTTTTTTGTTGTTCGATGTTTTGTCATCCTTATGAATTCTGTTGAATCAAACATATAATGTTATTTAAGAAGTTGTGCTGAACCTGGGCAAGTGAAAACGTTGGGCGCAAACCTTCTGCCATGAGGAGACAAATAAATTTATGAAGAGCCTGATAGCTTGAATAGTGATCTGAAATTTGTTACACGTTTTTAGTCTAAGACATAATATGTCTTAGACTAATTTTTAATGTTTCTTCAATCGGCAGGAAAACTTTGGACGCAAACCTACTGCCATGGGGAGACAAATAGATTTATGAAAAACTTGATAGCTTGAATAGTGATCTGGATATCTGTTACACGTTTTTAGTTCAAGACATATAATATGTCTTAGAATAATTTTTAATCGGTTTTGTCAATCGGCAGGAAAACTTTGGTTTTTCAAAGTTATCTTACTCCCTTATTTTGGGGTATTTTTCAGAAATCAAGATAAATATCCTACCAAATTTTCTACACAAATACAGTGTAAGTTGTATTATAATAGCTACAGTACATACGTACTGTATAGTACAGTACCTGTTCGTTTTTACCATATAATTATATGATAATAGAAAGCTTAACTTCTATTC
This sequence comes from Nilaparvata lugens, assembly GCF_014356525.2. Classification (NCBI taxonomy): domain Eukaryota; kingdom Metazoa; phylum Arthropoda; class Insecta; order Hemiptera; family Delphacidae; genus Nilaparvata; species Nilaparvata lugens. The sequence continues at coordinate 26,937,835 of NC_052518.1, forward strand.
AGCCATAACTTCCTTGTTTTCGGATATTTTCGAAAACGGGACTTACACTTTACAGAATTTGGGGTCGCTGAATCCAAATCCGAAATCAGAATCTTTCTATCTTCATTTTCAAGAAAGATAGATTTTGAGAAAAAGTGATGACCGGAGAGACGTAGAATCACCATGTGAAAGCGGCGATATGTCCGCTAGTATCTCGATCAAATCAGGTTTCTGCTTGCCTGTAGGGGAAAAGACTTGACAAAAGGAGGTTCCTGGCTCGGGATCACCATGTGAAAGACACGATTGGACTGTACTTCGACAAAAAAAACGTGAACACTGTTCAGTGTTCAAGTTGCACGTTTCCTATCGTGTGAAAGAGGCCTTAGTCATCCTGCAATGCGGCCGAAACACAACCTAATGACAGGGCTTGTTTCCCATGGCCTCTACGGTCACCTGACCTAACGCCGTGTGATTTCCATCTTTCATGGTTTTTTAAGGACCTCACGTATGTGCCTCTATTGCAAGCCGACCTTCCCGAATCCAGAAATAGGATTGGAACAGCAATAACTAATGGGACACTCATAAATGTTTGGGAAGAACTCGCATATGAGTGCCGACTGCCGAATGGTGGTCACATTGAACACTTGAAGGCTATTATGTAAAACTGAGTTATTTTGATATATAAAGTTTGATATAATAAATAATACTGAAATATGTTGAAACCCCGGCATTAATTTTGAAACACTCGGTACATACGTGATCTAAGGTATATCTCTATTCACGAGATACTGAGGGGTCTGGAGTAGTGCGCAAAAGTTGGTTCTCTATCACTAACAACGTCCTCCTCTCCATTCACTAGCAACAAATTTCCTTTGAATCGTCATCTTCATCTCATTTTAAAAGAACATCTTGAAATTGTTCACTTGTAGTATTCTATGCTCTTCCTTTTGGCCACAGCCTCATCTATTGTATCACTGGTCATTCTTTTTGAGAAGCCACTAAAAAGACCATTCTTTATTTAAATAAATAATACCATTCTCAATTTAAGGCTAGTATTAAAATGATAAACAAATGCATGTTCATCAAGCATGGCTTGATAGTACACTCATGTTCGGATGATTAAAAATCGGATTATTTGTAGCTTATTCAGAGTTAGCCTATTACATTCAATACTCTCTGAGCTTACTGAATTTAATTCTATATTCTTTGATCTCTTATAATTATAAAGATTATAAGGATCTATTATAATTACTTTAGAATCATTTCCCACGCTCCTGGAATATAAGAGAGATTTTATTCCACCCAAAACTTAAGGTAGGCCAGTCTGTTTGATTTTAAAGATAAAACATATGTCGCTCTCCAAAAAAATACTTTTGAGTGAGTGCAGTTTATATGTACGAAATGAATTATTCATGTTTAATGCTAGGTCTATAATGTGGGTACTATAAGGTAATCATAATATATATTTTTTACAATAATGGTGATATTTGAGAATAGCTTCTTTGTATCGTCTGTGAATCGAACTCCATTACTAGAACAAAACAAGATATTGTGTTTCATCAACATGTTTGAGCAACATGAATCGATAATTTTTTCCCCATTGACAATTGTTATATTTGTTTACAACTGAAAATGTAGGAACAATGAGTTCATCATACTTGGAAAACTGAGTTCATAGAACCTTGTCGACAAAAAACGATAATATACGGTAATTATTGATATAATAATACTTCAAATTCCAATTCATTCCCAGCTTACAACTCCAATTTAATAGAACAGAACATTGAAAATTTAAGAAGGAATAGTGGAGACCAGTGGCGTAAATAACGCCAATGCAACCAATGCGGTGCATTGGGGCGCAGTCCTTCAGGAAAATATTCAAAAATGAAGCTTGATAAATTCTTCACAATTTTTATTCAGTAGAGTTTTGTGATTTTCCCAACAGTTTTCTAGATATACGCTCTTGAAAGTGTAATATTGCTAAAATAACAGTTTTTCATCCAATTTGCTCTTTCAGGGCATATAAATCTTCAACAATGCATCATAGAAATGAATGCTTATCGTAGATTTGTAGAAAATTTATTTCTCTTCAATTTGATGTATTATTTTACTATATTTCATGTTTTTCTTTCATTGCTATAGCAAAATTCAATGTGTGGGGGTTAAATTTTCAACTCTGCAACAAGTGTCAACTTAGCAGTTCCACAACCTTAACAGACGGGCTAGAGATGTGCATTTCTGCTATGTTTACCTCCCAACTAGTCTTCATCGACCTTCAAAGTAAGAAAAAATTCCAGACATTCCCCTCAAATTTCATTGTCGAATGTCACAGAGTTGTTACAGAATAGAAAATTTCACCCACTACATTGAATCTGCTATAACTGCAGAATATCTGTAAAATATGAAAATAGTGGAATAATAAATGAAATTGAAGAGAAATCAATGCTCTACAAATCTACAATAAGCATACATTTTCACTAAATATTGTTGGATAGTTATACGCCCTGAAAGAGCAAAAAATTGGATGAAAAGCGAATAAGTGGATGAGTCCTCGAATAGGGGCGCAAAGGAATACTAGAATTGGGGCGCAGTCAGACTGGTTACGCCACTGGTGGAGACTAAGCTTAGTTTTCCTCTTTCGGATGATGATATAATCTATTATTATAGATCATTGTAATAATGTTATATTGATAAATAAAAGTTTGATTGATTGTCTACCCATACTTGTTTTCTAGAGCTGAATCCTATCAACTTCTATTAACTAGAGTCTAGAAGTATGCGTGAGACAAGCAGATGATAATCCAACTTTTGTATTGAAAACTCCGAAACGTTATGCTGTTCCAATATAGAGTATATTATTACTTTTTGGAGTACTAATTATAATAATTGAAATACATATTACATTGAAACTCGAGTAAATTTGATATACACCAAATAATATAGTAAATAATTATTAAAACTGGAATGAAACTAAATGAAACTGAAACTGATGAATACGAATGAAGCTAAACTGCCGCTCCGCTCGGCTCAGACATGTCTGAGGAATCGAATTATCCGACTGGTTTGATCTTGAATCTGTCCGCTAGGCGGAACTACGCCGACCATTGCTGGGTGGAAGAGCTTACTGCGGCCGCTAGCATTCCCACCAACGCTGCTATTATTTGCTGTCTCAGCGCCTAGTCCGATTCAGACAAGCATCCAGCCTGCACTACGGAGCTAGGTTTATGGCCAATCCAACATTCGGGTACAGTTATATTAAACCAATCGCGTACCTTATCTTGCTAGTGCCTGCACTACGGAGCTAGGTTTATGGCCAATCCAACATTCGGGTACAGTTATATTAAACCAATCGCGAATCGCGTACCTTATCTTGCTAGTGGGGCGAAAGATGAAGTTTTCTGGTTCATTCTGTGATCTGTGTCAGTTGAGGTTTCAGAGGAGAACTTTAGCTTTTGTTTTTTTTTAAGTAAAAATGGACTAAATTTCATAAAATTGAAATCATAGCCTAACCCTATTGCGAACTAACGTAATCTAAATTTGAGAGAAAAATATAGTACAAGGAGTATCCTTAGTTTTTCTCTCCCGGCCAGTCCACTTTTGTAAAAATAATAAATAAATGTAAAGCAGTTGTTTTCTGTCGGGATATGGCACAAAAAGAGCTTGAAAATAAGAACTGATTCCAACAAAAAAAATTGTTTGAGCTTTTTGATTCTTTAATTTATTATTTTTATTGCGGATGATGTCAACATTGTTGAGTATAATGATTGTAGCCTCTAAGAAATGTCATGAAATCAAGGTTTTGTTTTGTTGCGCTATTCCGTCTTTGTGTTCATTTGTACTTTTACTACACAGAAAGTGAAATCCAAAAATGGTCAAGGTAGAACAACAATAACAACTATCGGCGTTTTGTTCAATAACTATTCCATTTATTATTACAGTTACAACTTATTACATCTAGATTTCTATTTTATTACCATGATACTCGATGATAACAGTTATTACATAAAATATTTTCCATTACCACTTTGGGAAAGTAGCAAAACTAATAAAAAAGTTACACATACGATGCAAAGAAGTTCCTGGATTTATCCAAATTGAAAAGATACGAATGAACAAAATCAACAATAATAGTTGCATAGAAAACTACAACACGTGGCGTTCTCGATGGAGTAGTATTTGGAGTAACTGCTTGCAGTGATTAATGTCAATCAGGGAACGCTGTTTTCAACGCTTTGCATATCAAGTTAATATTAAAAATATTATTACTGACTAATATTAAAAAAGTCAGTTGAGGAATAATCTGGGAAGTAAGTTTTGGAGAATATTCGAGATACAGTATGGGTGATAGATTATCAAGAGTAATTGACAAGTGATCAACTTATTTCAAACATAGAATTCAGTACGCAATACTGATAGTAGGAATAAATAATGCTACTTTCCCCAATATAGTTGAGAAGAATACTATAGTATAATCCAATTACATTAAATAACAACATTAATGTCCATTTAGAGTCGAACATAGCAACAATTATGTTTTATATTTTACTTGCTAATGGAAGACATCATGATATTTGCTGTCGTTCTCATTTTTACCGTATATAGACAATGTTCGATTCAATTATACACACAATCAATACTTCACATTTATTATCACATCTAATATACTCCATTAAATAGTTTTTCTTGCCAATTAAGTCAGCAAATGCTTTATTTTCTGTACAGAAAGTATTTATTGCTTGTTCCACAACAGTAGCCCTACTACTGGAATAGAATGGCAAAAAGCCATTTAAGAACTGACAATAAATTACCATGAAATGAAACATTATTCTACCAAAAAATCATATCGATACAAGTTTATTCACACCAATAATGATAGCTTTTGATTATTGATTAATTGTGAATGATTTGATGAAGAGATGATTTCCAATTCAAAGATATAGAGTACAGCACCGAACACCGAAGTTGCCTCTAACCAAATTCCACAATTCTCGAAATTTATGGATTACATACTACTATACTGAATAGAAATTCTTTGAATAATCCACTAAACAGTAGCTCACCGTATCTTAAGAGTTAATTTAAAAAAACAAAATCAAAGTCAAAATGAAAATCTCTTGAATAATGAAGTATATTTGAAACGCTTTAATCAAATGTTAAGCAGAACTACAATGTTTCCAATGAAAACGATGCTTGAGATCATAACAGATTGTTGGAATGCAGTAGATAATATTACCTTCTTTCATAGATGTATTAAATTTGTTTTAATCATAATAAGGGAACCTGTAGTTTTAGAAGTATACTACTAACAATTCCATCACCAGCTATTGATGGAATGAGTCAAAATGATTTTTATTTATTCTAACATTGTTTTTTCAATTTCAGCAATTTTTGGATAATTCAGAATCTGGCTAATTGCAAATTATAATGAATATTGTTAGATAGGTTATAAAATCATTCTTTGATTTGTATGAAGTTTTCAAATTATTCTCAAAGACAACTCTCGTCATAAACTGATTTTAAATAGAAATCTTTCCTGCTCAATATAGTTTTTGCTGCATCCCCATATTATTTATTTCAACGTGGTAGAATCTTAACCTCAAACTCAAATTGTTTCAATCTCTCTTTAAAATTCTCATTTAACATTTTGAATCCAAGTTTAGAGAGACAAGAGTTTGCTTGTACATATTATCTGATTAAAAATATAGGCTGTGAGATCTATTCTTTTCATATAAATGAATATCTTTATGTATATTTTTACAAAATAGCTTTATTTACAAATATTCATGAACAGTCAAGATAACAATGTTATCTCCATCGATTGATATTCGATTTCAAAAGTTGTATCTATACCGCGGCAGTTGTCTAATCCTCACCTTTCAATGTGATGCAAAAACGATCATATTCTGTAGAATGCAAATAAATTATTTACAGCCTACGTTAAAACAAATCGGAAATATGTGAAATTTATCAAGTTATTTCAATAATAATAATACCGTATTTCATATTTTGAATTCTAATAAACTGATAATGTGAAATGAACACATTGTGATAGACAGGAATAATAATTGTTTAATGAACTACCCGCTGTATTAAAAATTCCAAACAATCCTGTCAAATTACCAGGAAGTCCATACAACAATGAATAGAGAATTGCAAACCTAGAAAACTATTTATATATTGAAACTAGCTCACAATGGGAACCTGTTCTTGGGTATCATACTTGTGGTACCGTATAACCATAAATTTAGACTAGTGTTTCATAAATTCCATAATTTTCAGGAATTTATAGAATATTTTATTGATTTGTAATGAGATTCAGGAAGTTTCCCTAACAAAGGATAATTAGGATTATTAGATAATGAAGGATTATTAGAAATTGAAGTATTGATAATAATTAATTATTGTTGAATATAGATTTGAAAAAGTCAATCAAAACTTTCAAAAAATGATACTTCAATCGGGTAAAGAAAAAATAGTATTTGAAAATAATTTACAAAGTGTCTCACATCAAGGATAGTTGATTATTGATGGTTTCAAATGGATATTTTTGAGTATATAGTTTTCTGGATACCACTCCAAGTTGATAATAATATTCATAATCCGGTGATAAATTTCTTATTGATTTAAATAATTTCAATCCTAGTTGACAACGTCGGTATATTTTCTCATGTAGGCCTACTATGCCTCTGAACTCAACACTCAACATAGTTCTTATACAGTCTATTCAACTAACTTATCATAATAAGTAAATGTCACAATAAAATTTGAAGAATTATTCCAACATCATGATAATCAAACATTGCCATTATCAATTCCACTAATTTCACATCATCAAGAATTTAACTCTTTAGTCTAAAAACATCTTATCACACCATATAATGCGCAGTTCTGGTTCTTATTCATTAATCCATATACCAACAGTTCTATATGAAATTGCGGTACTCTGTGTTTAAAGACGGAGAATATAGTTTCTACAATTAAGTAAGCACTTGATCGAAATTGAATATTTCGAACTCATACATTTTACATGGAGATAGATTTTGATAAGAATGTTGTTGTAGAAGAATCAACATTTTATATTTGAGATCTATGTTTGATCAAACAAACAGTTCAAAAATATGTATTTTTTATATCTAACCCTGTTTCAATATAATTTAACAATATTCAGTTGGGATTAAGAACATAGAGATCCATAGACTTGATGTGGGATTTTCACATATTTTCTCTACCACAAAATGTTATGGAGAGAATTCGAGAATAAACTATTCGATTACCGTACGAGTTTCTTGTTAACTTTAAATGGGTGGTAATTTTAGTGAGAGCCATTGATAATCATAGTTCTCATAATTCTCATAATTGAACACAGGTTTATATGACAGACAATGCATCTCGGTTTTTTAAAGTCAAACCAATGTTCAATTTGGAAATGATCAAAAGTACACTGCACTATTTATCTTATATTAGAGTATTCTATGTGGAATAGTGGTTGAATTTTTAAAGTAAGCTGGGGGTTTTTATTATTCAATTTTTAAATTTTGCATTTTTTCACAACTCAGTTACGGTAAGGTACCTTACCGAGTGTGTTATAATATCATACTGAATTATGTAGTTTTTTATTTCCTTGTAACATTTGATTGAGGAAAACAATCTCTTCAATTTGAATGGACTAGAGGATACATGAACATGTTAGTATATTATTCTCATCACAGAGCGAAATTCAACGGCTTTATAATACTAAAATAGATATTTTATGAAAATAAATCATACTAAACAAATTTCAACAATACTCGCTTTATAAACTGATAGACTTTGTAAACTTTCAACATGTAACACATGATATTTGTTATTTATAATAATATATTCCAATTGCAAAGATCCTGTCCATTATAAAAAGGAATTTTATCCAGAGTTAATTTTTCTGTTAAAATAATTTTATTTTTGCTAAACGCGTTCTTGTTGTCGGCTAATTTTTCAATCTTTCAACTGAAATATTGCACTAACACGATAAAAAATGTATTTTCTCGAAAATTTCAATAAATATTCTTTAGATATTAGAGTTTTACAAAAATATTCAATTTGTGTTGGTGATAATCTATGAATTTGATAATTTATCAATAGATCTACTCGTATTCCACGTGTTCAAAGCTATAGCTTGGACAAAATCAAGGATTTAAAAAAATCTCATTTCATAAACCTATATAGAATCCTAGACAAAGAAGCGTTTCTTCAACAGTCGTGTCTAAGTTGCTAAACAATATCAATACTATACTAATGTACTCTTAATTTAATCACCACAATGAAGATGATCATGATAGTGATAATAATTATAATATAATATTATACATTTATCAATTTATACAATTATTGCAATTCTACACATTTGATTCAACTGTTACGTTTGGAATCAAAAAGTAATAAATTAAAATTATAATACTTAACTTACATGAAGAGTGCTATTGAATCCTATATTACAATATTGTTAAGCTAATATTATAACTATGAGAAATACTCAATATTGGTAACTCAATGTAACCCTTAAACAGCCAAAATTACACCGAATATCACTTATTTTACTATGGAATGAAAACAGCTCTTAATATTTGGAAGCAATTCAAGTCGATTGAATAAAATACTTTTAGAACACACCAAATATTCACTTGTTATTTTGATACACCAGTAGTTTCTATAATAATTTATTACCATCGAATACATTCAATAAATATGCTTATGTGATAAATGCTTTAAAGTACATTTGATCAGAGATAATTATGTGAATTCACACCAAGAACAATATGAACGACTACTTATTGATACTGTATTTCCAATTATCTATCTAAATTCATTGCACCAATTCAGAAGACTAGTTTCACGTAAAATGGAACAGGAATCGGTCTGTGGTTATGTATGAATAAAATCTCAAGTAATCTATATTATTAGAATTGAAAGTAATTTATAGTCCATTATTATAATTGAAAATTAGTTAGAATAAGGTAATAAGGTTTTAATGATATTTTTCTTGCTTGAGTCGTTTCTTCTGTTTTCAAATAATACAACTGATCTTTTATTGAAAATTGATAGTATATAAAGTATTAAATTATAATATTAGAAAGTGAATTTACCCAAATCAAGCGTTAAATCAGTTCTACTGATAAGAAATAAACCAAGTTTAAACTCCATCAGATTTCCCTGAATGAACATCAATATTTCAATAATAATTATAACGAGTTTATTTTTTAACAACAATACATCAATATATCAACTTTAATATTATTAACCATTACATCTATTAATTATTCATGGTTATTCATGGATTGAATATCTATTTCTAAACGAAGCTTCACATTGATATCTTTCCAAGCATTATATATTATTTTGAAACATTTTCTCCATTTTCCACTTCTAAAATCATGTCATCTACAATCTACATATTTTCATTTCATAGGGAACCGACAGTTTGTCAGCTTAATCAATTCATATTCCATCAGAAATTTGTTATGAGACATCGTCTTCCACATCTTGATATTCTAAAGCACCGTGAAATTAAATAATAGAGAATAAGGCAAGTTGATAAGAGAATACTGAAGTCAAGTGAGTGATAGATTCTATTGGATATTTAATGCTGGATGTTGAGTCTCTCAAAACGAGAAAGGTGCGTAAGAATTTTAGCTTTATATTCTTTTTACAAATGTTTATACTTATAATGGACTGATAAATTTTATTATCAACCGCCTTTATTCAGAGGTCGCTAATCCTAGATTCTCAATGAAATGATAGAATTGTTTTCTCTGTTAGTGAATCTAGAGATCGTGTCCCAGACGATCCATCTCAGCTAAGAGAAAGTCGATATCGCTTTCTCTCACTGCGGCACTGGAAATGATATTCCTGAAGAAATTGGGTCTGTCTTGATCGGGTTGATATCCAACCATCAACGTGCCTGATTCCATCATTCTTCCCTTCAGTATTGGGCAGATCTGCAAGGCAATGCAATAAATACATTAAAATTTTCACATTTTGAGTTGTCCATCATCAAGTTGTACCGAAATTATTGATATCTTACTCATATTTGTATAATAAAAAACAGGATATCCCCCTTTTATAATAATTTCTTGTCCAAAATGATTGTGGATGTTGAGTAAGTTGCCTCATCTCGTGTAAGATCTTTTTTGAGGCCTCTAATAATGTTTGCTTGTGCTTCTCCAAAAGACTGCAACATTTTTCCCTCTACTCTTTGCAAACATTTATTTGTTTGTATATATATATTAGAATAGTATACGTATTGACTTAAATTAGGACAGTAGTGTAAAATAAGTTATAAAAAAGTGTTGTGTTGCCTATGCTTGCTCTGAAGGCGCTAACAGTTAACAGTACTGTAGAGACAAATCTCAGCACGTTTAGCACATTCTAAGATTTTCTGTTTGTTTGAACGTTTATATGCATATAAGTTTGTACAAAATCAGAGAAAAATCACGAATTAGAAAGATCTGTTGATCATGAATTGAAATTTTATGCCATTTAGAAACTCATTTGAATGATGATGTTGCATCATAATAAAGATGAACAAATCTGAACTTTTTACAGTGGGTAGCACCAAGCAAGATCATGTTAGTGTTCAAAGATCACATGATTAAATATAGAATGATAAAGTAGTATCAAAATACGCAGAATTTACAAATTTCATTTTTATTATTAAATGTTTGTTTCTCTGTTCACATTGAGAATTTAAAGCATATAAATTTTAAACAAACCTTTCCAAGTTCCTTCTCTTTCTGCGACGAGTGAGGCATGCTTCGCAGCCGCTGAGGAACGTACCAGAAGGACACATTCACCATTTCTGGTTCGAAAATCAGATGGAACTTGTCGGACATCTCTTTGATTCTCTTCACCATGTACTCACTCAGCTCCATCAATCTGTCCATGTGCTGTTCAAATCCATCAGTTCCCTGTCGATCACATTGAAATACATAGGAGAAATCAAATATCAAGCATCGGTTTTTCAAAGTCATTATTACAATATTTGTTGTTTAATTTTTGTACATTTGGACTAGAACTAACAAGTTAAAAGAGTCTTTGAATTCAATAGAACATCAGTCACTAGGAGACATTAAATTGTTTTCGTGTTGAATTATTGTAAAATGAGCAAGAACAGCTACTTTAAGAGAAGGAAAAGCCACCTACTAAGACAGTATTAAAAGGTATAGAATGATACTAAAGGACAGAATTTACCATGTGCTTCTTTTGGTTTGAAATATTTCTGTGTAAAATAAGTGGCGAATCATCTGCTATTTTCCACACATGTGGAACATGTGTTTAGCAGCTCGTATTATTTTGTTAATCAGTTCTTATCAATATTTTAGTTCATAATTTCATTAAAGTCAACTTAGTCATCTAGTCCAATGTATTCTGTATTATAGGAAATATGCAACAAAATTCCTATAAATACGACACAGATAGTGTTTGTTGATCTTGGAACATTTATTTATTTAATGAATGGTACAAGTACAAATCATCAGTTGATCGGAAGAATGCAACAGTGTCAGCCTGAAACAGTTTATTTCTGAATTTTTGTATAGATAACATGCTCCACATAAGGGTTTATATTTCCACTCGCATGAAATTTAGTTCAATTTTCAGCTAAACGATGTGCACTCGAATAATTATATCATCAATTAATCAAATTCATTACATTAATTGAACAGTAACAAACCTTGGCACGCCACTGCAACCACAACTTGAAAATGTCATTATGGCGTCCACATTGGATGACCTTGTCACCAGTGTCATACTGCACATCGTATAACTTGTCTTGCATGAAGAGGTAATCAGCACTCATCTGATTACAACTCAGCAGAAGTCCCTGAAATATTTCAAATACACATAAAGATTGAATGGGATTGAAAAAGTTTGAATTTCTATTTTAATAGATATATGTTATGAATTGGATTAGAGAACTAATTTATCCTCCTGAACACAGACGTGTAGTATAAACTTAATTTTCATTCTCTACATCATCCTGGTTGGGAATGCACCTAGACGCTACAATCAATATTTACCATAATTTATTTATTTGGAATATTTATTTATTTATTTATTCATTTACAATGGAGACAACGGGTTTCCCCAAACATGTCTCCTTTACAAGAAAATGCAAAATCTTAAAATATAATATATAGAAAACTTATAAAAAATCATAAAAAGAAATAAGGTACAAATGGTAATATTTATCCTATTACATATGGTAATAAGGTACAAAATGATAATATGGAAAAATACAATAATTAAAAAAAAAATAATAATAATATGAAAAGATGAGATGAATACAAAGCATCGAAATACTACTCATAGAAGGTCCAAAAATGGAAAATATAAAATTCTAATAACACAAGTATTAAATGAATGAAATAACCAAAAATATAACTTATTAATGAGTTCCAAGTCCCAAAACATATGCACACCCACACATACATGAAAAAATGATCGGTGTAGACCAGATCACAATATCAATGCTCAGACCAGACCATTGTATAGAGCTTTTCGGAATCTAGCGCGAGAGAACCAGAAGAGATCTAGGTGCCCGGACAAACTATTGTAGCTTCTCTGAATTCTGTTGAGAGGAGAATTGTAATTTCTAAGTGTTCTGGAACGAGGAACCAGAAAAGAAAATTCAGATCGACGAGCCACAGGTGAGATATAAATATTCATTTCAGATAGCAAGTATGATGAATCAATTTCATTATTTAAGAGATCAAAAAGAAAAATAAGTGCTCTAACATCACGCCTAACTTTTAATGATGTAATATGGAATAAAGTTCTCAGTGACTCTGTTGGGAAATCAAACGGACAAAAACGATTAAATTTCTTATAGAACATGATTCTTAAAAACTTATTTTGAAGCCGTTCTAGAACAGCTATTCTATTCTATCCATATGAATATGGATTTCATATCTCTGAGGCATATTCTAGCAAGCTTCTCACTAGTGACTTATAAATCAGAATCAAAGGCTCTACATCACTAAAGGGCGAACAGGTCCGCAGAATAAACCCCATTTGTTGGTTGTCATAATTCATGTCATCTACTGCACATATATCCGTATTTGGAGCTTCTGCGAGACATATAGCAGCATATTGACTAGTAGTCAATAAAATTCATAATGAACTCCAAAAGAATTACTGAGAATAAGTTCCATAAGTATATGTTCCAATTTCATTTGATTTTTCCAGTAGTAGGATAATAAGAAAAAGAGAACTGAAAATAAGAAAATGAGAAATTTTATTTCTCCTTTTCCAGGAGTGGCAGTATTGTCGATTTCCGATGCTATACTTCTATCATAGTACTTCTGTAATCATTGAGGAATTTTCGATCAGGAGGATAATATCACTTATTGATCAATATACTGTAAACACAAAGCATCTATGTAATGTAAAGCTGTTTTCATTTTCAGAAGAGACATTTCCAATAATGATATGTCACTCATTGATTAAATATAGGCTACTAAACTGTAAAAGCAAAGCATCTATGTTACGTCAGGCAGTTCTCATTTTCAGAGGAGCAATTTTCAAATTCCGATTCAGTTGCGAGAGTCAGATGCCAGAGGAGGAGAAGATTCCTGTGAAATTCTCGATTTAATTAAAATGCTGTTGGAAAAATGTTGCGCAATCGATTTTGCTGACAGCGCAACCTTTGAGGGGTAGAGCCCTGAGCACAAATATTACATTGCAGGCATCTGTGGCATGCAGGCACCCTTCAATAGGGGTGATTCTACAGTGCACAACCAACTATTTGCAAGTGCCTTCATTCTCAAGCTGTCCAATGCATTTTTTGCATCCGGAATGTTGTAGGTGTAGTCATTCGGGATTCTTCAAATTCCGAAGTACGAAGGTAATACATCTTTCAGGCCTCGGTTCTTTTAACATGCAATCTCTTGATTATTTATTGATGAGAATTCATGTTTTAACTCTACAATATTGTAGTTATTTAAAGCGTTTGAAATTTTAAAGTGTGTTGGTAAATAAATATGTTCTTTCATATTCAGAATGTTCAGACATGGAATTTCTCAAGTATTAATGAGAGAAGATAAAATATGAGTTATAAAATTAAACTGAAGGTGATTGAAGTATTTAACATGTTTTGAAAAGCCATTTTTCCTTGCTGAGAATGCTTATCCAATAAAAGCAACTTCAGAGAAGTTTATCCGATATTAAATATAAGGTGATAAAAGCATATATATGCAGATTCTGGAATACTATTTTTGGCTGAGGATTTGATTTATACGTCGTATTCAATGAAGTTCATTTGTCACGCATGACATTGATCTATCTGCATTATTTTACGAATAGTGTATTATGTTTGTGGGTTGGAAGTTGAGTCGTGGAATAAATTATTTGTTCCACATAATTATTGTTAGTTAAGCAATTGAATTCCCAATGTGTAAGTTATGAACGTGTGATTTATTACGTTCATTAACTGAGTAAAAAGGGAAATGTTATAATTTTACTTCATGCTTCATACAAACAATAGTGAATTGGCATGTTGCAGATTAAGGTCTTAAACGGAATCTCCCAAATACTTTTTGGATTTTTATTTCGAGACTCATATTCCATTAGTCGTTAACAGATGATTGTTTGAGGTAGGCCTATTACTCACCTAAAAGAGTCTTGTCTTGAGACATAATTATGGCTGTCCCAGTTCAAGCAGTTTAACCAAATTAATTGTATTTTTAAGATTGGAATTTTTTAAAGAAATATAGTGTTTATGTGTTTTAAAATATTATCTTGTAACGTTTTTTTCTCCCTAACGTCGATTCAAAACTTTGAAAACTTACCAAGTTACCAAAGATCTTTATAAGGTAGGCTTTCAGAAAATGAGATTTTATTTAGTTAACCCCAATTTCAGTTACAATATTTTGGGCGACTACAAATTCTAGCCAAATAATTAGAAATATTATATATTTATTTTGTAAATTCATGATTGAATTGAAGTTTGTAACATTTGTGTTTGTAAATCCGAAACTTACCAATATTTTTTTATTTATCAGCAATCGTAACTCAAAATAAATTGTGTAGGCCTATTTTTCTCTTTTAACGTTGCTGTTCATTTTACTACATCTAACATAATACACCTACAAATAAAAAAATTTCCAAATCCATTATTTCGCTTGTTTATATTACATTTTTGGTGGGCTATCCATTTTGGGTTGCATAAACCCAGCTTTATGCTAGGACTTTCCTGGTATCCCTATAGAAACTTTGTGGTGGCACTCATTATTCTTGAATGAAGTTTGTATTTCAGTAGTCTATTATGTTTTAAATAGTTGATATGAAACATTACAGAGCTGTAGAAAGATTCATTAGGAGAAATTGCGGGGATTTAATGAACTGGAGTATTTTGAAACACTAATTGTATTACTAAGTGCGTATTACAAAATGGATTGCTATTGTTGGGTTTTAACGGATTCAGATTCATGATTATTGAAAGGATTTTAATAATTGAGATTCATAATTTTAAATGTTTATTGCTAATGTTATTCAATGCTTATTGAAGAGTGATTTTGAGATCTTTGATGGAAAATACATGATTATTGAAAAAGGATTGAATTGGAAATCTACGATTATTGTGAAGGGATTGAATTGGAATCAGAAAAAAATCGGACCGTTTTTATTATCAAAATCTTTTTTAAGATTCATAATATGAGGATAATATAGAAGATTTCTTTTGACTATTGCAAAAAGTTCGCCTCAGCTAATGGTTGGGATGAAAAATATAATTTATTAAGTTATATTTGCCGTTTCATTTGGAAGAAGTATTTTGAAGTTATTGGAAACAATTTGTTTAATCAGAAAAACTATGAATTATGCCAGCAAAGGAAAAACTTGAAATCTCAAATTGGAGAAATTAGAAAGGGAATTCAATAATAATTGTAGAATGGAATTTGAAGATGATAGAGATTTTGTAGCTAGGGTTTTATTTCTATGTAGAAGGGTAGATTCAAATATGGATGAATCAAGAATAGTCAGATTTATTTTCAGAATAATCAGACACATTGAACATGTGTATTGAATTTATACAATAATTGAATATGACTGTTGTTGGGAATATTGTCTTAATAAAAGATAATATGCATATTTCCAATAGCTGATCTTCAGTCTATTTTATCGAATAGTAGAAAAGAATAAGGTTAGATTCTAGTGGAATTATCACTTACATCCTCCTTGAAGTGAATGGTGGAGCATTGGAGTAGCGTACCCATCAGCTTGTGGGGATTCCAGGTTACTGAATCGGCCCTGGAAGAAAAATAGTATTTCTAGAATGGATTTCCACAAATTTCCACCTGCCATAAATTTTGTACAGAAGTATAAGCCTTTAGTTTACGTTATCAATCTTATATTTTGAACAGTGTTAGGAAGAAAGATGTATCTAGTGAGTAATATTCTAATATTAAATTAGCTAGCCAGTTCTCAACATTTCTCAGGAATAGTTGAGAATTATATATACGCCTAGGTGATGCGATTTTCATGAGAATGTGCAGAACTCTATTCAGTGGATAATCTCTCAAGCACTATCAAACTAAAGAGTAATGACAAACTGAGAGTAATGATAAACTAAGAGTAATGACATTTATTTTTTTATTTATTTATTATTTTACAAAGGCGACTTTCTATATTTAAGCCTAGTATTATAAAGCCTAGAAGTATTTTAAGCCTAGGTAATGATGATGTGATGAATGATAGTACAATGAAGGTAGAGTTATGAATGAATAAAAATGATAGGTTATGCTATCCACTTGAATTGATTTGAGTCCACTAAAACGAACTAAGAGTAATGACAAACTAAGAGTGATGACAGTTTGACAGTAGAACAATATCGACAGAGAATCTGGAAGAAGTCGAACAAACATAAAACATTTTATTCCTACCTTTTCACGAGGGCAGTCGCACTCGTATTTTTAGTAAGTTATATAAATTTTCTTGATCAATTAGCTTGGAATGTGTGGTCTTTTTGGTTGAAAATTGTTAATGAATTAAAGTATTTGAACTTTTTTGAATTGTTTATTTTTGGTGTCGTTTATTCAAGATTTCCATACTAGCAACATTTAAATAGAAAATTAGTTTTACAGTAATTGTTTTTCGGACTCTGTTTTAACTAGTTCAAACTGGTTTCTCTGGACTCTGTAGATTTGACGCACAGATTGTACTCTCCAATTTGTTTGTTCTCGAAGTGTATGAATAGTTCATTAATAAATATGACAAAATTTTAATTGTCTGTATCAATTCAAAGAAAAACAGTTCTTGGTATGAGCCTTTCCAATAAAGTGTAATAATTGTATAAGATTGAGTAAATCAAATCAATGTCTCAGGTTTTATAACATGGTGATCTGATTCATTGAAATTAGTTGGTCATCGTTACGAATCTCACGTTCTTGGAAACTTAATATACATGGAAACTGAAGACAATTATTGAGTTACTAGGTTAAGAAAGAAAGAAAGAGAGAGAGAGAGAGAATGAGAAGAGAAAAAGAGAGTGAGTAGAGAGAGAGAGAGAGAGAGAGAGAATAAGTGCTGAGTGGTCATAGAGTTTAGATACTATAATAATAGTCATAGAGTGGTCATAGAGTTTAGATACCATACTATACTAATTATAGCTTTTCCTCTGTCTGATGGTATCTTGTTTTTATCAAATATGCAACTAGAACGCCTGTATTTCACCGAACTATGTGTGCACACACACACATACCCTTGGCGAACTCAAAATTTTGCGACTCTTAAATTCATCAAACATGTTCTTGAACATTCACTTTTCCTTAGGGCTATTACACCAATTATAACTAGAATGAGATGAAATTAGCAATAAAGTAAGTGATAGAATAAATAATAAAGTTCTCTTTTTTATATTTTCTATTAATTCACCACAACACCACTTGTAGCCATTTCCAAATAGGAATGATTTGAGCTACTGATCAAAAGATTGAGTAGATGTGAAATTACATCTCCGACATTCTTACTCCTTTAAAATCTTAAAATTAGAGATTTCCTATGAAGTTTATTTTTCCCGAACGTTCAGAAGTCAACCTATTGTAATCGTACTGCAGCAGCCATCCAATGATAATAGAACAATACTAAATTCTCAGCTTGATAGATTACCATGATTGTCAACAATATGCACCTCACTTGCCCAAGAATTCCGTCACATAAGCCTACCACCAAACATTTTCCACATGTCTTGTCTGAAACTGCTTTGTGCCAGGCTGGAGTAAAAGGGGTTGCATTGCAGTTAGTCAACAGCCACAAATTAATGGTTTAATAGACAATGACTGGCAGTTGATACACGGCACACGGCTACAAACATAAATCGTCCACCCCTACCCCCACCCCCTGTCCACAATGCCCCTCAGCCGTCACCAACATGCTGCACACGGTTGGAAGAGGGAGGGGGGGGGACTCACTACTTCTTTCTCTACGCAAACTTATTGGGGAGTGATGAATGGACAAATTTTAGAGCGACGGTCGGTTTAAAAGTCACCCACTTCACTGCTTCTAACCATAGGTCTCCTTCAAAAACTGAACTCTGCTCAACACAAATGGATATCAAATTGAATATTTTCTCTAAAATCTCTTCAAGTTCTATATTTTTGGACGGAAAATTCTCTTCATAAAAACTGAAAAGGATTTATAACATTATTAGGATTAAAACTGGCTTTATCAGCAATTAATGTAAGAGTTGTTCAGTGCGATCTGACGTTTAGTAGGTGAATTTTAAACTACATAAATCCAACTCTTATAATACGAGAGTAAATATTGAAATCTAATGCTGAATATCGGTAATTCTAAACTCACAACTGTTGCTACTCTAACAGATGCATTTCATCCCACATTGCATTGCTGCATTGAGTGTATTTACTCGGATTTACACATATGCACTCATGCATCAATTATTTAAGAGCATTAGCTCCTGAGGGTGTTACTCTGATGAAAACCCCAACGAAAATATGGCTAGTGGAATGGTTGGAAAAATCATGAAATTTGCATCCGATTAGGCTGCACTAATGCATCTGACTCTTGCATTATTTAAGAGGATTAGTTGATGCATTCACGCTCTGTCGGTGTTTAAGGGATAACATTTTGTAGAATAATGGAAATATCTCTTGAAATACTATTCAACAAAAATCCTCGAGGTAATAAATTAACCTCAATATGCATTGCATGTATTGAACTTTCAAATAAGTATTGCATGTATTGAACTTTCAAATAAGTATTGCATATTCGGAGCGATTATTAGGCTACATTGTTATTATTTGTTATAGATTCGCAACTACAAGCATACCTGTATTGATCACTTGGGTGATGAATATCGGGTGGATTTCGATAGTCCGTACTTTACAGGACCGAACACTGTCTAGATTAGTGAGTTTTCGGATATGACTAAAAAAATTTATTAAATCTATCAAATTGTATTCTACTGTTCGTGTTTTTAACTTGACTAAAGATCACCAATTGATTCATTTCATGAGGAAGATGATCTCATATTCCTTTACTCTTTAAAAACCAGTTCGGGTAAAATCAGTCTTTCCAAAATAGTTTATAAAACACTCAGTATGGTTTATATGAAATGTAATAAATATCATTCGCTTTCCAATATTTATACAATAAATTTTATCGTTTACTGTGTACTGTTGAAAGACCAATTTCAAACGTTTTCTAACTTAACATTGATTGATAGACAAGTTTAATTGACGGGTGTAATATAACGAAATAGTTTGCAGAGGAAACAGAAATACACTTGAAAACTGGCCCATATTTATACTCTGAAATCCAGTAATACTGCAACATTTTCACAGAAGCTCATCAAAATAATTTACATTACTTGAATGGACAGATGTAAGAGACAGTCTAATAGACAGACAATAAAAATCTTCATCAGCTACTGGAATTTGTCTGATTGGAAAGAAAATCATTTATTGAATAACAATATCAACGATGGTGAAGATTTCATTCGAAAATTGACTTATTGGTCGCGTTCCGGAGTGATTTGGTTCATTCATAACACAATCTAGCAATTTATCCAGCAAATAATTGAACACAGGAATTTTTAATAATTCGTTCGCGGTTTTAGCCTTGAGAGGATTGATTGCAAAGAGGAATTGCTGAGATCAAATTATTTTGAGAACAATACCAAAGTTTTCTTTCGCCAATATTAATGTCAAATGAAATTTTCAATATTTCGCTTGTGGTTACTGGTTAAAGCCCCGAGAGCGTTAATCCGTCTGATTGAGAGAAGAACATTCTGGAATTCAATCTACATTAGAACAATATTATCTTTGTTGAAGATTTACCCAGAAAATTGACTTATTGGTCGCGTTTTACAACGGAGTAATTGAAGAGTGAAAAATGGATTGGTTGGATTAACCGAACGAATTGTGGCTAGAGATGGGTGGGTAGATGGGTGGGTGGGGTTGCATTCGGCAGACAGAGGTCGAGCTAATATTGAATTTCAGCCATGGATGGGGTGAGTGGGTGAACCCGGGTGACTAAGGGTGAGAGGTGGAAGAGGTGATTTTGGGGCGCAGGCTCTGTCCGCCTTCGAATTAATCCTCCATTAACGCACAGCTTGGGCACAGACGCCCATTTGCCCGGATTACGAGGGGTTTACAGGCCAGATTCCAGAGCATTGAGCTCTCCCCCACCCTACCTCATCACACCGCTAAAAACAAAAACATCGCAACGCGATTATTATTGAGAGTGTGCAGCGGCCTTGATATTGAGTAATTCGCCTTCTCTCTTTTCTCTTACATTGAAAACTCGCCCTCTCTCTTCTCCCTGATTAGGAGTAACTTGTCCTCTCTCTCCTCCTGATAAGAAGTAATTCAACCTCTCCCTTTTCCCTGATAAAAAGAGTATCTTGTTTCCTCTCTCTCCCCGATAAGGAGTAATTCGCCATCTCTTTTTCCCTTATAAGGAGTTGATGTTTCAATCGTCAAGCGTTGATCACCGACATGAGGGTAATCCAAAGTGCAAAGTTGGTTGAAACTTCTACTTATCCAGGATAGTTCACAATATTCACTACAATGTTTACAATGTTCACAATAAGTCTGTCAATAGTCTTTTTCAGGGATTGCTTGCTACACTGAATTAGTGCAGATTAGAATAAACAAAATAATTGAACTAACTTATGGCAATGTAAGTGTGGTTCAATCCATAGTACATAGACGAAGAAAGTAGGTGTTTCGTGTATAAATACAATTTTCCATTAAAATATGACCACTTTTCTATAGATTCCATACTACACTGGATTATAACAGTTCATAAAAATTACATAGAGTGAATGTACGAAAATTGAAGTTGAAGTATATGAATCTACGGTACACAGAAGTTTTTTTGATACATAGAAGAAGGGTAATGCGCATGTTTCAACTAACATGTACGTGTTTGTGATGTCTTTCAAAATTCAATTAATAATTGTTTCACAGTTGAATTGGAGAAATGTCAATAGATTTGATAGAAGTAGGTTGAAACCTAGGTTGATGGAGACAACCTGATTGAGTTTCTTGGCTACTGTATACGTGATGTACCATGTCTCAAACGATGAGAAATTTTACTGGATAGATTGACAGGTTGGAACAGATTGGATGAACATGTGAACCTCAAGAGGAGTCGGCTATCAGCCGTGATAGAGAACGGACGCTTGTTATTGAGCTCTCTTATCGCTTTAAGCTAACTGTTTTCGGAACGTAAATCAAGTTGAAATTTCTAACCTTACTTTGTGCAATTCTATTCGTACAATTAAGAATATTGTGTTAATTTTTACCGAATGCAAAATACTGTAGATAATTATTTTTCAAGTGCGAGTGGTAGAAGAGAGAAAAGATCTCTTAGTTCGCCGGACAGCAACCAACATAATAAAAAGCCAACTTCAGTTACAGTGTCAAACAATTGCGACTTGGAACTTTCATCAGTCATGACAGGTAATTCAGAGAATATTGAAAATATTCTTAGTAAACTACTAGATCAGAAGCTTGGCTCCCTGGCGTCGAAATCGACATTTCAGAACTGAAGAAATGTTTCAGCGAATTATCCGAAGAGAATAAACAAATTAAAAAAGAGCTGTCAATTCTAAAGTCAGTTAATAATAGGCTTATTAAAAAAGTTACTGATTTGGAAGATCGTTCTAGAAGGAACAATTTAATCTTTAAGGGTATAAAATATGGAAAGAACGATGCCTGCTGTGATGTTATAAAAGATTTTTGTGTCAAAGTGTTGAAGTGTGGGAGGGACATACATGTAAATAGAGCACACACTTTAGGGCCGCAAAAAGATAATGCACCACTTATAGCTCATATTCCTGCAGATAAAGACTTTGATTGCATTCTAAAAAATACATTCAAGCTTAAAGGAACTAGTTTTGTGGTGCACAAGGACTTTAGTTACGTGACACGTAGGAAAAGGGGGGTACTGCTTGCGCTCAAAAAAGAAATAACGCGAACTGTAGGAGAAAAAAAGATTCACCTGAATGTTGATCGTCTGTTCGTGGAAGGACAAGTGTTTACCTTTGATGATGAGGATGGACTAAAAGCTGGTAGCAGTGACGGATTAGTCAAATTGAAAGAAATGTTCAAAGTGGACTTCAAAGGCTATTTAAACAAGATACTGGAGAAAGGACAAACTGGTGTCGAGAACTGGACGTTGATAGGGTACAGGAATAGGGAAGTGTTGTCTGTCACGAGTATGAAGATAATGAGTGTATTAGTAAAACAGAAAATGAAAGTTCTATAATCAAATTAGTGGGATACAATGTTGCGGGTTTAAAGGGTAAGACAAATGATATTAATTTTATAAATTTCATTAAATCGTATGATGTTTTTTGTTTATGCGAAACTTTTCTTGAAGAGTCCGATAGTTCATGTATTGGCCATATATTTTCAGATTACGATTTACGTTTTATTCCCGCAATAAGAACCTGTAATAGAGGACGAGCAAGTGGGGGGATTCTGTACGGTTACAATAAAAAGAAGTTACAGAATACAGCAAGTTTTGTTGTACTGGATGATACTGAAGTTATAGCGCTAAAAATTGGTAATGCAAAAGTCCACATAATACCTATTTATTTAAATAGTGTGCAAGAGAGATGGGATAGGGATTTATTAGAATTGTGGAGTTTACTGGAGAGTCATGGAAAGGATAAACATTTCATACTGCTAGGTGATATCAATAGTAGAATAGGAGATTGTCAAATATTACCTGAAGAATTGTTGGCTACTGTAGTAAGAGTCAATAACTCGAGAAAATCTAAAGACAGTTTAGTGAATGGTAGAGGTAGGACAATTCTAGAGCTTTGCGAAAGACATGACATGGTAATATTGAATGGTAGAACAATGGGGGATAGGGATGGTGAATTCACATTTGTTAGTGGACAGGGGGCCTCGGTCATTGATTTTTGTTGCATATCCAGTGCACTGGTAGATTTAATAGATGATTTCAGAGTCAATTCAATGATATTTTCAGATCATTTTCCTATAGAAGTTGAAGTGGTCTCCAATAAGCTACGGGAAGATGAATCATACTTATTACCGCTGCCTAGGTATAGATGGGTGGAAAATGCGAAAGAGGCATATCAAGGGCGTATTAGAAGTAAATTGCAAGACTTATTCATAGATTTACATAGCGCTGAAGAGCAAGCAACTCAGGTGATTAGTGTAGTTAAGGAATGCATGGATAATTATTCGTGTGAGAGAGGAAGAGTGTGTGCAAAATTTAAGCAAGCATGGTATGATTGGGAATGTGAGAGAGCGCGAGTGCGTAGTTTTAAGAATTTGAATTTATTTAGGAATAGTAACACCACTTATGCAAAGGAGGCTTATCTCGAGGCTAAAAACTATTATAAAAATATGTTGCCAAAAGAAAAAACGTTATTATCAGAGTATGAGTGATAGATTAGCGAATGTACGAGACTCCAAGGGTTTTTGGGAAGCGGCAAAGGTTTTCAAATTTAATAAGAAAATAATAAACAATTCTATACGGTCAGATGAGTGGACTCAGCATTTTAAGGAGATTTTCACCTCAAGTAGAGTAGCAGCATCAGCAGACTATGTAATTCCTTTCAAAAGAGATGACATACTAGACAGTGTGATAGAGATGTCAGAGTTGAAAGCTGCATTGAAAAAGGCTAAGGAGGGAAAAGCACCGGGCACGGATGGGGTACCTATAGAGTTTTTCAAAAACGCGTCAGAAGAGCTTTTTGAAACGATTTTGGGACTCTTCAATCATGTATTAGAAAATGCAGACGTACCAACCAGTTTTAGGGATGCGGTCATATTCCCTATTCACAAAAAAGGAGATACGGCCAATGCAAAAAATTATAGAGGCATATCATTTGAGAATGCGCTAGCAAAGTGGTTTGCAGGTGTTTTGCTGGCTAGGCTTGAAAAGTGCATATAAACAATGCACTCTGTGAACACCAAGCGGGGTTTAGAAAGGGCTATTCCACGATTGATAATGTTTTCAATTTACATAATATTATAAGTTTGAAATTAAGAGGAAGAGGGAAGAAATTATATTGTTTCTTTGTGGACCTGAAATCCGCGTTTGATCGAGTTGATAGGGCTGCACTTGTTCTCAAATTATATGATATAGGTCTATCAAATAAATTCGTTAGAGTTATCAGTGAGCTATATAGAGATACAAGAGCTAGTATATGGTGCAACAAAGAGATGACAGATTTTTTTCAAACAGTCAGCGGTTTAAAACAGGGCTGCTTGTTATCTCCAATTTTGTTCTCCTTGTTTATTAATGATTTGCATGATAACATGGTGGAGGGTGTATGGATTGATGTGCTGAATGTTAAGTTATTACTCTATGCCGACGACTTGGTTTTGTTTGCCTCTACTCCAAAGGCCTTACAGAGAATGATTAATAATGTAAATGAATACTGTGACAGATGGGGATTGGAGATTAATACAGATGAATCTAAGATTATGGTATTCAGGAAAGGAGGACGATTGGCTGCACATGAAAAATGGACCCTAGGTGGTAACTCTATTGAGGTGGTAAACAAGTACAAATATTTAGGAGTAGTGCTTACCCCTCAGCTTTCATTCACACAGCATGTAAAGGAACGTGTATCGGTAGCTAAATTTGCGATAAATGGAATGTGGAGAAATTTTATTGCGAAGAATGATGTAGGAATTGAAGCAAAGTGGAAAGTATATCATGCTGTTATGAAGTCTGTGGCAGTGTATGCAGCACAAGTCTGGGGGTTCAAGTACTGTGACGTATTAGAGTCTTTACCTAGATTTTTTGTAAAAAAGTTGTTGGCATTACCTAGAGCCACACCCAATTATATATTACAGAATGATGGAGCTGGATTTAGAATCAATGTATTTATATGTTTTGAAAATGCACATCGAGTATATTGCTAAAACCATGAGTCTCGGCAGGCACAGATTAACAAGAAAATTGGCTGAGAAAATAATTAGATATAAGATATCTTGGTTTAAGGAGTGGATGCGTTTGGATATAGAGTATGAATGTAACTTAGCAGAATGTTTGGTGAATGGAAGTGAATGGAAGAGTGAATTTGAGCGTATGCATGAGAGAATGAAAGAGAAAAATAGACTGAGTTGTTTGCAAAGCGCAACTAATTCACGATTTCACAGCGTTTATCATATTTTAGACATGAGTAGAGGAAAGAGCTATTTGAAATCTGGATTGAACAGGAAAATGATGAGTTCTATTCTAAAAGCTAGAGGTGCATTATTAAATTTGAACTATGGACATGGAAGAGAGGAAGAGCAGTGGATTTGTTCAATGTGCAATATGGGGCAGAGGGAAAATATTAAACATTTCATTGGAGTAAGTCCAATCCTAAGTGGAGTTCGAAGAGCCATTTTGGGGAAAGTTGAATTGAGTGACTCAGAGGTCATTGATTGGCTCAATGGAAGTGATTGGTGGAAGCTGGCACGGTACGTGCAACAAGCAAGCAAAATAAGAGAGTCACTAATCGAAGAATTCAATTATTGAATTGAGTAGGTCCTAATAGTAGTAATTAGTAATTTGGCTATATAGTGGCGAAAGTATGACATTCAATTAAAATCATTCAAGTATTGTTTTTTTTCTGTTTTGTTTTGATGAAGGGAAAAGTTTATTATTTATTCACTATGTATTTTCAATTCATTATTTTAAGAATATTGCATATTATTTTTATTTCTAGGATAACAGTATCATAATTATTATTATCAAATTGTTAACTTTATTTTTAGTTTTGTTGATCGAAGGATATTAATCAGTTAGGATAAAGCATTGTAATAATGATTCAGTAGATACCGACTCCTGACAGACAACCTTCCGGTTATGTCAAATTAGTCTTTTATACAGTTCACTAGGTTTATTAAGAAGTATTTTTTTTGTTTTGAAAATTTTTTGTTCAATATGTTGTATGCTTGATGATTCGTTTGGTTTTGTTTCTTAAATAAAGACGCTTATTATTATTATTATTATTATGTGAACCTCAAAATCAATAAGGTTAGTCAACCTCATCCATAAAGACTCAAATACTTCGATAGTCAAATACTTACACGTGATGTGTTAATTTTTACATACATTCTAGCAAACTCTACTACTACATCCTACATCCGACTATAATATCTATACACTTTCTGTTTGTTGAATTTCATACATCAGGAAAATACCAAACATGCAAATTTATTGGGACCGGATCTCATTCGGATTATTGAATTTTTAATCCATCATACAAACTCAATGACTTGACACTCCTTATAGAACATATTTTCTAGTTGTAGAGGTAACTTTTACAACTTTACTCCATTCCACGATCTTACTGTAATCTCCGATTTCACGTATTTACTATATCTTCAGATTAACAATAATCAGTTCTGGGTTCAGGTATGCTGGACTTCAAGTGAATTCAAAACCATCAGAATGGGATTAGAACAATAATTTTAAAGTTATTTATAGTCCACTCACTGATGTGGATTTGACTCTTTTATATATTTTGATTATATATCTATTTCAGGTAAATTCTCCCTGTCAATAATGTATATCACGTTATCATGCTTTTTTCAAACATATTTTAGTTCATGTGAAAAGTTTTGTTTCTTTGTCGAACAAAGGGAAAAATGACAATTAAATTTAGTTTAATTCAATTATCTTTTGCACTCGTAAGTTACGTTTTTTGTAGTAACACTTTTGACATTATTGAAAGTCAGTCTCTCAACACATGCGTTAAACAATAAGATTTTATGATGAAAAGATTTCTGAGAGAAGTGTTCTGTTAATTGTTTCGTTTGCACTCGTAAGTTACGTTTTTTGTAGTAACACTTTTGACATTATTGAAAGTCAGTCTCTCAACACATGCGTTAAACAATCAGATTTTATGATGAAAAGATTTCTGAGAGAAGTGTTCTGTTAATTGTTTCGTTAATGTTGACGAAGGTTCAAAATACAGATGTCTCTGATCGATCTTACCTTTCAATACCCGTCAATCTTGGATGGCGGTACTTTTTAGAAAAGAGAAGGCCGCCTCCCCAAGCCGCCTGCAGAGAGAAAGAGAGAAACAGCTCACATCAATCAATGTCAATGGTCTCAATAGCGTAATTATAACACAGCCAAATTGACAAGTCATTATTGATAAGGGATTAGAGATCCTTAGTTTATTCAATAAAATTAATATTCCAGATTCAAATACGCCTACACCCAATCGTCATAACTCTGATATTTTATATTGATTATTAACAGAAGAGCTTAGGTAGAGGTAGTCACTGAGTAGATAACGATTAATTGATTGAAGTTGGGGTAGCAAACTGATGCATCAATTATTAAGCAGTAAATTGTAGTAGAAAAGCAAAAAACTATATTTTAAAAAGTGCGGCTATTTGCAGCACGTTTATGCATCTTCAATTGTATTTAATTTAGGTCATTTTGGTGCGGCAATCCGCTGCAAAAATCTTCATCAGTTTGCTGACTGTGGGACCCTACACTTATTAGCTCAGAGGCTTTCCATTTCTTAATAAAATACAGCTTCTGTTTCTCCGTTCCATCTCTTTCCGTATTTTGGAGTTCTTGCCCCTAAATAATAACTTGTCATACTGAGTAACTAAGGCAGTACTATAGTTTTAATTAACTTGGACAAATTTCATTCTGATCTTTATAAGGGTTCAAAAATGACATTGTCAAGTTATATACTTTGAAGGTATGAATTGGACCACTTTAATATTCTGATCTTTATAAGGGCTCAAAATTGATAGTGTCAAGTTATATCCTCTAAAGGTATTTATTTTTCAGAATTTTTGTTCAAAATAGTATACATTTGAGTGAATATAGAGTTTCTCAATGTTTAAGGCAACAAAAAAAAATACTTGAAAAAATATTATTGCTAAAAATCGTTGCTCTTATAAGTTGTTACGGAAAAAAATAAAAGTTAAAAAGTTAATAGCTGGGTCATCCTAAAGAATATTATTTTCGTCTTCAGAGTCCAAGGGCAAAAGTCCTATAATTTCTTCATCATTGGCAGTTTCCAATACTGTGATGCACAGGAGAGATAAACTTTAATAGAGCCATCATATTATATGTTTTTTGATCAGGAATACTTGTCTAACATTAGGATACAACATCTCATGGGGCATAGTTTTAAAACTGACGGGTGTTCATTTTCTTCCAGTTCTTTTATTTCTGAAACTCAAAATATATTCATCATCGCTGATTATTGTCAGAGCAATAATTACCCTTTTCAATCCATTTCCTTTCAATGGCAAGTGGGTATTTGATAATATCAAGTACCGTAAGCAAAAAATTACATATTATGTAATGTTTTGCTCACGGTATTCAATAATCGAGCTGCCTCATGATACGATACAAGGCGTCTTTTCCACATATCTATTGCCATATATTATTGTTTCTCATGTGATATACAAGGCGTTTCTTCCACATATCTATTGCCATATATTATTGTTTCTCATGTGATATAAAGACAGTTTCATTTTTCTTAAACCAAGAAGTTTCATTACTATTTTACATGGTTTCATGTAATAGTTTCAATTGTTTCAAGAATCATAGTTCCATTGCATAGTTAAATTACTTCGATAGTAGTTTTATTCTAAACACAAAATATTTAATTATTTCTTTATTCATTTATTACAATATTAAATTGATTCTATGAATATCCATGATAAAGTTTATGAATATTTATTTGGATATGATATGATATTGATTTTTATATGGAATATACACTATAATAAATATAGTATATATTAACAATACTCACATCGATATGAAGCCACATCTTGTACTTCTGACAGATGTTGGCAATATCCTCAATTGGATCGAATGCTCCAAGCACGGTTGTGCCTGATGTGCAGTTCACGAAGAATGGAATATCGCCTTTCGATTTGCGCTCAATCACAAGTCGCTCCAGCTCTGATGCAATCATTCGGCCTCTGTAAATCACACAACAACCGAAAACTTGTACAATCCAAATTCTCCTATTACGGTGGGTCAAAAAATCATAACATTCTATCTGAAGTAATAGAAGCAACTAGTTTCAAGTAGTGTATGTAATGGAAATGGAAAAATCGAAATAGAATGTATCCAAAGCTCGTTTAGATTTTGTTAAATTTCACAGATTTTGATTGGCTCAATGAAATTTAAACATGTAGAATTACATCTTTAGACTAGTCAACATCAACATCATTTATCAAACATTAAAT
This sequence comes from Nilaparvata lugens, assembly GCF_014356525.2. Taxonomy (NCBI): domain Eukaryota; kingdom Metazoa; phylum Arthropoda; class Insecta; order Hemiptera; family Delphacidae; genus Nilaparvata; species Nilaparvata lugens. Next base: position 26,967,519 of record NC_052518.1, read on the forward strand.
GTGGAAGCTACGGATGATATAATATTCGATCTTGATAGATAAATGATGTATATTCGTAGTCATTCGATTTTGTATTATGATTAAAATCATTTCAGTTTTCTTCGATGTTGGTAGTTTTAATTCCATTGAGAAACTATATTTTTATGTGAAACTCATACTCACTTAAAATTGCCAGTAATGTTCGTATTAGGATTAATAATGCTATCAATTATTTGTAGCTGAAAACCCTGTCTATTCATTAGGCTCATTCAAAAGGGTAAATGAGCCTAAATAGACCCTCAGTATTTTTTCAAACATTCAAAAATAGTAATTACTGAAAAATAAGGGATACCTTTTGTCACTTGGAACTTCAACGCAGTTGTCAGTTCCCAATCCTCCGACTGAGGCGCAGCTTTTCACTGAATAATGGCACTGAAAACAGAACAAACTGTCACATCCCTCGAACATCACATTTCGTTGAAGCAATAGACGAATACTTCAACCAATATGCACTAAGAGAAAACACAGTACTGAACTGTTATCTCGAATTCAGTTTTTAGTCAACTTCTCCAAATAAAGTAGAATTGACAAAATCGAATAGTGCTTTCTTTCTTTTAGTAAAGAGTTCCACCATGCAAATGCCAACAGATATTAGTCAATATGATACTGGTAGTTTGACCTGGGAGATTTCTTATACTTTATCTAAGTAGGCTCTAAGTATTCTATTCTAAGATACTTATCCAAGTAGGCTCTAGGCTGTAATCATTGTTAGTTTAGAATAGTATATTTCGCACCTAGGGCCGAAAATGAGACTTTTCCGGCTCGAAAAGTCTATTTTATATATATATATATACAGGGTGTCCCAGATAAGGTGTAAACCCCGGCTACCATAGATTCTATATGCAATTTGCAACAAAAAATGTTCAGTAAAATTTTCTCCTATCGACCTTCGTTTTCGAGATATATCGATTTTTCGATATTTTTCAAGTAGGCGTACTTCCAGTCATTAAATCGTCAATATCTCAAGAACCATTGGTCTTAAGTGAATTTTAAGGACATCGTAGAAAAGAAGACAAAATTTCACATTGATTTGAGGTATAAAACATGCCAAAGTCGATTAATGACTAGTATTTTTTAGCGGTCAAAGTTGAAAAAGAGTGATTTTTGAAGTTTTTTTTTGAAAACTTCAGACAAATTTTTCTCGATTTTTTTTTTCAGGGTACGAAATAATTTTTATTGCTCAAAAACTTTCTTTTTTGATTATCTTTCGAATGAGACCAAATACAGGTGTCTAGCTCGAATCCTCGAATCAGAATTTCAGTTTAAATTCGATTTTTTAATTGAAAACGAGACTTATCTTGTTTGAGTGTGAATAATTGTCTACAATTTGATAGCTTTGTGTCGAGTGATTGAGGGCGTAAAAATACTTTTTCTATAGGAAATTTGGCTGAGAAATTCAATGAAACTGGTTAGAAGTTCGTATCTGCAATTGTTATTGAGATACAAGTTGAAAAAAGTTCAAAGTAGAGGAGGAGGAGTTCAAAGAAGGTTGTTGTCGATGAGGGAAGCGACTTCTGTAAAGTCTCTCCGCCTCTTTTGAGTTGTATGCACATTCTGCATATACCAATAGCATGTCTGTATACTCAATTGTGAAGAATTTCATGTTGATAACGATAGGAGAAAATTTTACTGAACATTTTTTGTTGCAAATTGCATGTAGAATCTATAGTAGCCGGGGTTTACACCTTATCTGGGACACTCTGTATATATATACAGAGTGATTCATAATTATGGTAAAATAATTTTATACGTGATAGTAGAGGTAAAAATAAGAGAAAAAGTTCGTATAAACATATATCCATAAACGCTTCATTAACGAGCTATACAGGGTAAAAGATTTCGACCAGAATTCAGTTCCTGTAACCATTCCACTTTGCTTTTGTGTTGAGTGTTAACTTTTTAAAAAATGGCAGGTAATCTTAGACATTATTCATACTCCGAATTAGCTGACATGCATTTAATGTATGGAGTGGGACACTACTGTAATAGTACTGAAGCAAGACGTTTGTATCAAGAGAACTTTCCTAACCGAATATGTCCAAGTTCAAGGTTTTTTGCCACTATTCATCAACGTCTGTCTGAAACAGATTCTTTGATATCCAAAGAGCACATTTTTGCAGGCAGACCCCGATCTACTATGACTGTTGAGTTAGAAGTACAAGTTCTTAATGAAATTTATCAACATCCAGAGAAGAGCACAAGAGAATTATTGTCAGTGCAGTTTAATGTCAATCAATCTATTATTTTGAGGATACTAAAATAGCAAAAATTACATCCATACCTCCTCCAGAAAGTTCATACTCTATTGCCACGAGACTGTATTCCCCGTGCTGGTATATGCCGATGGTTTTTAGTAAAACTTGTTTACCCAAACTTTTTAACAACCGTTTTATTTACCGACGAGGCACACTTTACAAGAACAGCTATCGTTAACGTCCACAACCAATATATTTGGGCAGCTGAGAATCCTCATGCCATCAATCCTAATCTTCCACAACATCAGTTTTCAGTAAACATTTGGGCAGGAATCATAGGAGATCATGTACTTCTGTTTGAGCTTTCTCCCAGGCTTAATGGCATAATCTACTAGTCTTTTGGTATAAGTTTAATGTCATTTAGATATACTACTTTCATATAAAAAAAAACTTTTCATAAAAAACCGAATATTTTATTTGCAATCAGCTACAACCTATGAGTTATTAGTTCTCTCCTCATAAAACAGCAAATTTTTATGGTGTAATGTACTACATAAGAATACATTTTATTCAACTTTTATTTGAATTTAGTTTACACAGCTTACATAATTCTTTTCAGAATTAAATTCTCTACAATTTTTTTTTCGTAAAATTATTTGTTTACTGGTCATTAAAGAAAGTTATTGGGCATCAAACGTAGAAGTCTGTGTTTTTCTACTTAAATTTTTTGCATAATTCAACTTTTTTCTCAAAAACTACTCACACTACAGCTTCCAGACTAGTTTTATTCAATTTTTCAGATATTTTTCCATATGAATCCAGCATAAGTTTTTCAAAAACTAGTCCTCAAACAATTCAGCATCGGTGTATTTCACCAGAGGAACTGAATTCCGGGCGAAATCTTTCACCCTGTATAGCTCGCTAATGAAGCGTTTATGGATATATGTTTATATGAACTTTTTTTCTTATTTTTACCTCTACTATGACCTATTAAAATATTTTACCATAATTATGAATCACCCTGTATATATATATACCACTCACTGCTCGGTTGAGGAAGGAAACTCAGTTACCGAAAATTTCCGTTTCTAATGTAAGTTTCTAAGTGTTTTCAATCTATTTATGTCTTGTGTCTCCTGTTTTAATTTATATATATATATATATATAAATTAAATTTGCGAATAATTATTGTTTATTAAGCACTTCTGAAAGCAAAAGTGGAAGGTCATAGCTCTAGCAAATCTGATGTAATCTGAATATCAGGAAATTGTCCAAGTATTTTTATTTTCTATTCTGATTTGTCTAAATAACCTAAAAGATTATGTTCAATTATGTGGGAGGTTGAGTTTATACTTTTTTATTCTTTCAAATGACAATAAGATAATATTATTATAAATGTTTCAATTATTGAATAATAAACACAAAAATAATGAAAAGTTTTTTGATCAGCTGTTTTAGCACACTTGAAATTTGGCCAATTTGAATGTCAACGTCAACAATGCTTGTTGTCGTCGACTTCGGAAGTTTAGGTTTGAAGTTCTATCCTACTATGAAAATCGAATTTGAATAGTTAATAATATATATCTTATCTGTATTTCATTCATCCAAATAAAATCATAGTATATTATTGCAGAATACTTTATTCAATTCTAGAAGCATAAACTGTTTCCGTTTCATGAACTATTTTGTAAACACGTTCACATCAAATCAGAATCAGCTGACTTCAAGGTTACTTTACAGCCCTAGGGCCGTAAAAATTTTACCGGCCTGGTTGAAAACAATCACTTTCGGCCTCCATATGACGTTTGAAAACCAGCTCATTACATCCATAATATAATATTCTCCAATCATTATAAGTTTAAGTAGAAATTTGTATAATTTTAATGTATGAAATATATTTTCATGCAACTATTATTCAAAAAATTATAAACCAGAAATTTATTGTTTAATATAATATTCTCCAATCATTACAAATTGTAGTGGAAATTCATATAATCTTTCCTCAATATATCAAACATTGATGAATAATATCCTCGTTTTTCAACTTTTCAACGCACTTTATGTGCTGATAGTTTTATTGGGACTTATTGTTATCCAATGCAAAATAAAAACTCTGTTCAAGAAAATAAATTTCGACACAATATATGTAAAATAGAAGTGATTTTACAGTCACCTGATCAGAAGTGAACATGACCAGCTGGCCTTTGATTGAATGAAGACCCTTTTCCTTATATCCAGGGAACATGCGGTGACGAGCAGCCAAGAAAGCATACAGGTTTGAGATCGATCCACCTGAGAGATAACAAAGAAGGAATTCATCATCAGTAAACGCATTAACACGTTTTCTATTTTCAGCTATCAGCATACTTATACGAAGAATTTATCAATCAACACTTTTTCTTAATGGATAATAACACTTTTTCTGATGGAGTCCATATAATGCAAATTTTTCCAAATCAAAGACTAATGGCTATTTATGTGCAGGTTTTATTTTTATCTCGAGAATAAATCGAATAAAAACGGAATTTGAAAAACTAAAATACATGTGACGTGATTTTGCAGGCTTCCCAGAGCTGCATAAAAACCTACAGTGATCATGTTTGTCAGTCAGGTGAAGTGATTTTAACTAGAATAGCGAAAAATGGGTAAAAGTTTGCTGTGTCAAGATTAGCCTTAAAATATATAGCCTAATGAAAAAGCATAATTGATCTTTTCCATCTCATTGAATTTGAAATCACAGTATACTATAGTTTTATGATTTTTGCTGTTATAAAGCTTGGGGATGAATCTACCTACTGGGGATGGGGAATACATTTGCAGTAAAGAAGATAAATGCGTTTTCTCAAGAAAAATTTTGCTCTTTGTAATGAAATTCAGCAACGCTTCTTCTTCTACTGTTAAAAGACAAGTTATTTGGTAGTTTGAAAAATAGAAAGTAGTATGCTTCTTAGAAGAGAAGATATGAGTTGTTGGGACAGTGTTGTGAGAACAGTTTGAAAAATTATTTCCACTTTCTCCTAACAAAGAGACGATCTTAATGTAAGTTCTAGTTTCGACGTCATAGTTCTTCCTATCTTGCGAAGTTGTGCCAACTCGGCCCTACAATATTTCTTGTGTTAGAGAGCTTTCAACCAAGGACGGAGAAGTTATTGGCCAAGTTTGAAGTGGCAGGCTGAGCTCACCTCTTTGTTCGAAACTTGCGCTTGAAAAACCGTTAGGTTTTAATGGAAACTTGAGGCCTTCATCTAGACTCAGTTTTGACTTCTTTGTGCAGAATCTAAGATGCCTAGAACTTCAACTCCAGATGTTTCCGTCATTATTCTTCCCAGTTATCTTGTTTTAATTTATTTTTTGATAACAGCATCTCAAACCAACCCGATGAGGATGAATTTATTGCTCGATTGGTCAAAGCCCAAATTATCAATCCTTGCTACTGCTCCCTCAAAATTTAATTGGTTTTTTCGAAGATAGACTTTTCCTTCCAGATTTTTCAGAATTGTTAATTAAGGCTTCTTAATTAACATTAAAATCCCATTCATTAATATCATGACTATACTCCGAATAAAACAATTCGAGACTAAAAATATTCCTGTTACCACATTGTGCGATGCTACGCTCTTTAAATGCAAGCCCATATGACAGAAAATACTGAATACACTCCTGCATTGACTTTCCTGTCAAATTGAATATTCCATTTTATATGGTCTTGCATAAAAAGGTCGCATTTTTTCACAATCTGGCAACGCAGACAAGTCTTATCTTTTTCTTTCATTCCATTCAAAGTATAGTTTCAGATTGATCTAGGTAAGCCATAGATTTATTTCAAGAATAGGATAGCTTCCAAGTGAATACATAGTTTTTGCAGTTTAAAAATAAGGCAAGATTCATATTATTAACAGATTCAGATTGGTCATAGATTGCAGAGGAGAATTGATTGCTAGTGGATATATTGTTTGGGGAGTCTGATCCCACTGGACGTCAAATGTGCACACAAGTCAAGAAAAAAACAAGTAGTTGAATAAATAGGATATTTTTGATAAGTTTGGCTTACCTGGAGCAAGAATAGAGTCACCGCAATTCCAGCCAATGATCTCTCTCATTTTATGGAGGACAACGGTCTCCATGAGGATGAATACTGGAGCAATTTCGTAGGTGAACATGTTAGTGTTGGCCGTGGCTGTGAGCCATTCGCCAGCCATGGACATCAGGTCAAGACCGCATGATAGTTGATTGAAGAAATGCGGATGACCTATAAGAATTACATTAGTCAATGCACAGAATTGTGGATTACTCAATTCAATTGAAAACTCAATTGAGAGAGTTGGACTCTCAGGAAAATATTTCAATTAGAACTTGTAAAAAAACGAATTACAATATTGGAAAACACACAATACAATGATTGATCTTTGTTTCGATGATTGATATTTGGGTGACAGCCCATATTATTGCCCATTCCATATTATTGTATTACAAGAGTGCATTTTTTCAAGGTTATTGGGCCTGGATCATCTTGGTTTTTCATAACTATTGTCATGAACTTGATTCTTGTCGTATTCACTGTCAGGAAAAATATATGCACCATACTAAAGATTGAGAACGTAATTGATCGGGCATAGTTATTTATTCTTAAGAATTTACGATGTTATGTCTGACAAACGACACAACTTGATAACTTTAGCTGAATCATTTACACTGTATTCTCTGCATTTCTTGACATTTTCGATAGCATACTTATGTCCTGGAGCTATTAAACCATTTCTATTCTTAAAAGCGCGGCCCATCAAATGACGTCATTGTATCTGAAACCAGCCCGGGGTAGTTCACCAAACAACCGCCACTCTAGCGCTAGCGCTAGCTGGCTACTCTGGGTTCACCAACCATCCACCACGCGCTAACTGGCGCTACAGTAGAGTCAACTCGAGGTCATTCAGCCAACGCCGTATCTAGAAATAGATCCTATGTTGCCACATTGAAGCAGCAGTCGCGGTGTTGCCAAATTTCAGCCTCTGTCTCATCAAAACAGTTTCTAGTTCTACATTTCTTGCAGGCTGACCAGTATTTACAACTCCAAGCATACCCAGCTCCATAGTAGATATTATGATGAAGGGGATTGGGGAAGATTATTGAGGGTTTGAGTTAGATTTTATTATATCCCAAACCATCTGACATTATGAAAAAACGAAAAGCATCCTCTATTCTTTGTAAACCGCGAAATCTTGGGGTAGTGTTTTGGAAAATTTTTGTATATTTTTAATTATTAATTTTTGTAGTAGAAAGGATGCTGTAAACAGTGGAATGGACTATTCACGATTTTTCTCATTTTCAGGGTTGAAATTTAGGGGTGAAAAAATGAAATCCTTTGTTGTTTAGATTTCAGAAAAATTCTTTTTGTCATTCAATTCTACTCTTTGACAGGATTTTTCATTTTATGATTAATGGTTAGGGGGTGATTAACAAAATAAGGGTCGTTTTTTCGGAATTCTCTGTTTGATGCAATTTTTTTGGGAATGGTAGATGGTAGTTAATAGATGAGAATTTATTTTTTTTTCAATGGTTGCTGAGGGTTGAAATCGTTAGGGGTTGACCATTTTTAAAACTTTAAATATCTGAATCTTCGAAAAATTATTTTTTCCATCAAGTGTTTTGTATTTTTTTCATTATTAATTTTTGTAGTAGACAGGATGCTGGAAACAGAGGAATGGACTATTTGGGGTTGAAATTTAGGGGTGAAAAAAATGAAATCCTTTGTTGTTTAGATATCAGAAAAATTCTTTTTGTCATTCAATTCTACTCTTTGAGAGGATTTTTTCATTTTATGATTAATGGTTAGGGGGTGGTTAACAAAATAAGGGTCGTTTTTTCGGAATTCTCTGTTTGAGGCAATTTTTTTTTTGAATGGTAGATAGTGGTTAATAGATAAAATTTATAATTTCTTTCAATGGTTGCTGAGGGTTGAAATCGTTAGGGGTTGACCATTTTTAAAACTTTAAATATCTGAATCTTTGAAAAATTATTTTTTCCATCAAGTGTTCAAAGAGATGAAGAAACGTATTTGATGTTTTGTTCTAAAATCACCCCCTACTTAAAGTTAAGAACTTTATTAACATTAAAAACCACTCTTAAAATGGAGTGTTTTTTAAAAATAATTTTCTATTTTATAAGTTGAACTTGGAAATTTTTGGTGTACTTGAACTTTTCAAGCATAACAAGATGATGAAGCATAGAAGATATATTCAAGTATTGCATGATTATAAATTCAAAATGTAATGATATTTCTAGTATTTACTGTATATCTTGTGAATTCCACTTCCATAATAACTAGAAATTTTACAGTTTGCATAAGTATTTTATTTTAGTACATTGTAGGTTTATAGGAATATTAACATAAAAAAATATATTATAATACATATCATATTCATGCTTAAAGTGAGAAACACATGAAATTTTAAATGTTAAATACAATTACCAAAAACTGAATATTATCGAAATGTGTTTGAAGGTTTATAGATTGCTTTTCGCTTTTAATTTACAAGGTTAATTTGTCCAACTATTTCAGTCAATAACGTTTTGATTGAATGAATGAACAATTAAGTTACGTAGAAATTGAATAGAATTATAATATAATAAAAACACTCCAATATGAAGTTAAAATTCAGTCTGTCAATTCTCAGATTAAACTATATAGGAATTGATAAAAAATAAACAAATTTCAAAACAAAAAAATCAACTAGGCTAATAACATAAAAAATACTGCAGTAAAATAGCAAGATGTCAATATATTTGGTGCTTTCACTGTCATTTTATAATTGCCCACGCTTTCTCCTCTTTTCACTGAGATTAAATCATATTTATCACAGATATATAATGATATTTTTTCACATTATATCAACACTGGAATCAAGCAATTCAACTGTTCATATAACAAGTATTATATTATGCAAATAAGAACACGTTACAATAAGAGCTGATTAAATGGAATAAATAAATAATAATAATAATAATACTGTTTAGTTTTCGGGAACTGCATTATCTGTGTTCGAGGGAGAACAAAAAAATTTTACAGGTCATTTAGATAAGAGTTCTGGAATGTCAACAGAACCAGCCTTGAGACAGCTCGTCGTCCCCCCCACCACCATTGCAGTCTGTTTGCACAGAATAAAAAATCGAAAACGGCTCTGACGATTTCCTTCAAATATATACGATGGATAGCTATTTATAAGCCCTATCAACTGACATGTGTCTCATTTCTGGTAAAATTGCAGGAGTTCCGTAATATTCTTGAGAAAAATGGCAGCTAATAACTAAAGAAACATGTTTTTCACGATTTTCTCAAAAATGACTTGACCGATTTTTTTTAAATTCATACCCTGTATTATCAGCTCTATCAACTGGCATGAGTCTTTTTTCTGGGAAAATAATGGGGGGTCCACCCCATCTTTGAGAAATTGACATTGTAACCTCATTCTCGTGCATGAGGTAGGTAGGTAGAGCAGTTTATAAAAATCTGGTGTGGTACACTCACACAACTTTCCTTGCTCATATTCGAAACTACGATCAGACTTTTGTATATGTGTATATATAATTGTTTTCAGAGTACTTTTTCCTTCGTGTAAATTGTGAAATTCAATGATTTTTTTAGTCGTCATTTTTTTAAAGTCGTCAAAACAGCTGTTCTACAGATGAAATATCTCGACTATGTGTTCTTTTTATGAATACTGCTCTACCTACCTACCTCATGCACGAGAAGGAGGTTACAAAGTCCATTTCTCAAGGATGGGGTGGACCCCCCATTAGTTTCCCAGAAAGGAGACTCATGCCAGTTAATAGAGCTGATAAATAACTATACAGAGTATGAATTTGAAAAAAATCGGTCAAGTTATTTTGAAAAAATCGTGAAAAACATGGTTTTTTAGTAATTATCCGCCATTTTTCTCAAGAATATTACGGAGCTCCTGCAATTTTCCCAGAAATGAGACTCATTTCAGTTGATAGGGCTTATAAATAGCTATCCATGGTATAAATTTGAAGAAAATCGTTAGAGCCGTTTTTGAGAAAACCAAGAATAACATGGCTTTTTAGTCATTATCCGCAATTTTTCTCAAGAATATTGCGGAGCTCATGGAATTTTCCCAGAAATGAGACTCATGCCAGTTGATAGTGCTTATGAATATCTATCCATGGTATGAATTTGAAGTAAATCGTTAGAGCAGTTTTCGAGAAAACGGTGAAAAACATGGATTTTTAGTCATTATCCGCCATTTTTCTCAAGAATATTACGGAGCTCCTGAAATTTTCCCAGAAATGAAACTTATGCAAGTTGATAGGGCTTAAAAATAGCTATCCATGGTATAAATTTGAAGAAAATCGTTGGAGCCGTTTTCGAGAAAACCGTGAAAAACATGGTTTTTTAGTCATTTTCCGCCATTTTTCTCAAGAATATTACGGAGCTCCTGAAATTTTCCCAGAAATGAGACTTATGCTAGTTGATAGGGCTTATAAATAGCTATCCATGATATAAATTTGAAGAAAATCGTTAGAGCCATTTTCGAGAAAAACGTGAAAAACATGGTTTTTTAGTAATTATCCGCCATTTTTTCCGCCATCTTGAATTGAATTTTATTGAATTTCTTATTGTCGGGTCCTCATGGTATAGGGACCTTAAGTTTAAAATTTCAAGTCGATCGGTTAATTAGGAATGAAGTTATCGTGTTCACAGACATACACACACACACACATACACACATACACACACACAGACCAATACCCAAAAATCATGTTTTTGGACTCAGGGGACCTTGAAACGTATAGAAAACTTGAAATTGGGGTACCTTAATTTTTTTTGGAAAGCAATACTTTCCTTACCTATGGGCAAGGAAAGTAAAAAGAACACAGTCGAGATATTTCATCTGTAGAACAGCTGTTTTGACGACTTTTAAAATCATCGAATTTCACAATTTACACAAAGGAAAAAGTACTCTAAAAACAATAATAATTATATAGTAGTTCATCAATAGCTGGGATCAACAAAAAAATACAGAACGATTGAAAAATTCAGCAACTGCAAGCCACATGATTGTATAATAGTAAAAATGACAACCTCGCCTCGAATAATCCAAGCAGTGTTTCATTACAGCCTTATTTCTAGAGGCAATCAGCTGCTCACGTTTGAAATAATTCAGTCAAATATCTCGTAAATTGCCAGCTTTTAGCATACAATTTGGTACACAATGCATATCATGCAGCCGCTCTCCGAACTTTAAAAATCCTTGGAGACCAAAATACGATCTTCCGACTACTTTTGACAATTAAAAAAATAATTTCAATTATTTCTGAAAAACTTTCTCGCTTTCACCACCCATTTATCTTTTGAAACAAAAGAGGTTTCCAGCATGTCGAAAATTTCATGTTTTCTGCTTGAAATGTCTCGACATTGACGAACATAATTAGTAATTAAAAAACTAGTAGTTCTGCGAACAGTAGACCTCGCTCATAAATACAACTTTCAATCTATAATGAAAAGGGCCAGTACAATAAGTACAGAATATTTTGAAGATTTAGTCATGTCATCTATTATTTTCTCCATTGAAAGTGCTAGAGCCACTGGACTTATCAAGGAGGTACCTTTATAATTATCAAATACATAGGTACAAATTTTACCTTTTAAATGAAAAAAGACTAAGAAATTGTCAAAAAACCAGATTCATTGATACTTAGAAAGACCGGTTTCGTTCTTTATCAAAGTTTATCAGAGATTGACAATGGTGCAATCACCGAAACCGGTTTTTCTAAGTATCAATAAATATGTGTTTTTTTGACAATTTCTTAGTCTTCTCCATTCAATATGAATAATTACCACAATATCAACTTCTCAACTACACAAAAAGAAAAACAAAATTAACCTTTACACCTTTACATACTAATTTTTTTCTACAACTGCAGTATTGGACTCCAATACAATAAAGATTTTTAAAGAATGATTTATCAAATCAATTTGATAAATCAATTTTATAATTATGATAAGATGATTCAATTCAATTATTCTATCTAATCATAATAATTCATTTATTAGTCGAAACTAAGACCTCAGCTTCGCTTAGGTCAATAAATGAAAAATCGAAGTTATAGTTTGTTAAATCATGCGTAAGGAAAAACTCACATGTAAGAATGTTAGAGATTTCCAAACATTTTTGTGCAGACGGTAAAATATCTTGAACTGCTATCAAAATACAAGCAATATAGATGTACAGATATAGTAGTATTATACAAAAATATTACAGATTATACAGATCGCGTTTGTTGACCAATGAAACTGACTCACTCATTTTCATCATTTTTGAGCATATAAGAGGATAAAATTGTAACAGGATAAAATTTTTAAAAATATAGATATACAGATATAGTAGTATTATACAAAATTATTGCAGATTATACAGATCGCGTTTGTTGACCAATGAAACTGACTCACTCATTTTCATTATTTTTTTTCATCATTTAATCCCTCATTTTTGTTTTTTCGCTTGAGCCAGCAAAATGTACTCCGGTTCACGAATTGGCAAACTTCTTCGCTGTCTTGGATCGATGAGTTCGGGAAGTAAACATTTCATATAAAATGTTTCTAGTTTTTCTTTCATGTTCTCTTTCCAAAACTCATCATCCCGTTCAATCTCAAAAGTTTTGAGCCCTTTTGGAGTCCAAATGACAAGAATACAGTACTTTCTTTTTGTTATATATGTAGCTGCCCTTGTATTTGATAAAAATAAGAGTGACTTGATTTAATTTGAATTTAATTTAAATTCCTATAATTTTCTTCCAATTGAGCAACTATTATTGTAAGGAACTGTAAATCACTTCACTCGTGGACGCAGCAGAAGACTAGAGTGAACAACCAAACATAACCCAGAAGAAATATTCAGATTTGACATTATGTGAAATTTGAGTTCCCTCCAAAATGAGAGTGAGCAAGCGACCGCGCGTGCTACTATCTTACGGCAGTCTGCTGAACTACTACGACAAACCAACCGTCACACTCAGTGGTCCTTTCAGACAAGTCATGCATTACTTTTGGAATCTCTCACGTCTACAGTTTACATCGGATCTTGTTGAAAAAAATTGCATTGGATGAAGAATTTAATTTAGCAAGGCATGTGTTTTTTCAAATTTCAAATATTCCTTCCAAAACCCTAGAAAAAAATTTTAAACTCTGAAAAGTTTATTTTTGATTTAATTATAGGAAGTAGTTTTAAAATAAAAAAAGTAACAAATACATGCTTTGAAGAATTTTATTCTGTTTCCAATGATGTATAATACGTAAATTTCCGTCCATAAATAACGACGCTAAACGTTCCAAAAGATAACATTGATCTTATGGGACATTCAATCCAATATGGCGGTAGATGACCCGCACTCTTAACAGAGACTAACCAATGTAAGACCATTCATAACTCCTAGAAAATGTATTGATTAAAATCTGACCTATTTGTTGTGATTTCAATTTCAATTTTTCAATTTCAATTTATTTATTTCAATTTTCACAATATTACATTTCACCAAGTACATATAATTATAATAACCTCTCTAGCTATTTAGCTATTTGAGAGGTATACAGTTAGAAAATTTACAGACAATAATTATTTTAAAACAATTTGACATTTCCAATGAACACAAAGTCAACAAAAGAAGTTCGAAAACAGTTCAGTACAGATTGTCGGTACACTTTTTTAGCATCCCACTTTGTCACAGTATTCTGATCACAGATATCCATACAGAAGGCATTTGCTGCCAACTTGATTTTCATCGTCTCAGCCACAAATTAATACACACAGGTTACAACCAAGATTTATCTAGTTACTCTTGCTAAAACTCATTTTGATCTTTTTCATAATAATAATTATTATAACCTTTCTTTCATCAGAGTATAAACATTACAAGAAATAAACTCAACAAAAAACATTTTTTTTCTACTATTTTCAATTTTGAACCCTTAATTGCTCAAATTATACATCGTATTTTTATGTGTTTCCATTTAATCTTGTTGAATATGACTTTATTATCTAACAAACAAATCTACTTATACCAGGCTCAATTCAGTGTTTATAAATAATATGGAAGTTATTCATATAGTTGGTAGCATGAAAATTATTTATAATAATCTGGAAGTAAACTTCTAGCTTTAAATGCGTTTTGAACCATAGCCAACTTATTATAACATTGAATCAAGTATTCTAACCTCATTAACATTTACAACGGGTAAGTCATTTAATAATTTCAATCAGAATAATCTAAAGTTATGCTAGCTATTTTTCCTATTCGTTATTAATTCTCATAAAATATGCCTTTAATTTCCTTTTAGCTTCACCTTTCCTTTCCAAATTTCTTAATTCTATGGGGAGAGAGTTCAATAAATCGGGTATTCTATTATTAGGTAAGTTTTTCCCATAAACATTATTATATCTCTGCGTTCTGTAATTTCTTTGTCGCAGCCGATAAACAATTTCATTCAATACTCTATATTCCTCTTTAAAATAGTTCCTTGACAAGTCATGGTACTTGGCTAATAAATCAAATGATAAAATTTCCAGCAGATTTCTTTCAATTCTATTAAACAACGTTTGAACAATTCTTCTCATAGTCCTCTCCAATGGCAATTTTACGTATTGAGGGGCTAGGGAGTACACTGTTATTCCATAATTAATAATACTCTGTATCATTGAGAAGTATATAATTCTTTTGGTATTCACTGGAAAGTAATGACTAATTCTAGAACACTTGTAAAGCGCCACCTTCATTATTCTTGTCATTATATCAATATGTGTTTTGAATCTCATATGTAAATCAAAGTTTATACCCAGATGTTTAATACTATCATTAACTGGAAGGCGTTGACAGTTGCATACTACTCTATTCTCTCTTAAGCATTCTGTTTTATGACATACCACGTTGAACAAGTTAAAAGCATTTACAGTTATTCTATGGTTCTTAAATATAATCATTTGAGTTTTCTGATTATAAAAATATTTCACTACCATATTTAGATCCTGCTGCATGTTTCTCAAGCCCATTTGTAAATCACTATCCATGACATAGAGTAAATTATCATCTGCATATTGTAGTATACTACCCTTGAATGCTAGACTAGCCAAATCGTTGACATAAATATTGAAGAGTGTCGGCGAGATTATACTACCTTGAATTAATCCGCATGTCTGATTATAACCACTACTAATTGATCTACCTATAATGACGTGCAATCTCCTATCACTAAAATAGTCCTCAAATATCCTAAGAAATTTTCCACTAATGCCTATCAATTTTAGTTTGGATAGCATGATCTTATAATTCACCAAGTCGAATGCCTTACTCAAATCTGTTGCCACCGCTATTACAAACTTATTATCATTCAGTGCACCATTGATGTCATTTGTCATTTTTTCTAATAAGTCAATAGTAGATTTCTTATTAACAAATCCGTATTGTGAATTATTCAAAATATTATGTTTGTCTAAGTATTGTTGCAACTGCATACATAAGTAGTGCTCTAAAATTTTCATTATAACAGATACTGAGCCTACTGGCCTATAGCTTTCTAAATTTTTTCGAGAACCCTTTTCAAAAATAGGTCTAAGGTAAGTTACTTTCAATAAAGGTGGTATATTCCCAGTATCAACAATTCGCTTAATTAAATGCATCAAAATCAATTTCAAATAATATAAGTTGGACTTTATATCCTGCGGTCTAATTTTATCAGGGTCTGCAGAAGATTTGTAATTAAGCTTATTTACTGCTTTGATTAATAATTCTTGATTAATTTTTCTCAGATTCATGCTCATTTTATTGCCAATAGTATAATTGCCTTCCTCAAATTGTGCCGCCAAGTCAAATGGCTCTCCATTCATCTCATGATTTATTTTTTCAACACTTTCTTTGAAACAAAAATTAAACCCTTCTAGTAGATTAGACATTTGATGCTCATCATTAATCTGGAAACTACTCTTAATTGAATCTAAAATAGTAGGTTTACTTTTCTTATTTATAAACTGATTAAAAACGAATGGGAAGCGGTTGGCTGTCAATTATCAAGTCGCAAGAGAGGGAATCAAGCGGTTTGCTCCACAATTCATTCATTATCTTTAAGATATATTCTATCTATTTTTCATCAGAGTACATGTATTAGAGATTGAAATCGGACCATGTATCGTCATGTAGATTATTTATCTTGCCATTTTCGTGAAAATCGATGCTGAGTAATCGTTGACCAACTTCGGTTAGCTCCGTGATTGGGCTGTAAAGCTACGTGGATCTATCCTATTTGTTAGAACAATCGTTCAGACAACATTCAAATATCACTCTGGTCTCCGCCAGGTTCATTATCTCTGATGAACTGCCAGGAAACTTTTATTTTATTGCAGATGTGGCGACAGCCATATGCAATGAACAAATAATGATTGTTTGACTCATTGATGAATAAGAAGCTCGAAATTTAATAACTCATTAGTCATAGACCCACCGAAAAACGATGTAATTCAATCTAGTACGGTATTATTTTCTATTGCGGATGATGCCCTTATGAGCTTTCAGCTTGTGCGTGGGTGATGAAAAGTGCGTGAGTGTTTTGATGAGATAATTAAACGTCCTTGCCTACCGGCGGGATTCGAACCCACGACCAGGTAGTGCTAGCAGATCGGTGGGTGCAACGACTTCTACTGAAAATTTTTGTTTTGTTTATCTGCCTCTATTTTGTCTCGGATAGTTCTGTTAGCATGATCTATCAAGAAATGAATTCTTTGGAAAATTCCCTCTTTATAGGCTGCTAGGAATCTGCATTTTCTTATTCGCCCCATTATATAATGCTAAGAAATTAAAAAATATTTGAATTAAATTTTTGAGCTATAGGCATAAGAAGTCATACAAGCTATCATGAGAAGCAAGCTGAAATCCTGAAATGCTTGTCGCTTCTTACTGGTAACAGCAAATGCTGTGTAAGGAGTAGCAGAAATAAGATATGGAGAAAATATCATTCGAGGAAAAGATCGTTTTACAGAATAGTGGAAAATGGATAAGATAGTCCAAGATTGATTTGAATTACATACAAGGTTTCAAGAAAGCTTTTTAATTTTACATAGTAGAATCGTAAACATGAATTTGGAAAATTGAAATGGAGCTTGGATAACCTTCTAATTGAACCCTTAAGAGTAGCATTGAGAAATTGTTCATAGTTTGAAATAAATAGATTGATTATGTTTTTCAAGAAAACTTCTCAGTCTTAATAAACTTCAAACCTTTGAAATCACTTTCCACGAATAGCAAAATATGAAAAAATGAATATTATGACACAAGGGAAAATTATATTATATAATGAACTACATGGCAGTAAAACTGCTGCATAGTACTTGAATATGATTGTAGATCCTTAATCATGAAAGAGGACGGTTTCAAAAAAAAGAACACCCTGCTCTCAGTTACTTCTCTAAATAACTATACAGTATTTGTATACGGTGGTACTATATTTTCGTGCGATAGCAAAACCAAAAAAAGGAAATGGTTTTCTTCCAGTTCACGAGAAGAAGGAAGGCATAGAAAAGAGTAGAGGACCTGGGAAAATGACAAGCCTTCTAGCTGTCTAGCCTTCTGTGGCTCCGAACAAAAATGAAAAGACCCTCCAGAGAGACAGGCTAATCCTCTCATTCTCTCACCCTACGTCGATGTCCTGTCAATGTGAGAGCTTCCCTTTTTAGAGGCGGGTAGGCGAGAGCTTTCAACCTTTCTATTACTGTCGATAAGAAGAAGAATGAGATGCACATGTTAACAGGCAGCATGCTTATCATCATATTTGAGAAACCCGAAAGTTTGGGTTTCTTTGGTATGGAAAAAAAATTTGCTAGAAAATGATCGAAAAGTTCCTGAAAGTTTGTTCCAAGCTTAAAAGATTGAGAGTGATTCTTCATGACGAACATTCAAGGCATTGTGGAAATTATTATAGGCCCTATTAATATAATTGAATAATAGTTTATGCAACGATATATTCCAAGTCTCTTTAAAGCAAGAGTTGAGACACAAATGCTGGTGGCGTTTAAATATATCACGATTGCCTTAAAGGCAAAATAACACTTTAGCATACACTATTTTATCAACGAACACTTGAATACAGCGATCAAAGTATAACATGCTCTATTTTTGATTCCTATAGGCAAGGGCAATGACCAACCACAATTCGGCTGCAAACATTATAGTAGCAGTAGGGTAGGTGATTATTTTTTAATCTCATATACAGTATTTTTTTGCCAGTTGGAAAATACGATGTGAATGAATTAAAAACAATCAAATGTTTAGTCTATTGCAAAGTTAAGGATTGAGGCTATATTCAAACTTACCTAACAGATTATTTGAAAAGCAAACCTAAAAAAACTGTCAAATGAATTATTAAGTTAGAGTTAGAGATTGATCGAATCAAATCAAATCAAAAAATAATAGTTTAATCATGCAAAATATCGTATTTAATCTCACATGAAAAATGGAACTGGAATTGAACCAAAGAATGACTTAATTGTGTGGAATGATTTTCTATTTGACACAGAGTAAATAACAGTGTTTCTGAAAATATCAGCTGCCAAGTAGTCAGAATATCGAATAATTATAAGATATATTTAAAAAATATACCGAACGCTTAGCTTATTGGAATTTTATAGTATTAAATTTATTTCAAACTTGATTGGCAATTGATGTTCTTCGGGAATTTATCTCCCGAGGAAGATCAATTCTCATTGTGATTTATTATCTGCATTCACTCACAGTCAAGGGCTTTGAGTATGGGTTTGAACTTTCAGGTGGTTTTCTTACTTATTCACTCCATTGCAGGGCGTCTTCACTGACGCAAGACATCCAAATCAATCACTACACCAATTCAAAATGGCTGGTTCATTTTGCGTCAGCTCACCAATCCTTCATTTCTCATGAGCTGGATTGGTCATAATTAAGAATGAGGATTATAATATTAACATACTTTTTTTCAATTTTTCCACTATATTATCCGACGTGATAACTTCATAGCATCATAGTGCCTGATTTCCTATTCTCTCGAAAATTGTTCTCGAAAAAATGTTGTCATTATTGGAAAAAAATGAGCTGAGGAGTGTTTGCCTCTCATTTGAGGGAGGAAGATGTAGTGAGGGGATGCAGCAGTGTATGTTCCTCAATCACCCTTAGGCTTTGAAAATTGCTTTTTGGCGAGGGGCGTTAGTGTTCAGGCCGACATACAAAGAAGCAGTTCTCTGTCTTTTCTGTTGTGCTTGTATGGTAATCTGGACTATCCTTTATTTTTAAGCCCTCCTCCTGATGGACGGTGATGATGGATTAATATCTGCACAAAAGGGAAAGCTGCCTACACTTGCGATAAATGTGTGCCACATTGTAGCCTCCACTGAATGGGGTGCGTACTTTTTTGCAATAACTCATTGATAAAGGGTAAACTTGGTGCAGATGTGGATAACACGATTTAGATAAATATGAATTTATTAATAGATACAAAGTATGGGATAATACACTTAAGGACGTACTTTGAAGCGTCTTTAGCCAAGCACAAAACAAGAATCAATCAACACGTATGTAGTAATATTTGTGATTGAATCCAATTCTGCTCTTGGTTTAGAACGTTCACAAGAATCGATGATGATAAAAAAAAGAAGAAGAAGAAGAAGAAGAAGAAGAAGAAGAAGAAGAAGATGATGATGATGATGATGATGATGATGATGATGATGATGTTGATGATGATGATGATGATGATGAGTGAAACATCATTCACCTTTTCCATCCCTACTTCCATATCGAATGAGCTCATGTGGACATCATCCACGAAACCAGAACACTGTAAGATACAATGATTACAAAACTTATACATTTCACAGCTTGTATTAGTTATATAATTTACTTTCATTTCATTCGCTTCATCCACTTCATTTACATTCGTTCTTGAACAAAAGCCTTTCTAAATCATAGTGTTCGGATGGAAATTCTTATGAAATTCTTGAAATGAATAGTTTTTTCGGGAGTAGGCCTAAGAATGCATTAGGTAATCATGTCTATCATTTGTAATATTTATGAAAAGGTTCTGAATTAAAAGTTCAACTGTTGAATCTTTATCCATTAGTATCCGTCGTTACAAGTGTAACATTACTATTTAACTAGTCAACTTTCTATCTGGGGAAAACGCTCCCAGACATGGTCTGCTCTTTGAATCAGTTGTGTTCATCCCTCCATTTCATAAGTGGTCATCCTCATTCTCTACTCTCATGAGATCCACTCAGTGCCGACCTACCTTGGTCGAGCGATCAGCCAACACTTTCTAACATGATTCTCTTTTTGTCATTCTCTATTAATACTTCACAATGTGGATTCCACTAGTCTTTCTTGCTTTCTAGTCTACTCTTAGCAGCATTATTCTTCATTTTCTTGCAAAACCCACGCTTCTAACCACTTGTCCAGCCTTTTCCTGGATCTCACATCTGTGTCCCATAAACAAATTGCTGGAAAGACACACAAATAGCAGGGCTCCTTCTTATTGAAGAAGATTCACTCTAATATTAATAAGGATCATGCCTAGTATTTACTGGGGTTGTTTTTGTTTCTTCAACACAGAGGAACATATTCCTTGCCAGTATTTACTTAGCCCCTTGTCAATTATTTTGTGGTTAACCTACTAAGCTACTCAATCTGAGGCCAGCAATAACAGTCCCAAGTAGCAAATACTCTTTACTAATACGAACGAGTAGTGTTTACTACTTTTTTCCCACTTCAAGTTTTGATATTCTACCTCTTGCTTCCACTTCCAGCTCATTCTTTCAGAATTCTTCTCAATCAATATTGCTTTTCTCAAGATATTGATAATTTTTATTCATTCCATTGTAAATATACAACAGTAAAACATTTATTTTATTTGTCGCTCATTCCAACCAACACTACATTATCAGCCATTCAGAGTTTCAAGAGTTAGTATCCGTTCATGTGTGGATGTCGGCTCTTCTAATCCAGGCTACAAAATCTCTAATTAAATGTTTCTTCCTTCCTTTCTTATTCGACGTAAACTTCAGTATACCATCTATACTATCTGTAGCATTGGTTAACCTTGTTCACACTCATAAGTGTAGAGAAACGCTCCAATGAAGATCGAGCGTTCATGGGATCAATACTCGACATAGGCATGACATCAACATTCCTTTTGTCCGTCTGGAAAGGCTAAGGTCCAGCCATCTGATAATGGGTAGACGTTTATTTAATAAATTACCCCTCAAGTTAGAGACATGAGAACCATAGAGTTCAAAAAAACTCTACATACGTGGCTCTGCGCTAACCCCTTCTATCATGTTGACGAGTTTTTTCAGCTGCCTGAATCCAGCATAGACCTGTAATGCTATAAAAACCATTGAAACCATAAAGGCATAATAATTTGACTAGTACTCTAGTATGTATGTGTTCTAATATTTTGACGTGATCTCATGCATCTATAGATGTTTCATGGATCGAGAAATATATCTATCTATCTATCTATCTATCTATCTTCATGTGCTTGCTACTCCCGTTGCAAGGATGACCACTTGACCACTAAGAGCCGAATTCCTTTCAGCTTATAGATATAGATTATTACGAGTTCATAAATCGCTTCCATATGGTTTGGAGCCCACCTAAAGCTGTAGATACACTCATCGCTCATCATCATCATCCGTTTCATTACCCATAAAGATCAGCCGAAACTAAAAACAAACTATCGTGTCGTTTTTTTAATAAGATCCATGAATGATCCATAACTTGAATATGAAATTTCGCTTTTTGTAATTCAATAACTTATTTGTTAACACAATTACAAATCATATGAATATGATCAGAGAAGAACAACAGGCATAGCCCAAAACTATTCTGTTCCCAAATTTTGACATATTCAACATGTCCATAAAAATAGGTTATGTTCTTACTGTGGAAAGTTAAAGTTCAATTTCTGTCCAAAAATATATATGAGCTTGAAATTTTAAATTTAGAATGATTAAAACACCAAATTATAGTCAAATATTGCACTTGAATATCACCGCACATTGAATAAATTAAGTTATTTCAGAAAAATTTGAAGCTAAAAATACAGACAACTTTCTGTAATGTGGGTTAATTACCCACTTTGTCGGGTAAGTTAATTCAGAATAGACAACATAGTTGAATTAACTGGAATAATTACCAATTAATAAATAATTACATAATTGAAATACAATAAGATGAACATGTTCAATAATTATTGTTATTGGAGAGGATATGCGTTAAGATCCTTCCCACTTGACTAGGGAAGACAGCGGAAGAGACAGAGAGAGTGTGAGAGATAGATTAAGAGAGATATAGTGTAAGTGAAATAACGAGTAGGAATTGAAGGACAATAAATGGGACTGGAGCAGAAGGAGGGGGATTAGAACAAGAAGGATGAGAAGAATGAAAGGGAGAATGGACATCGTAGTTAAGTTTGACACAACGCCGGGATTAAGGTCAGCGAGGGGAGATTTATCGAGTGGACTGGAAAACTACCGAACTTGCCTGATCCTTCAGCTTACTCATTTATCTAACAATCATCCACATGAGCCCACTATTCATTGATTTAGAAAGAGAGTCTACGCAGATAATTTATTACCAGTACGTTTCGTAAGTGAGTGAGACGATAATGTTTTTTTGGACTTTGAATTTATTTCTACAATATATCATTTTCTAGAGAGTCTACTGAGTTCGATATGTAACAGCCTACACCTGGTTGCAGGAACTCAAATTTGTGAGATAAACTGGAACAGCTACATAAAGGATAAACGCAAATAGGATCAATTTGGAAAAAATTAAGTATAATATGAATGAGTAGCCTATCGTATTCAAATATAATCTACAATATTGAAATAGGAAATGTAAGTTGATCTGATGCCAGAACATTAAGTGCCAGTTATTGTATTTACAAAACTCAAAGTTAGTTTAGGGAATGAATGGATCAGATCTGCAAAAATTGGCTACCAAAAAAATTGTTGAATTCATTTGAACAGTGAATTTGTATAAAAAACCAGTTGAATAATGTTTTTGAAAAAAATGTGAGTAAAGAGGAATGAACAATACAGAAGGGAAAGTGGGAAGAAAATAAGAAAGATTTCAAGTTAGGAAAAAGGAAGAGAATCGAAAAGAATTTGTCTATATAAAATACTGAGAAATCAATAATTTTATCAAAATATTTCGAAAAAATAAATACTTGTGGTCGGTTTGGATAAAGAATTGAGCATTATGTTTGATAAAATGTAAGAGCTATCAGCTGGTTAAGCGATTAATTCACATTTCTGGAATACTTTATCTTTTGTGATATTACACATTTAGCATAATAAACATTAAACCAACAAAACGTAAATGTGAACAGAAAATGTGAAAAAAATTGTCTCAAACTTTGCCCTTATTCCCAAAATTGTCAGCGATTTTCAGCGTTTCTAAGAACAAAGTAGCTTGAAAAGTTGAAACTGGATGGATACACTATGAAGTGGACAATTATCTGTTACTTCCACTCTGTAGAGTGGTTCACGGCTGATGAAGCCAGGAAGGAATATTTATTTATTCATTCATTATTTCATCACATTACATCATAATATTGGGAATACTCCCATTTGATAGGTGATTTGTCAAATAGATTGATAAGTCAGAATAATAGAGACATGCAGGAACACCAGGGGCTTATTGCACGATAAAATGAAAACTAATAATAGTCAGTTGGTAATTAGAATAGGAAATTATTAAAATATTATATTGTAATCTTCTTATGCAACATGGTCCAGCTAGGAGATTTTAAAAAAATTTAAATATTGAATTTTTGTTTGATGTCGAAAAAAATTGAGAAGAGAGTGTGGTACAATACACAATCAGTACATAAAAGGATACAAAAGTACCAGATAGAACGATGAAATATATGAATTGAGAAATAGATTATATATAATAGTTATAGAAATAATGTTATACTGCAGAGACTAATACAACGATTAGTAATACAACGACTAATACAACGCCTTCAAACAAACCTTCAAACTCCGCCCACTCTCTCCTGATTGGCTACCAATGTTTTTTCAGAATTCTGCCGGTAAATGGCAGCAGTTATTGGAATAAGTCTTGCCAGTAAAGCTTTTTATATTTAATTCTCAATTATCATTTTGATAATGTACTTATTGTATAAATGAATAGAAGATTTTTCAGTATTTTAGTTAATACTGTATTATGTGAAGGGAAATATATTCCAGTAGAATTTGGAAAATTGAGAACATGTGAAAAGCTTTGTTTAGAAAACCAGTTAACTTTTTCCTTATGCAAACGACAACAAAATGAACCTAATATTTTAGATACAATGGTTGTCACTAGTTTTTCTAGTTTAAAAGTCCAACAAAACATAAGCGTTCAGAACTCATGATAATCTCTTTATTTACAATCTCATTCAACCAAAATAGTGGAATCATACATTTAACTCGTATAGATATCACTCTACAAGACAGTAACAACTGCTTGTGTCTATTCGCGTAATGTATATAATTTACACTAGGCCTACACTTTCACTGTACACTTGATGACTGATGCAGCTCTATCATTATTTGTCTATGTTGAAAGCAGGCCTCTTATACAACATATCCAGCTGTGCCACTATGCACTTCAAACATTCATACTTGAACTGTGGGGAAGGAAGAGGGTGTGTGAGGAAGAGAGAGGGTGTATGTTTAAGAGAGAGAAAGTTAATACTCAAAGGGGCTGAACTGTTTGCCATTTAGTTAGGTGGTTCAAAATTGCCAGTGAGTTCACCCCTAATTCAATAGTGCGTCGGGATATACACCCAAACAAAGAGATAAATTTAAAAAGGAAGATTTTGAATTTCAATTTTGGGTTAAGTTTATTTTCACGATGCTACTTGACTTATCATCAAATTATATTCCATGGAAAAATCGGTCGAATTTGAAGTGGAGCGAAGCTAGTGAAATTGTAATTTGAATTCGCTCCAATAATCTGAAATTATATTTCTTCAGATCAATCGAATCGTGGGACAAGATCATAATGTCTGTTTTCCCATGTGATTGATTGGAAAAAAATATTCAGATACGATGTATCACATCGATACACATAAAAACACGCCAAAAGCCAGAGTATGGGCTACCACTTTGTGATTGGACCAAATTCCAAAAACCGAAAATAGCTGTCTTGGTCAGTAGAATTGCTGATGCTATTTTGAAAGCATCTTGACTTAGGATACTTAATAAAGGTACAAAATATATTCAATGTACACTTTATATATTCAACTTTAATATTACATTGAATTAATTTTGTTTGTGAGTAGTGAGCATTTGACCATGAGTCAACCAAAGAATAATGGGAAGTTCCATTGAATCTTCCAACAAAAATACATGGAATATATTATATAAATTTCGCGTTGCCAGCAACGACTACTGAATGAGTGGTGCGATGATGACACTGTTCATTAATTTCATTGGAAGCTGAATGAAACCAATCTTGGGTGGAATTTTGGATTCGCATCTGCAATCAACTGAGCGCATAGACAAGGAAAGTCATCTACAACTTCACAGTATGCTTATAATGACGAGTGATATTTTGTATGGCACGCTACGATACGTGTTTGTCGAATGTCGGTAGGATATGAATTGAGCTCGACATGCTTTGCTCAGACTAAGGGATATGGGAGAATATGTTGGTGTTCAATGGTGCTAATTTCAGTAGGTGATCAGTGTTTGATTCTATACTTGAGTAGATCGCATAAAAGTCTATTCAATCCGTGAAGACTTCCGCAATAATGTATACAGCCAGAAGAATTCAAGGATTAATAACGAAAAACCTGGATAATTTTCAATAGGTTTCCACCAGAGAAGAATCGCTGGAAGAAAAGTCAACAGGAGGGAAAAATAATTATTCTGTTGGCTCATTGCAGTGTTGATTGTAACTGCTACTACCAAGAAAGAATATTGAACGAGTTATTGTTGACCAATCAGGGTCAACAACAAGTGGTGGAGCTACATAATAATGATATTGGTAGATTCTTGATGATGTGAGGACTGAAAGGCATTGATTCATTCTGATTCTCGTGATTCTATTGTTCTTTGTTCTAGCTCTGTGCTCTATCCATACATTTTATCAGAGATGAACGAAAGATCCGAAATATAGTTTTCGTTCCTCTATGATTTTATCCTGTATTCTGTATTAATGGTTCCATCTTCATTCTATCATAGGTTGCAACTTTCTTAATTATAGTCTCTAAAAAAGAACGGTTGCCATTTTTATGTAGATTCAGCTGCATAATGGATCAATGGTAAAAGGGTTCTGCAAATGATCTCAAACTACGGCCAAAGTTAAAGAAGTATTACAACTATTGGGAACAATGAAGTCTTTTGAGCTCTTGAACTAAATTACAAAAAAATTTGAAATGAACTAAATAAGAGACCAAATCAAATGTCCTGGCTGTTAGTGGAATGTGGTAGTGGAAGAGGGTTTGATAGATCACGAAAATAGCTAAACATCTAAGGTGTGTCGCCGAACATTAACCAATGTATGAAAAATAACACACAAGTATACTTGTGTTTGGTTTATTACTTACAATTTTAATTGTTGAAAACTGGAACAAAAAAAAAACACCCTGGATAATTTACGAAGCCATTAGTGAAATCAGATGAAGATCAAATTCCAGAAAACTTGATTCCTTTTTCAAAAGGGTTCGAACAAGAAAATTATTATTATTCTATTTCATAGATAAATGCAATGATGAGAATTAAGTTGGAATTTTTTTTCCAATTTATTTCTTTTCTAGAGCCAATTTTCAAAAGAGCTATGACACTGACATTGGATTTCATTAAATGAATATGCATGATAAAATGATTGTGTAGCTTTGGTTCAACTTCTCTGATGATGTAGTAGACGTATTTCCAGGCCTTGAATTGATTCAACTTTAGAAGACTGTTTCATATTGTTGGAATTTCACAAAGAAGTCTTGTACCTTCAAGTTCTTTCTAAGTTGAAACCTATTCAGTACACGCATATGCGATCGTGTTCTCTATGAGTATGAGTAATTTCATTAGTAAAATAAATTTCATTCGAGAAAGACTCGGTGAGTCTTGAATAGGATTAAGCTGGGAGTATAATAATCACTTTATAAATGCGGTTATCAGTATCTCATTGGTATTCCGGCAGCGGTCTGTGGGTGACATGAAGGGAGGGTTGTACAGTCTGACATCGTGTGATAATGCAATATTTTGTGTTTTGTTATCGGAATGCGATGCGATCTGGTGGCACGCGTCTCTGTATGTTTGTGGATGCCACACAGCCGCAAATCTAAATTAGATCTGGTTTCCGTAATCAACGACTATTGTTGGGCCATGCAACCCCTCACATGTCGCCACGGCGTTCATTGGCCTAATCGAATTCATCTACTGCTGGGGGCGCGCTTCAGTCAACAGATCGATAAACATTCACTTTTCTCATCGTTTGTTGTACTCCTCCTACTCCATCTTACCCTTTACCTTCTACTTCTCCTCTTAGTACTCCATCCTTATCACATGCAAGAAGGTACCCTTGCATTCTGCTCATGGAACCCTGTATCCAATTTCTGACTACATTGCTCACACCTTGCAATATTCCAGTACGTGAATCATTATCTTCCAAATCATTACTCGAGATCTCACAAAATTAACGCTGTTTCGATACATTTTGTAGCTCTTCATTCAGTGATTTAGCGTGTAAAAAATCACAAACTTAATGAACTTTATTATGTTTTATCGGGTTTCTTAGACGTGATATATATCTAGTAAATTTTCTAATATCAGAAAAAAAACAGTAATCTAGCTTGCAAATATCTATTACAAATTCAATGAGAGCAAGTAACTTTCCAGGCTGGTTCCGATAGCCTTCAAGTGAATAGTACTAGTAGTTCTGCGAACAGTAGACCTCGCTCATGAATACAACTTCCAATCTAATGAGAAGGGCCAGCACAGTAAGTACAGTATATTGTGAAGATTTATAGTCCAGGCAACGAATGCTCAAATAAAGATATAGAGGGAAAAGTTTGGTACACAATTTTCAACTTCACAGCTCTTTTAAGGATGGTAAGAAGATTAACATATCAAAAGTCCTCACCCCTACCCCCTGTGCTAAAGGGGTGGGGGTGGTTTGAAAGTACAATTTTTCATTGCTCGCATATATCTCGGAAACTATGCATTTATGAACATTTATATTCTATGCCAAATTGAAGCTCACAAAATTACCAACAAGTTTTGTCCTCTACATATTTTCCATAACTCTCACAGTTTCTGAAATATCCGCTCTTGAAGGTGAGAAATTTTTTGAAATAACACTTTTGCCTCCAATTTTTTCATTTTTTCGGCCTTATAATTTTTGAACGATTGATGAAAAAAATCCGTGCTGATTATGAGCTGATGGATTATGATCACAGGGGGTAGGGGTGAGGACTTTTGATATGTTAATCCTCTTACTATCCTCAAAAGAGCTGTGGAGTTGAAAATTGAGTTCCAAACTTTTCCCTCTATAATCTTTCGTTGACTGGACTTTTAGCCATGATTGTCATCTATTATTTTTCTCCATTGAAAGTGCTAGAGACACTGTTTCCAGGGACACCGGACTTATCAAGGAGTACCTTTATATCAAATACACACCTTTCCAATTAAAAAGACTAAGAAACCACAGATTTATTATTGATACTCAGAAAGACCGGTTTCGGTCATTATCAGAGTTTATAAGAGATTGACAATGGTGTAATTACCGAAACCGGTATTTCTAAGTATCAATAAATCTGTGGTTTCTTTGACAATTGCTTGGTCTTTTCAATTTAATGTGAATAATTACCACAATATCAACTTCTCAACTACACAAAAAGGAAAAAATTACCTTTATACCTTTACATACAAATTTTTCTCTACAACTGCAGTATTAGACTCCAATACAATAAAGACTTTTTTTTAAATAATTTATCCAATCAATTTGATAGATCAATTTAATAATAAGACGATTCAATTTAATTATTCTATCTAATCATAATAATAAATTATTTTATAATGATATATTATTAGAATAGGATAAAACAATATTAGTAATCAACATACCGTATTTTCTTATGATGATCATCATTAGATAAGTGCAGTAATTTCAAGTAAAAACTCTACGTTTGAATGAGATATTCAATGAATGAGTTGGAACACACATACATTGATAGCTGAGTATACGCTTTCACCCTGAGGGAAACCCTGAGGGTTTGGAGCTCGCAGTGAAGCCAAGGCGGATAATCTGTCCGAGTGAGAAAAATCACTTTCTCCCATGATTTACACAATATTTCTCCTCCCCCCTACATTAATATTTATTAAAACTGATTATTCATTTCCTCTTCATAGAAATCCTTACATAATCCTTGTTTAATTAAACTTAAAACATAACCTAAGACCGCGGCTAATAACCTATAATGATATGGTTGTTAAGAACTACTCTAGATAGCTTATAACCTTTCTACTTTCTATACTTTTTATTATTCATTTACTACTACTTATCTCCAAAAAAAGGCGCTAACAGACATGGAACAATTAAACAGCTGCTTCCAATGTTTTTCAAATGAAATTACTTTTAATTCCTGAGGAGTAAAGCGACCACTTTTATCCCTAGGGCGAAAAACTAGTATTCTGTTCCAGAGAGTAAAGTAAGATTTTTGATAGTGGATGGAGGAAAAAAATACTTGATGGTAGTTACAGGCTATTTCAAATAAAAAACTTTAAATTCATCTAGTTAATTATGATGATGTTTACAAGTAAGTACAATGAAAAGTTCTTCTAATCACTAGAAATGCACTTCAAATTAACAAGGAATAGGAAAAAGATCACCAGCACATCCTGAGCACAGTTTCAATTTTTCAGGATGCTACTGCTATTTTCACAGATTTTATGGAACATTACATTTATGCAACACAAACGTTCTGAATTTCATGTTCGAAAGGTGAAACTGAGGTCTCAGAAGAGAAACTTTAATAATCGTTGAAAATTCTCAGAAAACTTTTTAATTTGAAAATTATTATTAATTTATTTATTATATAAAAAGAAGTTTTCAGATTCAAACAATAATTTTAGACAATTCTGTAAACAACACAAAAATGCTACTTAAATCACAACGAGGATCACACTTGACGATTCGAAGGTCCGATTTCTGCCCTGATATTATCATCGTTGTCCCATTATTTTGTATCATTACTCATTGATAGATATCATAAAAGTAGAAGTAGTAGTTGTAAGAGCAGTGTACATTGACCAGTGACCAGTAATAAACGCATTCTCTATAATATGAGTTACGCTGATCGCTGATCGCTGATCGCTGATCGCTGATCGCTGATCGGGATCGGGTCAAAGTTGAAGCACCAATGCATAATAATTCATCAACTACTATTTCGAATTACTGTCAAGTTAGTCAATTATAGAATATAGTGAGTCTCCTTTCAATAGAAAATCAGCTTTCAATAATATAGATTTATCCAGATAACAGAAAATCCAAGTAGTTAACTACCTTTTTTCATTCTTATAACTAACCTTTTACATTTTTACATTTTTATAACTACCCAATACATGAATAATACTTCAATCGTTGATCAAGAAAATTCCTTGAAAAATGAGCTTGCAACTATAGATTCATCCAAATAACAAACATTCCACGTCATCAATGAAAGTTTTTCATATTATAGCATTGCGAATCCTCAATACATGAGTATTACTGAATTGGTTGAATAGGCGAATTCCTTATGATACTTACATCAAAACTAACGTTGATAAAAACCTACAGCTCACAAACACAAAAAAATAACAAATTCCACTGAGAGAAATAGTATTTGTTGATTTCCACTCAAAACAAGCTCTCAAAAATTGCAGATAGTATTTTTTACACTAGTAAGATAGTAGTTATTGATGAGTTGTTGTTTGACTCACCAGTTCTGACTTGGTATTTGAGGGTCTTGGCGCAGTCCTCAATCAGCTGCTGCAGCTCTACTCCCTTGTCAGGAACATCCAAGTCAAGCAGCTTCCTCATCTTGTCAGGGTGGTGGAAATCGAGCACCTTACAATTCCGGTCGTTTGTCTCCTTGATGAAGTCCATCAGGATGTCGACCACTTTTTGAAGGAATTCCTTCGAGACAGGGAATGCGCTCTCATTGTGAGGAAGTAGATCTGGAATCAGAAACAATTGTTTTAAATTATTGAGAAAATTTGAAAAGAGAAGTTAATTTGGAGAATCCATAGATATTTGGAGAAATCTGTAGAAATTAAAGAGGTATAGAGTCTTAAAAAAAGCATGGCTGCTACTGTGAAAGAATAGATCTGAAATGAAAAGTGATTTGATGAGATCATTACAGAAATATATAAATCCAGTTTGTTCAGAATTTAATTTCATTTTATTTACAATCATCCATTGTCCACCAATTGGAGGAGTATGTGGATTTGTCAATAGTGGATAATTCAAGTCATATAATACATCCATCTCATGAAACTTATACACCAGTCATATAAAATCTACCTTCCCAAATTGTTAGATGCTCGTAATGAAATCCTTGTTACTCAATGAGCTCTGAAATCTTCTGTTTTGTACATACATTTCTCCAGCAACTCTCTTTTCAATTGATTTATGAATTTCTTGCTCGGGAATCCCATGAGTCATGTAGATAGTACACCATGAAAAAATATTCCTGAGTCTCTTACCCTCATATAGGGTGGTTTGATGACCATCTACCCCAAGTTTCTGACGTAACCTGGATTCATAATTGTGAACTGAAACACCATGATTGGATTAATTTTCCTGGAGAGTCGATTCAATTGCAGAGTTGAATTTATTTTTCAGTTAAGCCAAATGAGGCTTCCAATAGAGCTATTGTGATTATTATTTACTAAAGAAAAAAATCAAGAAATCTGAATAACCTGGAAAATTATGATACAATCAGAGGAATTAATTCAATAATATTACTTATTGAATTAAGTCATTAATAAAAACATACGTATTCCTCATACTTTTGAGTTCAATTGTTGGATAATATTTTCATGCTGATGCCAATGTCATACAGAAAAGGATATCGTATTCTCATACATAAAGGATCGTTTGTCTCTGGCCATAGTATTTCATAGTCAATTTTCAAAGCATTTAAAGGAAAATATTAATTGCGGTTATAACAAAGGCTATTGTGGTGACATTGTTATTTTTCAAACTATATTTCTCGGAGAAACTAGCTTTCTTTAAATATACTTGACATTAAGACTGTATGGCCACTTTCACACGATAGGAGACGTGCAACTTGAACACTGAACAGTGTTCACCTTTTTTTTGTCGAAGTACATTGAGTCCAATCGTGTCTTTCACAAGCCGACTCCCAGCCAGGAACCTCCTTTTGTCATGTCTTTTCCCCTCGAGGCAAGCAGAAACCCGTTTGGATCGAGATACTAGCGGACATATTGTCGCTTTCACATGGTGATTCTACGTCTCTCCGGTCCTCACTTTTTCTCAAAAACTATATTTCTTGAAAATGAAGATAGAAGGATTCTGATTTCAGATTTGGATTCAGCGACCCCAAATTCTTAAAAGCGTAAGTCCCGTTTTCGAAAATATCCGAAAACAAGGAAGTTATGGCTGTTTTTAATAAAGCTTTCTATTATCATACGGTAAAAACGAACAGGTACTGTACTATACAGTACGTATGTACTGTAGCTATTATAATACAACTTACTCTGTATTCGTGTAGGAAATTTGGTGGGATATTTATCTTGATTTCTGAAAATACCCAAAAATAAGGGAGTAAGATAACTTTGAAAAACCAACGTTTTTCTGCCGATTGACAAAACATATAAAAAATTAGTCTAAGACATATTATGTCTTTCTAAGACATAATTTTTTATATGTTTTGTCAATCGGCAGAAAAACGTTGGTTTTACGTTGTCTTAGAAAGACATAATATGTCTTAGACTAATTTTTTATATGTTTTGTCAATCGGCAGAAAAACGTTGGTTTTTCAAAGTTATCTTACTCCCTTATTTTTGGGTATTTAGCTTAATTAAATGTGTTAGCTTATAAAACGTGTAACAAATATCAGATCACTATTCAAGCTATCAAGCTATTCATAAATTTATTTGTCTCCCCATGGCAGTAGGTTTGCGCCCAACGTTTTCACTTGAACATTTCTGTGATAATTATTAAATTATGATAGAACACATTATCGTATTGATCTTCTAAATCCAGTTACATGTACATCGATTCCCGTAAAATTGATTTTTACCGTTCCTATGAATTCTACCAGGTTTAGCGCAACTTGTTAAATATCATTATGTTTGATTCAACAGAATTGATAAGAACGGCAAAAAATCGAACAACAAAAAAGCCGAAGTTTGTGTCGACGGTATACGACATAGAAAGCAAAAGCTCGCGCTTGGTCCATAGTTCTACGACTGAGGATTCAGCTCAGCGACTAAAATCGACAAGCCATGATTATGTTAATCAATACTCATATAATAATACAAAGCATAGAACTGCTTTTCACTATGATACATGGTTTTCATTCTTTAATAAAAATAAAACGAGATTCCGGTGTCAAAAGCATCAAAGTCACCAGGCTGGTCTGGACTACCTATTCATGACTTTCTCAGTATGCATTATCCACTCAGCAGTTTTAATACAAACACAGACATCAGTTTCGTTTAAGTTCGAATGGAATGACATTTTTTATTCTTTCAGTTCCTATTTCTCATAGATCGATTCAGATCACCACAATGTTTATACTGTATGTTCATAATAGATTTTTCTGATAGTTGCAAAGAAATATTTACTGGTATTTTGGAGTTAGGCTATATTCAACTATTTGAAACTGATAAATTAAATTGTTGAATGACAATCTATTAAGATTCAGTGAAGTTTGCTTGTCCTTTTCCTCGTATTTTATTGGGTGATGAGTGGAGATGATTTATGAGTTCATAATTGGATTCATCTCTTTAAAGTTTATTTTTTTTGAACTTTTAAAAATTGAAAATGTTCATGTTTAAACTTTTTAGGTGTTTCAAACCTTTGCCTGTCCCTTTGTGAGGCAGGAGTATTAATAATCTTAGTACGTTTACAATATAATCATATGAAAATGGAAAGCTATATTGAAAACAGCTATAACTCCCTTGTTTTTGGGTATTTTTGAAAATGGGACTCACGCTTTGAAGAATTTGAGGTCGCTGAATCCAAATCCGAAATCAGAAATCTTCTATCTATATTTTTAAGGATGTTAGACTTTGAGAAAAAGTGATGAGTCATACTTTGAGGAAACGTCGGCGTAGTTGTTGGATCTGTCGGCTTATTCGTAAGATCCCTATGTGATAGCACAGGAGAGCTGCAAAATATGAAATATGATCTTCAGTAGTATGATCTTCCAGGAGCGAGGACTCTACTGTGTGAAACTGGCCTATAGCTGTAGCGGTAAACGTTACGATTGTTGAAAGGGCAATGTAATGTCAAATCTTGTAATGTCAACTCTAAGAACAAACTAGCTCTTTGAAATATCGCCATTGAGAGACGTGACGTGACCTAGAGAGATACGTGACATCAATGCTGTGCTGCTTGTTCTCCACTTGGAAATACATAATCAGCTAGTACCGAAGATTCGACCTGGAACTCCGCCTTTGTTCGGCGTGTTGCTTATCCTTTCCCCATTTCTGATGTTTCCAATTTTCACAAAAGAAAAAATCTGTTGTAGCAGAATGATCGAATCAACTAATTTTATTAAAAATGTTCTCTTATTTTATCCTTTCTATTGTATTCTAAATAATGATTTATATATGACTCCATACTATAATACGCAAACGTTCAAACGTGTTATGATGTTGAATGCTGAAATGATCAAATAGCCTCACAAGCGATAGTTTTAGAAATCTATTTTGAAAAGACCGGAATTTCGGTGTCAATTATTGAAGTTACAAAAGAGTTGATGTTTACAACCGGTAAAGACAGCCTCTCATCGACTTTATTACCCAAATCTAGTGTATCCAAAGTATGCAAACGGGTGACATTCACTTTTATCAGATTTTAGTTGATCAAAAACCAGCCCGGATAAGAATAAATCCAGTTCACCTAGTTTTCATAAGGTCAAGTTCCTATTGCTT
This sequence comes from Nilaparvata lugens, assembly GCF_014356525.2. Classification (NCBI taxonomy): domain Eukaryota; kingdom Metazoa; phylum Arthropoda; class Insecta; order Hemiptera; family Delphacidae; genus Nilaparvata; species Nilaparvata lugens. Next base: position 27,002,932 of record NC_052518.1, read on the forward strand.
TCAGAAAGTCCAGTGGATAAACTATCATATTCAATTCTAAAATGATCAGTTAATTCTGAAAAATACGAGCATATTGCCAGTTAAAAGCAAAAAATTAACTTCTAACCGTTCAACTTTCCCTCACCTAACCCTTTACCTTTTGATCAACTTCTATCAACCCATCATCCCTAACCCCTAACTAGTGTAGGCTACCATATATGTAGCACACTAGCGATGTGGCTGATTGTATATCAGCCTGCAACAACAACTCGATGCCATGAAAACGTGATGAATGGAATAGCTCTCTCTTATCATCACAAACACTGGTCAAAATAGGTACTCTACGAACTGATGTACTCCCATGCTAACTATATGCAGGGAGTGATTTGTTACAGTAGAGTTCATTAAGTCATATTCACAGTTGAAATACAGAATGAATGAACATATATGTAGGCAAATTACATCTCTAATAATTAAAATTTTTCGATGTGCTGGACCAAAAAATGAATAATTAATCGAATACATTAAGCATAAGATTTATAGAAAATTTTATATCCAAATATTGAATAACAGTCGATTCTTGAAATTCTCCTATATTAACATTATTTTTCTTTTTTTTATTGAGAAAAAAATGAAACTACCCTAGTATAAGCTAACTCTTTCTCAAATTAATCAATTTAAATATTTACAATCTGATCATACCAACAATGCCCGATTTTTTCACAAAGGTCACCACACTGATGGTGCGGAAGCAAAAGGGTATTTGATTCAATCTCATGAGGAAACCCATTATATATTTTACTTATTAGTCACTGTAATTTCACACCAGAATAAAGTTGATACGATTAGTACGAGATTATAGAGTTATTTAGATGAAGGGTGAGCTTGGTTTTGAACTGAGCAGATATGGCAGTGACATGAGATGCAGAATGACACCCCGAAGTGACATAGAGTGGTTGGTCTGTGAGAGCTTCTCCTGTATTTGATGAGTGTGTGGGGCGCGGGTGCTACAAATGGCTTGTTTTCCGCAACATTACACTTTTTAATTTCCGGAGGGGAGATACCGGATTATAGTTGTGCATGTCTCCACTCCGCTCTCCCCCCAAACGACCTTTGATTTCCAACAAATCGAATGGAGAGCCACTTGGCTTCAGGCTCAGTGCTTTCCTCTCAAGACGACTCTAAACCACATCCGGAGATAGGGCGACAGAGAAACACACGACAATGAGAGATGGAAGATGTATTTTTATTTGTAGAGATGCTAGGGAAGGTAAGGTACATTATCTGTAATAAAGTGCAATACTATTCATTTTTTACCATTATTCTCCACAACTCATTATAATTTTTGAATAATACAATATTACCTACATAATTATATATTGTTATATGTTCAAATATTATTTACGTTTTTGGTGGTGTTAAGAAATCGAAAAACGAAATCAAAAGTGAGAGTATCACCTATCAAACGAACATGATTATTCTGCAGTTAGAAAAAGTGTAATGAAAATTATAATAATTCTGAGAAAGTTCATGAAAATGTAGGTTCGGAAACTCTATGTAACCAAGTTATACAGAATGAAATATTATGCTAAATCGAGTGTTCTGAGTAAATTGTGATTTCCTGGAACCTTGAGAAGGCAAAAAACCTTTTATTGCTTTTATTTAATGATAAATCTGAAACTCATAGATTTGATAGAATCTTTTAGTTTTTGTTATCACATAGTTAACATGTAAAGTTCGAATCTAAAACCGATTTTGCTGTGTTTGACGCAGGTTACTTTTGTTAAATGAAAAGTATCACAACATTTCGTAAAATAATTGTGTAAATACTATTCTCTGAACTGAGCTACGAACAAACACATAATAGTTTTTTAAATTATATCTTTCCAGCTATAAACGCTACAATTTATTACTAAAATTAAAATAAAACTTTGTACAAGTGAGAAACTCTCATGAAGTGTCAGTAGCACTATACTGAATTATGTTACTTTGAGCAATTCTCTATCATGTGATATCAAAGGAGCTGAGTCAGATACAATAAATACAAACAAACTGCAAACAGTATAATGCAAACTGGATGAGTATGACTGATGTTACGAATCGATAACAATTATGGATGAATTAAAATGAAGATTGACATTTAAAGGAAGTTTAAACAGAAATAAGGAAAGAAAAAGTACTCTAGGGGCCCGTTTCATGAAAGTCACAAGTTACATATTCACCTACAAATTTTAGCTGAACAGGTGAATCTGAATTTGAAGTTAGTCGCATATTGAGACCCGACACGAGTCTGCTGGATGAGTTAATGTCATATATTATGATCATATTATAGTTCTCACACGTGCCAGCTTCGTTTCTATGTGGACATTATAATATGATCATAAGATCAAGCTAGTCTTGTCTAGCAGACTCACGTCGTTTCGCGTCTCAATATGCGGCTAGCTTTACTATTACAACTAGCTGCTATATGGGTCCTGTCTACATATGTCATTGTTTACATATGTCATAGCATGTTGTGTCTCTAAAAATTCACCAGTGAGTAAACGGTACGGTTTAAATGAATAAATGTTGTACATAAATAAATTGCTACTTTTAGGAACAGCATTATGTTTTTATAGTGACTAATTTGCAACTTTTAAAGAACATCATGTGTTTTAATGATGAAGTAATATTCCTCAACCCACAATCATCTGAAAAAGTACTAGAATATCTATCATTCTAGGATTCTTCCAAAAATTCAGTTTCACTTGAAATAGTTAGCATGTGGAAAATCACCAGTTTTATAATTTTTGAAATTGTGAAAATTCTTGTCAGTTTTCACTAGTGATAATCTGTTATTAATAAATTAACTGAATATTATAGAATAACAGGTAACTGTTACTTATAATTCAATAGAAAAATATATGTGAAAGGAAGATATTTTACATTGCAATATAAAGAGTCAGGTGTCTTTTGCTAGAGAAACAGAAAAAGTCTGTTGAAATTTACCAGTGAGTATGCTACCAACGGTAGCATACGAGTACGGTTTCATATAATTAAGCTTGAGAATTTTATGGAACGGGCCATAAGAATAATTTGGATCAAGATTGTCTTTTTGGAAAATTTCAAACTGGAACACGGGTCAAAATCATTGATTGTGTTGTGCATTGTAGGCTTGTATGCGTCAAACACAATGGTAGGAGAAACGCAGTGATACACGAAATCGTTTTTAAAGCGAATAATACTGGGGCTGCGATGTTTGTAGGAGGGAGCTCAGACTCAGTTATATAAAGGGACGTTGACAATATATCAGAAATGTCCTGAGCAGATTTCACTCGTATGAACATCTGGTGCTCTAAACACCTCTCCATCGCACTTGCTCCAGTTCCTACTCACACCCTTCTTACTATAATTCTCCTCCTCATTCCCTTCCCTCTTCTCTTCTTTACTTCTCACTCTTTCTCCGTTCTCCATCTAACTCTACAAACACACCCCCTTTGCATTCAGTGAATCTTTCTTATTCACTTGCTGCTGCTATCTTATGATGCTCACTTTTTCTTATTCACTTTTTCAGCATATCCTCTTTCGCGCACCCTTGGAGTGACAGAAGGTAGGCGATAAACTGATGGCTCCAGTGAGATTCACGTTATAAAGTCAGTGGAAACGATAGGACGGCATATTTACCAGGTTTATTTCCCTATCGCCTTTCATAGTAGTGAAATGTGATTCAAATATATTATAATATTCACCAAGAAGATATATATCTCCATGATTTTAAAATAAATTGTTGTAATTGGAATAAAATATTCTGTTAATTCATCATTTTTCATAACATACGAGGGATTTGGTAACGTTACAGGGTTGGAGAAAGTAAGGATAGAGCTACCCTTTTTGTCTTATGACAGTCAATGCTAGTAAACCAGTGTGAAACAGGTGTTGACTTTATAACGTGGATTCAACTTTAGAAAACTGTCTGCTATTTGTTTAGTAGGAATGTTGTTCCTCTTAAGAAATAATTATCTTTAAAGTTCTACTATCGGTATAATTCCCAAATGTGAACAGTATTTTATATTTCTTTCACTTTTTTATTATTTCTGCTACCTAGTTTTCAAGAGCTATATTTTGACAATATTTCAGCCAGCCTCTCATTTCAAAATGTAATTTCTTTATTTTACTTGAAGCATTGTTCAATTTTCTTCAATGTAAAATTATTTCTGAACTCTAATTCCAAATATCATTGTATTGAAGGGTTGAGTCTCTATGACATAAAGCAACTTATAATTATTGTTACAACCAGTTATTTAATAAAAAATTGAGAAACCAATTTCATTTTGTTATTCTTATAAATTTCAACAACATAATATGAGCCACATCATATTATTATTAATTTATCTCACAACATATATTCATTCAATTTCAATAGGGTAGCCCTCATTATCAATAGCCCTCAAGTGGAGTAGGTGTGGTGTGTAGCAACAGAAACTAGTTTCTCAATCTCTCAATGAGTAGTTGTGATAACTTCAAGCTGTTTTATCCAAATTCGATTGCACCTTCACTAACATCATACAGTAAAGATACTGTTTAATTTATTTGTCTATTTTTTGTCTCCACACAAAACAGTCATCTCTTATAGTATAGCATTCATAGCACTTCGTTTCGTAGCTCTATCTACATTTTGATTACAGCACGAGCTTGTCACGTGTTCCATTGTTGTCGGCAAAAGCTTGGTCAGTTCGTTGCGCGCGAACCGGAATCGCGCGACCTAGGTACTATCACCTCACGTACCTCTCGCATTCCGTTTGTGTGTCGTGCAGCAGTACCTACACATATGTTTCAAGCTGTAGTTTCATTATTATTATGATTTTCTCATCACATTTTTCACTGTGATGATTGTACAAGATACGAGTAGCCTTATCTCGAAGCAATTTTCGTCTCAAGAAGACGAACATTGATGCCTTCTAGCAGCTGTTGTTCATTTATGAAAATAAATATATTTCTTGACTGAGAAAATCTCACATAATTCTTTCCGAAAATGCTGTTAGCAGTTCTATTGAAATCTCTCTTTGGAATCAATTTACAATATTCCACATGACTTTGGTATGATTGTTTTCTCTAGAAATTATTGTGTCTATTCATAGAATACACAATAGATAGTTATATTGATAGACTATCCAATATTGTCTGAAGAAAGGCGGAGGATTCGGTAGATGTTTGTTGTCCAATGAGCGTCATGAGTAAAATGTTTGGAGAATAAGTTTGAAGATTTAAAACTGATTGATCATCAATCATGATGTATGAGGTTTCAAGCTGATTGATCAAATCGGTTGAAAGGTATTTTAGAACATACAAACCAACAAACAAACAAACAGCGACGTGGACAACGATTTTGGTCTTGAGACAAAAGTAAGAACTCCCTAACGCTCGTTTAACAAATAATCGAAATATTTTATTTTTGCTTTCAAACAGCAGTTAATCAATAAAATAGGATCACTCACGTATTGTCCAGAATTAGCAGTAGTAAAGAGCAAGAGATTGTATTTGTGAGCAAACATCGAGTGGTAAGTTTGTTCAGGGCTGGGTTAGTGAATGGAAGGGTACCCATATGGCCCGCATCTCGCATACCACAACTCAGCCCTCCTAAGCTTTAATTAAAATCCTAGAGGGAAGCTGACATAATAGCTAGTAAATCACCCCAATATGCCATCTACTCTTGTCATTTTAATACCGAGGGTAGTTGAAACTGAATTACACAGCATAGCGTAATTTGCCGTCCCAAAAATTTAATTAAACGGAGGAAATCACGTGGAATTCAATGTGCATTCTGTCAAGTTACGTCTAGTCTTGGGGTGCAATACAAGGCAACACAACAAGGAACATTGATTTGGCTTTTGTTGAGACTGTATCGGATTGGAAGCTATCAAGCCTACAGAAATGCAATGCAACGAAGTGGGATATGAACTGGGTAAGATACAAGCTTTGTATTGAAGAAAGCCAATGATAGAGAGGATTCAGTACGAAGAAGTGCAAGTAAGAGGCCACAGAAGGTGGAAGAATACAAGTAGAAAAAAGGGATAGTAGTTGTCTAATAATCAAAGAGAGAGATATGATTTGAACTCATATCTTGAAATCAGTCAACTTTTAGCCCAAACGATTTGAAAGTAGGAACATTACTTTCGAAATGGAGTGAACATTTTTTGTCCCAATAAATTTACTGTAACCTGTGGGAGTGTATAGTAGATGTACATACTTTATTGGTTTATATTGTTTCCTGGAAGTACAATAAGTATGTTTTCAAGTCCAACAACTTCAAGAAAGTAAAGAGTTGATGGCAGCTATTCAATTGCCATTAGATAAATAATAGTTTTAAGAGGAAAATCCAAATAATAGGTTATTAAAAATATATAAAGACTTTTACAACTGCAAATATTTTAACAGGGAGAATAGCTCGAATGGGAATTAATATTATGGTTTAAAATAATATTGGTTTAAAATGATATTGGTTTAGAAAAAAATATAAGTTTGATAACCAAAACATTTTAAATAATATGCTTACAAAAAACCCTAAACACTTTTGCAACTGCAAATATATATTGAAAGACGGATGAATAGCTGGATAATTACAATGAAATTTCATGATAGCGGAGTTGGATGGGCCTGAATCGTTTCTAAAGCAATAAATGCGAAAATGGTATTGGTGTAATGAACATAATTGATGGGGTAAATGAGCATGAGCAGCTGGTATTTGCTTTTAATTGTTGAAACCTTCGCACCGATTGAACGGGTGCTTGATATTTAAACAGTTGAACTGATACGATTGAGAAGACGACCAGTCTTATCACTACTAACACAGACAGCTTCGCAAATTCACCTAATAGAATTTAGATTCGTCCAGAGGGAGGCCCCATCCTCGCTTCATTATAATATGCAAAGCGAGTTTACTTTTCAACAGCTGGTAAAACAGTCAGTTGCCGATAATAGGGAGTCATCTCCTCCATCCCTCCCAATCATCCTTGTTCCGCACTCCAACCCCAAATAATCTGCCTCAACCTGTTTTTAGTCGACACTTGCGCGGATTTTCACATTTCATAGATAAACACACAGCAGTGAGATTCGCTTCAAAAGATCAGCATTGGTTTGATGCTGCCGAAAGAATTGATCAATATTAAGATAAATGATGTCAATATAGTGGGTTGATACAAGAGTAGACGTAGGAATAGGTGAAAACAGTGAATTAATTTCTAAAATGTCGTTTCTTGATGAGGTTGATGCCCTGAGCCTGTGCGTACCTCCTACTGGGAGGGATGTTGCCGAGTAATGAGAGGACACTTCTAGGTGGGTGCCAAACACTGAGAAGTGATTTTGCAGTTTATAATTATTTGTCAGCAGAACTAGTAATAAAACTATCAATACAACTACAGAATACTCTTATATCAGTTCAATGTCTTGTCAGCGAGTACCATCAATTTTTATTTTATTATTTCCATATCAATATATCATCAAAGAAAAAACTATTCATTACTGGATTGATTTGGAATACTTTAAGTAGTTTTGTAGAATAGTCGAGATATAGCACAATGCACCATTATACTTCCACCTATGATACTATATCAATTATTAATCATACTCTATGGATTGTCGTAATTTTTGAATGTCGCTCAGTTCGCGGCAAAAGCGATACTAACGCCTCTGTCTAGTTATAGCGTAAGCTAAAAGGTTCGACATCGACAGTTTTCTCAAAAAAGTTGTTGCTTGTTGCTTGTCATAGGAATGAATCTGAATGTTGAGGAAAGATCGTTGTGCGTTCCTTTTAATTTTCTTAATTCATATAACTTTGGAGTTTGGAGCAGATTGTTGAAGCTCACATTAGTTTTATTATTTGCTGTTTGTCAGAAATTTTGTAATTTTCTCTCAAAGTGATACCGTAATTGAATCAGGAAGCTTGTTCAATGGTTGTGTTCATAACCAATCATTTTTATTAATTTGTATGTATTGAACCTTCCTTTAATTCCTATATCTCTAATAACTGTTCTTTCCATTTTCCTATATCTCCAATACACAAATTAGCATACGATATTATAGGTACTGGTGAAAAATATGGTAAGTCCTTTCTTTTGTTCATTATTGTGCATAAGTAAACTTGATTCCATTTGAATATTTAAACCCCCTAAAATTTTATACAGTCCACTTTTGGGATTATTTATAATCCAACCAGAACACTCTATAATTCCATAATTTATTCACATCATCATTATTTGTTCATTTGATAGTTTTGAAATTATTAAAATCTTGAATCTATAAACGCATTTCTGTTCAGATTTAGTAAATAAAATACCTCTAACCTGAAAAGCGGTTACACATTGAAATAAGTAAACTCTTCATTTGTAGAGCTTTAATCAAATAAAATTGAACATGACTTTCTACTAGTAACGGATCAACAACATTTGATATTTATGAATGAATCAATGACAACGAAAACATATGGTTTATCATATCATTCTACCCGGCTAGATTTTCGTGTTATCTTAGGGGCAAGATGACGGAGCGACACAGTGGACTCTTGTCCATCAGGGCGACGAATGTGAGCATACTCTGGGTTTGCCTCAATCAATTCAACTTCTTCTACTGATGAATCTTGCTTTGAATTTCGGTTCATTTTCTTCAGCCAAACTGGTCCTGGGCTCATTAGCCAAGATGGTAGTGACTGTCCATTTGTTGAGGATCTCATGTGTAGGAACATTCGTTCATGAGGGGTGCAATTTGTTGTAGTACACAAAAGAGATCGAATAGAGTGAAGTGCATCAGGCAACACTTCCTCCCATCGATTTGAATCAAGTCCTCGTGATCTTAGAGCTAGTGTTATTGCTTTCCATATAATTCCATTATATCGCTCTACTTGACCATTCCCTCTCGGATTGTAAGGCGTTGATCTACTAGTTGCTATCCCTTTTGAGCCAAGAAAGCTCTTCAACTCAGTTGACATGAAGGATGTTCCTCTGTCTGTGTGAATATAGCTTGAAAGGCCAAACATTGATATTAATGAGACCAGGCAATTTATGACTGTTCTCGCAGTCATGTCTGGACAAGGAAATACAAAAGGGAATCTTGAGTACTCATCAACCATCACCAGTAGGTATTTATTTCTTGTTTTTGATTGTACGGGTCCTTTGAAGTCCATATTAATTCGTTCAAAAGGTTTTGTTGCCTTTATGAGATTTCCTTTTGTCTTCATATACTGTGGTTTTATTTCAGAGCAAATTGCACAATTGGAGCAAATTTTCCTTACATCATCTACAGTATAGGGGAGATTTTTCATTCTGAGCCAGTGGTAGAAACGAGTTACACCAGGGTGACAAAGTTCATCATGGTATTTTGCCAAAGCTGAGTTCAATGTTGAACAACCAGCTGTAATACATATACGAGAGAGTGCATCAGCTGGTGCATTTTCTTTTCCAGGTCTGTTGAATTTGTATTCAGATAATTCTAGGCGCCACCTTTGTATCTTTTCATTTTTTATTTTTCTATTGTGTTGAGTGCCAAACATGAATGTGACTGATTTTTGGTCAGTGATCAAAGTGAATTGTTTTCGTAGTAAATAGTGTCTCCATTTTCTTATAGACTCCACAATGGCATAGGCTTCTTTCTCAACAGCTGAATGCCTGGTTTCACTTTGGGACAAAGTTCGTGAGAAAAAGGCTACTGGTCGAGAATTTTGTGTTAATGTTGCACCAATTGCAAAATCTGATGCATCTGTCTCAATTATGAATGGTACATTTTCATCAACAAAGAGCAGTACCGCGGAAGCAATTTCATTTTTCAACAATTCTAAAGTTTCCATCTGATCTTGAGATAGAGGGAATTTCTGTATGTGGACAAGGGGGTGAATCTTTTGAGAAAAGTTTTTAATCCATCGGGAGTAATGAGCCAGTAATCCCATGAGTCGTTTCATTTCTTTAGCATTTCTTGAGGGTGGAAAGTTCATGAGTGGTGCAAGGCGTTCTGGGTCAGGTTTAATTTCTCCATGTTTTATCTCATACCCAAGGAACTTCAATGATTTTTTTGAAAATTTACATTTTTATTCATTTCCTTTGTACACAATATTGCTATAAACACATGCTTTTGTAGCGGTGTTATGTTGAACAGATGCAAATTTTATAAAACAAGAATCTGATGCAGTTTTAAATTTATTTGTTTTTGCAAATTTTTCATCAATAAAACTGGCAACACTTCCGGTATCAATAAGAGCTGGTGTATTTATTCCATTCACCGAAACAATTATTGTAGCTTTAGAAAGATTACTGGCTATACCAGCTGCAGTAATAGTTGACGTAGTTAGTTTTTCTTTGAGCATTTTACTTTTACACACATGGGAAAAGTGTCCAATTCGGGAACATTTATGACAAGTCTTTCCTATTGCAGGACATTCTTGAGAATTTGAGTGTTTTTTATATCCGCAACGTTGGCATTGAACGGATTTCTCTACAATTGCCTGTCGATTTTGGGTTACAGCATTAACATCTGAGAAAGATTCACTCAAGCTTATGTTTTTATTTTCTTCAACAGAGTTTGTATAACAAGTACTTTTAAAGGAGTCGGCATATGTTTAAGGAAACGGTTTCTTGTAGACTCAAATCTCCTTGTTGAAAAAGTTTCTCTTTAATTTCAATAGAACATAACCCTGAAACAAGAGCATCTCTAATATGCTCGTTTTTGTTTTCTTCGGCTGACACTCTAGTGAAGTTACATGATAAGCTTAATCTTTTTAGTTCAGAATAGTAGTGATCAATGGACTCACCTATTTGTTGTTTTGCATTATCAAGGCAGTATCGTGCATAAATTTCGTTCTTTGGTTTAACGAACATATCTTCCAACATGGATATAGTTTCTTCATATGAAGTATAGCTTTCCACAATTTCGTATAAAGCAGGTGATAAGAAGTTTACCAATATTTTCATTTTGTCTTTGGTTGTCGTTCCTTCTAAGAAATTTTCGAACGTCTTTTTCCAATGTTTCCACTCTCTCTCTGCCGTAGGCGAATCTGGGTCGATAGATAATTCCTTTGGCTTGAGAAACTTGTCAATATGTGATTCCATCTTATCTTCTTCGTAGTTACGGTTTTCAATCGTTTTTGTATTTTTCTTTGTCGGCATTTTATTTGATTAAATTGAAATAAGTAAACTCTTCATTTGTAGAGCTTTAATCAAATAAAATTGAACATGACTTTCTACTAGTAACGGATCAACAACATTTGATATTTATGAATGAATCAATGACAACGAAAACATATGGTTTATCATATCACACATTTTCCCAGTATTACCTAGACAGACAGTAGCTGTCATAAAATTTAGGAAAAAACTTTGATAAAAATAATGTAGGAAAACTCACATCGTTCTTCGGTAGCAGCATAGAGTAAAGGTAGCTAAGTTTTGCTATGCGTAGCTATGCATAGTATAAGCTTAAGCTGCCTCTTCTCTATTGTAACAGCAGTGTATGAAATATCTTATTCGGTGATTCTTCCAGTCCTTCAAATTCCGACTTTCAACAAAGCAAATTATAGCTTTAGAGTCACATAGCATATAGGTTTGGTTTGACTCAATACGTATGATTGATATTATCCATGGTTGGTCCCATGTGAGCAGAGCTTTAGATCCCGGAAAATGAATCATGTTTGGAAGCATTTGGTCTCACTCTATCAAACAGAGGTTTCAGTGGTAGTAATATTTATGATTGTGACAAGATGAACCACAAGAGGGAAAAGGCTGAAAATATAGAAGGGTAAAGGGAGGAAGAGAAATGGAAGAAGAAGAGGTGAAGGTAGGGGTGGAGGAGGAGGAGATGGAAAAGGAGGAGAAGAAGGAATCCAGCAAATGAAGAATGATATACACTGTAGTAAGCCGTACAGCCAAACGTGGAGAGTTTGTCGTTCAAAAAGGGATCAGCATAATCTTAGCTATTTTTCTCTTCTCGGCGCTGGAAATCCCTTTTATACGTTTGAATTCATCTCTCTCTCTCTCTCTCTCTCTCCATCACTCTCTCACTCACTGTTCCTCTCAAACTATCACACTCCCCCCTCTCACCTTGACTATTCTACTTTAAAAAATCGCTCCACAAATTTGTTTTCTCTCACTCCATTTGTTTGACGACTACTACTAATATTATTTTTCAAGCAAAGCATCACAATCTCACTTCTCTTCACAAAACTACTTTTGCTCCACATTTGGTTTGTCTCAAGTAATTCGCATTATTATTTGAACCAAAAATATTTGAAGCTATTCCTTTCACTCTTCATACAGATAATTGCTCCATAGACTCATTTTCGACGCAAATTTGTATTTATCCAATGGTCTCTTATTAATTATTCAAATTTCACTGTATCAGGGTTTTTCTGAAGATCAATCAAGTTTTTTCTATCCGTATTCGAATATTTGATTTGTCGAAACAACGAATCACCAAAAACTTCATATAATCTGTTGTTATAAATTATGCGTATTCAGTATTTTGTTGTAGCAATATGATGATAGATTTCATACTCTGAATGTCTCCTACTCTATCATCAATTCACTTTTGAAGAATTTATAAATTTCTTATGATGAATCTATATACTTTATTCATCAAGAGAATGAAGGACTAAGACTGTAATTTGGAAAAGATAGCTCCTATCAAATGAAGTTGGTTACAATTTTTTTTCTTGAGAAGCGTGATAAGAGAATTTTTAAATGTTAATCTCTCCACAGATGAATCAACTTGAGTTTCTAAGAGACTTGGTTCGACTTATGCTTTCACGACTTTGGTTTGAACTGATAAAACGGGTTTCACCAGCACAAACTGAACCACAAAGGTATTTGAATCCCATATCAGACCGGATCGTAAAGGCAGTGGTCAGTCAAAACATTCAGATAGAATGGATCGAAATGTGAAAACAAAACAAATCATTGAAGAATACTAAACTCAAAAAATTCCACCTACAACATCAAACTTCAATATTTATTGCTAATGCTTTCAAAAGCCAATATATATAATCAAATTTGGCTGTTCCATAACTAGAATATTTCCAAAATATCGAAATGAAAAAGATTTTATTCATCCAAAAACTAGTACAATAACAGGAGAATCTGTTTTTTATCATCTAAACATAGAAATGTACAGTAATAATGATGTAACAAAATGATAAGATTATTTTATAAGAATGAATAAAACAAAAAACGCCCCGAGGCCTAGCCTGTGTGGGGTGGTATGCATAAATCTTAAAACTAGAGCTAAGAACTACGTAGATGGGCAATTTGATGCGACCGACTGGTCTCTAAATATTACAAATATACTGCTAGAATGACATAAATTAGAAGAAACAAAATGGACTTCACATAAATAAGTTACTATAATAGGATATACAATTCTTAAAATACACTACCAAATTTATCATATGAAATTAACCTCTAACTCTATAAGGGGTATGATGATGAATGATGAAATCATTTCACAAAAAGCAATTCCATGGGAAAAACATAAATATACAAATACAAAGTATACGCACAATAATTCAGTGTAAGAGACCATATTCAGATATAATGACATTGGATTGCAAAGTACATCAGGTTGAGTTATTATCAGAGATATGAAAAAAGTATTAGTATCCTCTAATTGCATAAGGTACTCCTTAACTTCTTCAAGAAAAGTGTGTTTATTATTCAATGATTTTAGTGGAGTAAAATATAAAACTTTGGAGCTAAGAAGGAATAAAATTTTTTGAATAAAGTTAAATTTGGTCTTGTGGTATTCACATCCAATCAATTTCTCAAGATATAATTTAATCCATGTCTTCCACACCTTCGTTCAGTGCTGGCTCTATCGAAGAAAATCTTTAGTACTTTATAAATATATAAATTTTGGAATGGCAATATTCTCATTGCTCTAAACAAAGGCCTTGTATGTTCAACATACCCTGCATTACAAGTCATGCGGATGAATGACTTCTGCAATGTAATCAATGGTTTGTGTTGTATGGTATGCTCCTTCCCAAATGGATAACCCATACTGTAATTTTGAATCAGCAAAAGCGTAGTATAACATTCTCATCACATCAGGGGGACATATAGATTTAAGCATATAAAATATTCTTGTGCATTTCATAAGTTTATTTTTCAAATACATGACATGTAACTTCCATGTTAGATTACAATCTAAATAAATACTTCATTTCTTTAACTTGCTCAATTGAAGGGCAACCGCAATTATTTGCTATATATGAAGTTTCGTGATATTTCAAAGGGGCTGTAAATGAAACCATTTTTCTTGGATTGAAGATAATATATTTGGACTTGGGACTCATTACCATCCAATTCATAGTAAACCATCCCTTCAATAGGTTAATATCTGATTTCATTTTATTCTTTAATTCATCGAGGGATTTGGCCTTGTAGAATAGAGCCGTGTCATCAGCAAATGATGATAGCTCTCCTTCAAACTTTCCATTGCATAGATTATTCATATATATCAAAAAAAGAGGCCCAGAAAGTACTGATCCTTGTGGAATGCCATGTGAAACCACTTTGAAATCACTCAATTCCGTACCTACTCTTGTTCGTTGCGACCTGTTAGCCAGGTAGGAAGCAAACCATTTGAGAGCCACACCTCTATCTAATGCATGCGCTATTCAATCTATACTACAGTATTTTGTGATCGACTGTATTAACAGCCTTCATGACATCAATGAAGAGCCTGCGCAAATGAATCCTTCATTCAGACCGTTATAGATTTTATCCAGAAAAAACAATAAGGCATCTTCAGTATTCAGTTTACTTCTAAATCCATATTGTTTAATACAGAAATATGAATTATTCTTATTTAGAAAATTAACTAGATGCTTCTTTATAATTTTTTCATAGATTTTAGAAAATATCGATAGTAAGGCAATTGGTCTATAATTGGAGAAGTCGAGTTTATATAATTTTTTGTGCAATGGTATTATTATTGCTAGTTTTAAGTCCTGTGGGAATTCTCCCGATTCCATACTAAAATTTATTATTTATTTATTTTATTTATTTATATTTTTTACAGAGAAGCACTGATTGGGAGAGAAAAACTAAGGATACTCCTTGTACTATTTCTTTCCCAAATTTTGATAACACTTTAAAAGTCCAAAATAGGATTATGATTTCACTTTACTAGATTTTTTTATTAAATACACTAGTATATCCAATATTTTTTCAAATATGTTGATGAGAATTGGTGTTATTTTATCAATCAAAACCTGGGGACTTTCTATTGCTGAGAGAATTTATTACGGATGATACTCCAGTTACATTTGTAGGAAATGAAAAAATAGAGTTCAGATTACAGTTATCTGTGAAACTATTTTTAATGGCATCGTCATTCTGCAAGATACTGTCTCTATCTCTACATATTTTATTCCTTAAATCTTTGGCAATTTCAGAAAAAAACTCATTGAATATGTTAGCTAATTTATCATCAGACGATTCTTTCAAATTGTTTCTATTTTTAAGACTAATCTTATTGTTACTATTTTTAGTTTTTTCCCCGATTATATCGTTCACTACATCCCACTGTTTCCTTGGGTTACCATCACTACCTATGAATTTATTTTTGTAATAAGCTTCTTTACACATTTTTATTTCGTAGCTTAAGGAGGTCTTAGCGTGATTATATTTTAGTTTCAAACCTTCATTGTTTGTGTATTTTTTGCATTCTCTGTATAGGGAATTTTTTTCTATAACTTTCTTTAACAAATCATTGTGCATCCATGATTTTAATTTTTTTGTTCTAGAAATATTGCTCTTATTGTGAATATTATCTTTTGAATGCTTCCTTATCATCAACTTGAGTATATAAGAAAAAACTCCTGAAAGCTAATGATGCCGAAGATGCTGTATATACCGGGGACCAATCGTACTTATCTGGTTCCGAATTAAAGGAACGGTAATCTATTCTGTATGAGTGACTGTTTTTTTTTAAACTGGCTGCCCAAAATTAACGTGAGAGATTATCATGCTATATAATACTTTTCTTAGTAGATCTACTATCGTAATATAATATATAACTAATTAATGAGATAATTGAAACTTATGATATGAATAAGAGCAATATTAACGGAGCATTAATTGATCCGGAAATGAAAAATAGAGACATAACTTACAGATTAAAAGAGTCACTCTTTCAGGGCAGTCACTTGATCAAGACTGGTGAAAACGATGACTTTATCTCCCTCTGTTTTTCTCAGGAATACTTTTCCGTACTTCACCCACACGAATGCAAAGTTTTATCTTTCTTGATGGCACGAGCAGCATTCAAGATTTTTCGACGATTCTGCGTGAGACTTTCATTGATGTAAATTGTGTCGGCGGGTCCACTAGTGAGTCCTATATCGCTTGTGTTGAAGTTGCGTTTCACTTTTCTTCTTTGTAGTAGCTCCTCCTTCACGAATCTTGACGATTATTCCCCGCTTCCTTCCGTCCTGCTTGTTGCCCAGGCGATGGCAAGCGTCGATGCTTTATCAGTTAATGCAACATCAAGAGATTTGGCGATCGTCTTCACAGTTTCCATCACGTTTTCATTGTTGATTTCCGGAATGCCATTTATCTCCAAGCAGTTAACGCGCGAATATTGTTCGGCATCGTCCAATTGGTATTCCATGGCACTAACCTTTTTACATAGCATAGCATTCTCTTGAGTGAGTTTGTCGAAATTAGTTTTGTAGTCCTTCAGTTGCTTTGATTGATCTTCAACAATTTTGACTAAGTCCTCGATCCTTTGGTGACTTGCTTCCACAGATTTGCCGAGCTCGGTTTCGAGAGATTTGAATTTTTCATTTGTTTCTTTTCTCATCTCTTTCAAATAAGCAAGTACCTGTGATTCCGTATTTCCTTCCAATATGGTTGATTCCGCTCGTAGAAGCTTTCTTCTCAGGTTTCTGCACGGCGTACATCTCCAGCAGCTATCCTCTTCCGCAAAAAAACTTATGTCGTCTGCAGATAGGTTGACACAGGCGCCATGGTATACGTTCACACAATCACTGCACCGAATCTTCGGCTTCTTACCACCAATCGATTTTTTACACTCGTTACATTTGTCACTCATATTGAATTTACGGATATGAAGAATATAGAATTTGATATGAAGAGCGAAAGAGTTAATAAGCGAAGTGAGTTTATGAATATGAAGAGAGAAGGAGTCGATAAGTAAAGTGAAACTGTATCGTCGGAACAGGAATGCCTTAGCTAGCACGTATACACAGCGACCATTCAGCCGAGTTACACCGTCCACATCGAGCTCTCGATCATAACTGGACGCATTGAAACGCATTGGAATAGAATAAGCTATCTATCTTATTCTATTTCAATTTAAATGTTGTCATGAAAAAAATTACAAAGCTCTATCACAATAATTGAAGGTTTCGAGAAGTTATGTCAATATCAAAACTCAAGGAATGAAGTGTTAATAACAATATTATTTTAATTGGATTTTTTTGGAAATAGAGTAGTCAAGAAATCAATAATGAAACTTGGAAAAGTAATGAAACCCACCCATACCAATAAAAGTAAAGCTATTGAGGTCAGCTATAGCTTCAAGTCATTATTATTGATACATTACAGCTATATTATAAAGAGATATATAGGAAATCTCAATACTGCTTGAACTTTATTTTCATCAATCTTGAAGTTTTTATTGCAATACGGTATTGGGAAAATTTTAGGATAAGGTAAGTTACTCAATTTGTAGTTGATAGCAGGTTGCAGGCCAGACACAATCAGCTCAATAAGATTGTATACTGAGATTTAAAATGAAAAGCTATTAATTTATGAATGATACAAACCATATAATTAATGATTATATATATTAAGCATACAAGCAACAAAACGACTATCATATTAAAAAACTTGAAGTTGGAAACGTTTAATTATAGGTCTAATTATGATATCTAGGTTAGGTACATCTTGATATAATTATTATTTTTTCCAGTAGAAGGAAGGTGTAAAGTAACAGAACTTTTATAGTGCCTGTCTCGACTATCCAATTCTGCTAAAATTACATTTATATTAAATATATTATCATACTGCAGAATAATAGACCGTACTTGATTGAGAATGAGAGTCCACTCACATTCCTTTCCGGTTTATTGATTTTTGGAGACATTGATTTGTTACATAGCCTACAGCAATAAGTCAACCTAATTCAAGGCCAATGTATTCGAAAAAAATATTCAAATGTAATCAAAACAAAGGGAAATGGAGGGGACTTATTCAAGGTTGATGGCTATTGCAGCCACAAAGCTGAATCCCTTTTTCCTCAGCCCTAACCAAGGGCTCTCATTCTGCCTAATCCTATAGCTATAGCCTCAGAAGGGTCCTCAGACTCAGTCATCTAGTTTTCCATTACCGCATACCTTTACGCCAGTTTACAACCTTCAATCCCCTTCTTTTTTCTCCGACTGCAAGAAACGAGAAAAAATCTACAGAAGACTTTTCTTGTACTGAATGACATGGAAGATAAAAGTCTCCAGTAAATTATCAGACCAAGCTCCTTGAAACTAGACCTCTTAACTCAACGCAAAACATGATGAAAACTCAACAAATTCATTCATCTGAATAGCCTACCTATTGGAAATTACTGTTTGATGATTTCATATTGTGAGAAATTTATAGCTTTGATTAAATCTATATTCAATTCCTCAAATAAGCTTTAATTTTTCTAAAAGAATTTATTTCTTTTCAAATATTCTGAGACGTTGTGGAACTTGGAAGATACATCCCGCAATTTGTATAAATGATTCTGAGCCATTATTTGAAACTAGCTGGCCCGGCGAACTTCGTACCGACAAATAGTTGATGCATCTCATGACAAACTTAAGCTGAATTTGCACCTCAAAAGCTATAACCCATACTAACAATCCTCAAATCCGGACCATCCTATTATCTTTTATTGACCAAATAATCAGTTTAGTATACTCTTCCATGTGCGTGTACGATAAAATCATAGCTTACAAATTAATAGATCACGCATATCATTAATCGACGTGTGGTTTAAACTATTCGATCTTTTTGCATAAATCACATGTGCTCCCCCGTTCACTCCTTTCACTTACTCAAAACATGCAGGGGATTTAAAACTCTTACAAAAGAAATCTAATGCGTGACCTTGGAAAATAGCTGGAAAATTTATTGCTTCACAAACTTTTTAAATAATTGGTGAGTGACGATGAACCCTGATGTCGGAATTATAATTGGAGAATCGAGGGTTTCAATAGAAATCAATGGTACAAAATTGATTAATTTTATCAGTAATAACTTCAAATACCAACTTTTATTAGAAACTTGCAGGTAACTCGTGCTCCGCAAGGGTCCAAATAAAAACTTGACTTACTGAAATTTTGAAGAATTTAAAATAGGTCTATAACTATCCTCGGTAAATTAAGTATTGAAAAATATCGATTAATAATAAGTCTGAATAAGTAACTGAATATATGTGACTTATAACTAAAATATGTAAAAAATGTGACTAATATAAATGTAACTGAATGAGTAACTAATATTTGAATAAGTAACTGGTTCCGGGGGATTTTAATGGATTTCATTTATATAGATAATTATCCAACTCCAAAATGAATAATTTACTAAAAATCAATTAATTCTAAACACCGAAGACATCACAATTATTCGAAACAAAGCAATGTCTTTAACCTGAGGCCGCACTGCTGGATGGTTACACACAGAATAGTCATTTTGTTTTTAGTCGGGGCGTTTAGAATAAAATACATGGGTGGAATAAAATACAGCACACTATTGTCTACTAACTATCGACGGGTGTTGGATGACGCAATGATTATAACAGCTGATTTTTATTTCTGTGTGTGGCCAGCTCACAAATCTTCTCCCATAAGGATTACATGTAAACTTTGAAGGACCGTAAGAAAGAGTCCTGAAGTCGGATTATAAATTTTATAGGCCATAAACCTGGTCCTGAACATAACGAACACAAATAGAATATCATCAAATTCGGTGCACACATAAAAAAGTTATTGAATGTCAAAATTTGAGGCTCGATTTTTATTGATATAGATTCATGAGAAATTCTCATAATTATAATACCAAGTGAGTTTTAATTGTGAGGGGGTTGATTAGAATAGTCTGTGATATTGATAATATAAAATATCAACTAGTATTGAGTAATCAATGTTATACAACCTAATTATAATCATTATCTCATTCATCACTCATCTTAATTATTGTAATTAACTATATCTGTTCCAAGTAACACATGAAAATAACTAAACTCAAATATTACCAACTCTTTTTCAAATATTACTCAACTTTATTACCAACTGGATCAATAACTGAATGATTAATTTAACTGTTCGAATACTTATTGATTATTAAATTGGGTTATATTGAGAATTCCACCTATTTCTAAGATTTTGACCAAAGAAAGTTGATTAAATTATTCCTTGAATACTCGATCTTGAAGATCAGTTCCTAATCAATCCTGAATGCAATATTCTATCATACAGTGGTTGGAGATGAGTGGCGTTATTCAGGCTTTCAAAGATATACAATTTCATGATGAAAATGGTTATAAGACAAATTTTGTATTTGTTTTAGCAAATGCGATGAAAATTTCTTATTTGCATTCGTATTTGAGAATTAATTGATTTAAAATTCTAGTAGATACATTTTTTTGGTTTCAAAATTTGTGAGTGAATCAATCATTTTCACATAACCTCTAGACTGTATATTCTAAAGTTTGAAGCAGTTTTGAGCGGATGCTTGATGTTTTTACCTGGATTAGATATGTATATGGATGAATAAATATTGAATGTTTCAACAAACCTCTTGATTTTAATTCTGTAATTGATTGTTGAATTTGAAAAATGATTGTTTTTTCTTCTACCTCGACAATCATTCCAGTTATTCTCACACAGCTCAAATTCCATGTTCTTAAGGACTTTCAACTAGTAAGAGAACGATGAAAAAACAGGTAGTCTGTGTATTGAAGTGTATCAGCTGGACAAAAATAAGAAAAAAAAATTGAAAACAAGAGCAGTACTTGCAACTGAACAAGAGATTGGGAGACTTCTCTTCTTTTCATTTTTAATCATGATCCTACCAACCCACTTTAATCAAAGAAAACCCTACATCTCTCTCATAATGATAGTCTAACTCTGTGTTTTGTTTGGCGAAACAATAATCACTTTGGAGAAAGAGAGACCTTTTAGGAAAACAATGCTTAACTGAAGGGAATGTAGAAAAGTACAAACATGTGGCAAAATTAAAAAGGATTGCGAGAGTCTCGACAGAAGCACTATAGATTATAAAAACGTTATTTGATTCCTACACTGTTCCGCTAATGATGCTCATGGAGACATTAATTACGTATTACAAATATTAGTATTTCCACGACCACATAAAAATTATTTATGCGATTCTAAATATAAAATAAAAATATTTTTGATTCTGAAAGAATTTCAGAATAACGGTGGAATGGGAGTTATGAGAATAGTAAACTATTAAAAACTCCAGTTATCCTTCGCAATGGAGCTTAATTATCGCATTAATCAGGCATAAAGTCACCCAAAACGTTACGTGATTTTAAAGATTCTCGCAAGTCTTTGAAACTTTGTAATGAGATGTGAAATAATTAATAAATAAATGTATACTTGTCAAATTTTGCAGTTCTCAAAGAGAATTAAATTCTTGTATTCCTAATTGGGTTTTGATAACAAAGAAGGATGAACAATATTGATCATTGTTCCATGAGTATAAATTGAATGGCAAGTCTTATTTTTTCCAATAAAAAATAAAATAAAATTAATTCTTTCACACTTATTTCATTTCTAGAATCCATTCATTTTCTAGGAACAAATATGATATTGTTCATTCTATTGTTAGATCATACTACTCATGAATGAAATAATTCAACTTTTCCTATCACAAATGAAAGAAATTTAGAAAAATAAATTTTCTTTACTCGAGATAGAGAAAATGAGGCAACATTCCATCCACATTCAGAACAATCACAATATCATTCGAAGAGAATGTTGTATCCCAATAGATGCTTCATACTTGATAATACTCTTAAACATAAGATTAATTTATAATTTAATTTCTATTGCATAGAATAAGAAATAATTATAAAAAAGAATGAATTCATTGAACGATTACCATCACGGTTCACATCATTACCATCATGTTTTATCTTAGCTGGTTCAGCTGGTTTTCTTCAAATCATAGGAATTTAAATTATTCGCCAGATAGCTCATAATTTAGGTGTTATTAAAAACATAGCTATTTATTTTCCTGAGAATTATTCATTTTCTTGGTCATTTTTCACATATGAAGTAAGGGTCTCCATACCTAATTGATTTACTCGGGAAAATTATAATCTTCTATACATAGAATGTCCCACGGAAGATGAAAACCATAGAAAACCGCTAAAAACCATAAATTCTACATGGAATTTGCAACAATAAATTCTCAGTCGTATTTTTTCATATGGATATAGTTGAAGAGAGGAAGAGATTTTTAACAAGTTTCATAAAATTTATTTTTTTGTTTAATGCTTTAGAACTTTTTATGAGCGCAAAAATTGAAAAAGTACATTCGTCGAGTTCAAAGCCAAATTTCAAACAGTTTAAGAGAATTTCACTGGGTATTTTTTGTTACAAATTTCATGAAAAATCTATTATGGTCTTCGGCTGTTTTTTGCACACCTTTCGTGAGACACCGAGCATATAAAAGCAAAATTGCACTGATTCATCCACTCACTCATAATAAAAAAAACTAGAAATCGACAAAAACAAACACGTTGAAATTTTGCAGATTAATTTGTTCAGTTGGCCTTCTAGAGACGCACTAAGAACGGATTTGGAAAAATTCCCCAAGATACGCCCAAAATCTGCGTTTTTCCACAGTTTTTCTGCTTTTCCAAGAATTAACTACTGACAAAACATGTTCAAATTTGGTACACAGGCTTATCTGGGGCGTTGTTATATTGTTATATTATATATAACTGTTATATTGGAAGGGTTTTGAAATAATTCAAAGATCCGCACAAAATCGGGTTTTGAGCGTTTTTCAGCGTTCTCTAGGCTTTTTCAAGAACTAATTTACAGGAATTGTTCAAATTTGGAACATTAGTTGAGATAGCGTCTAGAAATTCTGTCCTGACTGCACTTGAAAACTACCCAAAAAATATGTTACTGCCAAAAATATGCCCAAAATGAGTGAACAGCGTTTCTGAGGATGATATTCTACTGTCAATTGATACTGAAAACAAATCTCGATCCAATTATGAATTCCATCACACCTTGAGTAACTCAAGATCCTCTTCTCAGTAATGCTTATTTATCCAGGGTTCTACCTCTCTCCTGACTCTATTCAATATTTGCAGCAACCAATTTGAGAACGTCAATCAATCTACTGAATTCGAACAAAATAGGAATTAACCATCCAGTTCTCCCCGATATTATAATCAGGGCTACACTGAAATAAACGTCCATCATTAATTAGTAGCAAAGAGGGCTGTAGGAGTGAAGAGGCTCATGCTCTGCGCCGATAAACGCTCCCGAGGGAAACTTCATCTCTCTCTATCACCAGATTCTATCTTTTATCTCATGGGAGTGGATCAATCAGACACCAAAGCTTCCCCTCTATATTTGGCACGCTCATTGTAACCAGCTGTGCTCCTCTTGAACCCACTGCGCGCTTTCCAAGTGTTTTATGCAAACAATTAGAATGATGCCGGCTGAAATTTATATTTCAGGGTAGTTGTCATGGAACTGACAAAATGGTATTTCTAACAGATTTCAAATCATCTTTCACCTGGAATAAATTCATAGCAGAATTGTACAATCGAATAAACAAATATTGTATGTAAATCTACTAATAATAATAATAATAAAAAAAGCCTTTATTGATGTTCAAATGCATTACAAGCAAGTGCACTTCTAAAACGTTGATATTATTCTGCCGGCGAAATACCCCATGGATTAAATCCGTCCGGGGATGTAAATCTACTATATGAGTGTATAATCAAATTCTAATAAATACTACGATTTGTATCAGATATATATCAGATTTTCATCAAACTTTTATCAGCTCAGGGTGTCGAAAATCCTCAACAGGAGTGGAATTCATTCCAATCTACATAGCAAAAAAAAACTGTTTAATAGAAGATAGGGGAAGCAACTGCAATCCAATTAAGGCATCCAACCTCATCACATGTCACCATCGTCAGACACCATCGTCAGCAAGGAAAAAAAAATTTAGTCGGATTCGAATCAATAGCATGCTGACCGTTCTGGAAAAATGCATTTTTTGGAAACTTTAAATTTCACAGATCTTTGAACAAAGAGTAGAAATGTCGACGATTCTCGACTCATTTTGTTGGATTTTTCATTTTGTTGGAATTCCAACAAAATGTGGAACGCAAAATGACCATCTACAAATTGATTTCATTTGAAGAGATCTTTAGAGTTCACAAATCGCCATGTAAGGGGGAGTGTGGCATGGGATTCCCAATTCCGTGTTCTTTGAAACTGAAATCAATTATTCAATTAGTACGAAAGAAATACGCTTTTCACATTATTAGATTGATTCTGAAGCTACATTAAATATACTATCTCTTTGAAAGTATCTTGTTTTTCTTAAATTCAACTTTAATCGAAAAATCCAACTAGAATGCTCGTATTGGTATTCAACCGCCGCTGTTTTGTTCATAGATGGCACACACCCTGAAGACTCAAGTGGCAACCAATCTCAATGCTGAGATCCTTAAACACAAGTCAGTTGTAATTGTGAATTATCACTTGTATTGATAAGAATCAATACACGTGTATCATACTTATATCACTTCAAACTTCACTTGTATCGAACTTTTTTATTTTCTTTTATTGCGTATGATGCCCACATAAGTTTTTTGCTTGTGCGTGGATAATGAGAAGTGCGAGGGTGAATTATGAGATGGTCAAACGTCAATGCCTATTTGATGGGATTCGGCGGGATTCAAACCCGCGACCAGGTATCACTAGCATACTTAGAGCTGTGCAAAGGCTCTAAATAAACTTTCTATAATTGTATAAATAAATAACTTTTCCGATAATTGATTTTTGAGATATGAGTGCCTAAAGTTTAAATATTTGGGACAGAACATTTCAAACTCGGTAAGAGATAAATCCATGAGATTTAAAGGATAAATTATTCATGGTATTGTTGATTTAATAAAACAAAAATGTTTTGAAAATATTAATTTTTGAGAAAGTTATTCAATTTACTAAAAATGACCAAAAAATAACCCAAAAAAGTTAATTTTGGTCATTTTTGGTAAATTTGATAACTTTATCAAAAATTGATATTTTAAGGAAATTTTGTTTTATTCAATCATCGATACCATGAAGAATTTATCCACTGAATCTCATGGAATTATTTCTTACCAAATTTGAAATTTTCTGTCCCAAAAATTTGAACTTTAGGCGCTCATATCTCAAAAAGCAATGATCGGGAAAAAAATGTTTTCCTGAGAAAACTTTTTCATTTTGATAGCTTGATGATATACAAATCGAAAAACTTTGGAAAATATCACCAGTAGAAAGTCTATTTTTAGCCTTTGCACAGCCTTAAGGGTGCAACGACTCAGTCAACTCGGTTATCTGGCCGGCTAAAGTGACTTACATCACTTGTATAAGGATTAGAATGTCAGAAATCCAATTTTACATATTAAATGGGCTTGAAAGTGCCGAAAAAATTTGCCAGCTAAAGGCTCAAGTGTCAACTTATTTTTCACAATAATTACACATATCATACGAAACACTTATAGGTTGTGATTTATTAGTGGCAGGAAAATTGAAAGAACAATGGTTAAGCAAATGACGGAGTGGACTTGTTGAGTGGCCACATGATGGCACTTAATTGCTTATTTTGAAAATTGTTCAGAGCGACTAGGGGGCGCTGGCACTGTATCTATGAGGCGTTGGCGCGCGGTGTCTCTTAATGGCAAGCGAACGATATTTCAGCCCTTCAGCCCTCTCCCGTGGGATTTGCGGCCTTCATTGAAAGGGGATCGCTGAGCCGGAGCCCTTTTTAAAGCCATCTTGTGAAGGAGCAGGCTTAAGGGGTACGTTTTTATTTTGATAGGCAAATAAATTACCGTTAGCCACATATTGAGCTGCCTGAGAGGCGAAGATGGATCGAAGGGTGATTCAATTCTTTATCGGTGTTTCGCTACAATCAATCCCTCAACATCCCTTCATAACCCCCCACCCCTAGGGCCACGCGCCTGCACACAATATAAACCTCGATTTCCACTCAAACTTGATAAGATGTAAACCAACGGAAGGGAGCAACCCAAAATTACCGAGTGTCTCATTCTGTGTGGTTGGTGAATTAGAAAAACTTTTGAACTGAGGATGGAGCCCTTGTCCTAAACTTGCCTTCCACGTGAATGATCATTCGAAATATTATATTCAAAAATCAATAGATAATATTGAAATCACTTTTAACATAGGAGCAGCCTAAAAAAGGGTTTTGTAGACACTCATAAAAAACTGTAATTCAATAAAAAAGCAATCAATTGAGCATGAGAATCATGATTTCTGAAAAAAAATACTACTAAAATATCATAATTTGACAAGTACGATTGAACATATGTTATCTTCTAGCTAAGAGATTCATTCGCATGATGGTTTATTTATCCTCTTACTTGGTAATTAGTCCGGGCGCAAATGTACTAAGGAAGGCACTCCGTGTCCATTTTCGGGTAACCGTGGAAGATGTCTTAATTTCTTCCTCATAGCTAGTATACTTAGAAACGCGATGATGATCATTCGAAATCACAGGCAAACACTTCAAATATATTTGGAAAACCTTCCTGTACAATTTTTTCCAGTCGAATTTTTCAGAAATGGAAGTTGGTCATTTAATCATTTATATGTAGTTTAGAGACATGCTATCTGTATACGATCTATTGCATAACTCTACCCTCATTATCATTACTATGCAACCCAAACTTGAACCCTCCAATTACAGCAGCAATTACCAGTGCCCTTTTACATTTCTACTTCTCAGATTCTGCTCACCAAGCTCCAGTTACTCATCGACTATTATTATGTTGACTGTTTTTTCGAAGCTGAATCGCGCAAAAAGAGGAATCGATATACTCAGTAGACAGTAACTAACAGTGAGTGACGTTGATCTGTTGTTTTGCCGTCTGTGACGTTGTACACAAGAGAAAGCGAGAGAGACAAGACTGATCTCCCCTCGAGTAGTCAGTGATTACTGAGCAGGGTTTGGCAGAACAGCTCCGGCAGAGCGAGAGAATAAGTTGAAGACCGCTTTCCGGGAGTCCCTCTTCACTCTTGCTGTTTCATTTAGACATTCCTTCGGAGCACTCCGTATAGAACAGGCGAAATTACATCCGCGAACAGATGGTGTATGAGCCCGGTGCATCAGACATCATCTCCCTCCGTTTTTCTCCATCACCGGACAAGTTTCAATCAGCTCCAGTAAGCTGCTGCGATGAACGGGAGTTGGTCGGTCGAAGGTCCGTTGGAGAAAAAAACCCTCTTATTTCATCCTTCCATTATCTCATTCTTCCAGATAACTTCTTTCGAAATATTGTACATATCACCGCGTCATCTCATATTCTTATAAATTATCAATATAATATATTCAAATAAGTTGTTTACAATTAAGTGAATTTGAATTCGAATTCATCCCAATAGTTGGTGTCGTTTGTACAGTGTAAGTTTAATCGTAATCGGTAGAGCTAGAGGTTTAAACTTGAGATGATTGACTGAAAGAACTTTAGTCGCACAAAATAATAGTAAACACAATATTAGCTTCAAAACAGCCACACATAAATTGAACTTTTCCATAATAAAAATACAGTTGATTATAATGTCAGCCGAGGTTGTCTTACATGATAGTATATGAGACATGTTTGTTTTAGATTTATTTATAAAATAGAATATTATAGTACCCTTTGGAATTAATAAAATAATAGAATGAGAATACAAATCATAACTACTAGTTCCGGTGATCACACCATCGTCAGGTTTTAAAAATAAATATCAAATAAATATTAATATCAGATTTAAAAAGAATTCCAAGTTTCAGATTCTGAAATAAATCAGATGATGAATAGGGACAGCTGCTAAATTACTTGAAGATGATATATAAAATAACAAAACTATTAGTAAGCATTCATTTGATATTTATTTTTAAAACCAGACGATGGTGTCATCACCGAAACTAGTAGTTATAATTTGTATTCTTATTCTATTAATTTCAAAGTGTACTATAATTCTACTTTATAAATACAAGAAAGTAGCCCTGAATTCATACATTTTAAGAAGATTTATTATAACATGACTTGAACTAGCTCGTAGGTTTAATACGATTGAAGATTCATGCATAAAGTAAAAAAAAAATCAAATATTGATTAATATTCAACATTATTTTATATGTATAATAAGAGAAAAATGATAGTGAAAAATTAATTTGAATCTTCGAGATGTTATGAATTGATTGTTATAAGATTATTTTAAATACCAAACCAAATTGAATGTAAAGCCTCACCTGTATACTTCAAGTTAGCTGCACTTTTGCTGAGTTGATAGTTCTTGGGATCCATGGTTGATTGGTTGGTTGATCCTTGAGGATGGGTCTGCAAAACAACAAAACCAACATTCACAGAAAATAGCTTTTTATTCTTCGACGTCTGATCATCTAAAAAAAGTAGCAGTTCTTTACTATTGTTTCTATTCTCCACGTTTACAAATTTTTTAATGCTCATTCCGCTAAAGTTGGAGCAGTTTGAAGTTATTAATTCAAGCAAGCCTGGAGTTCTAAAGCTGATTTAGTTCAAATTTTCAACTCGCTATTGATGTAGACATGAAAATATGAGTACCATTTCGACCGTAGCAGGAAATATCTGTGCTTCACTGCACAGAAAATGTATACAATTCCCGTACAGTTTCTAGGTTGGAAAGGTTTTTTAACAGTGTAATAAAAACATCTAATCTCAATTTTAGCCCGTAAAAGTAAAAGTCAGTCGCGATACCCGTCCCGAAAGTGGGCTCTGGAAGAACGCCAAAGATAGGACCAAAATTGGCTGATTTCAGTGTATTTTCAGCAATTTTCTGCGTTTTCTCAAGCTTTTGAGACGAAATAAGAAGGAGATTTTCAAATTCGCTACAGAAGTTCAGCTAGTGTGGAAATGTTACATAAGAAGGGCTCTAAAATAATGCCAAAGATATATGCGCTTTTCTGCGTTTTCTTAGCCTCTTCAAGAACAAATTGACAGAAAACTTTGAAATTTGGTAGCGGTTCTACTAAGGTCAAAAAATTGACATAAACATCATACTTGGCCCTGCAAAAGGCCACTTTCCGTCTTCGTGATGTAAATAGCTATTTCGCCTCAATAGAAAGTAATAAAGTATAGCACGGAGCACACTGGAGACGCGCAGCGCAGCGCCGCGTCTCGCCACGCCGCCTTCAGCTGAAACACGGAGCACACTGGGAGCCGCCGCCTACCGGACATGACTCACCACCCGACACTGCCTTCATTTGGGTTAGTCTAGTTCCTTATGAACTAAAATAAAATTTATTTTATTTAAAGATTTAATCTTGTTTTACAATACAAATCGTAGATTAAAGAAGTACAGTAGATGAGTAATTTATACAATATGACGAGAAAAACATAAATAAAACTCAAAAAGAAATTGGTAGCCACCATCTATAAAATATTTTCCAACTTCAAATTGATTTGTATTTTTTTTATTCCATTCGGAATAGTGTTCTTAAAATAAAAATAATAAAGTTACTAGTTTGGAACAAGTGTTTTTCACATGAGGTTCAATAAAATCAGAATATCTTCCTCATTCATCTTCTTTATTCACTTCATTTTACAATTTTTTGAAACAAACAAAAATAAAAATAGTAAGTACACTCCTCATTAGGCTAGGCCTGCGTTGAGGAATGTACTAATTAACAAAAAACAAAAAACATTTCCGTTTATAAAATACACAATTCAGACTCATTTCTAGAAATGTCCCAATTACTTACTCGTCCGATACTGGTCGGAAAAAAAGGGGTTAAAATTTCGTGAATATACTCTTTTTATCTTGATTCAAGCTATTCAGATTCCTATTTGTTATTCTAAGTATTAACAATATAATGACAAATTAATAATAATATTAGTGCTAATCGCAGCTTTGTTTATATGCCATATCTCGAGACACAGTGATTGTAAATGGATTGAAATTTTGTAGATAGTTGTAGTCTCAATATCAACAATAAAGAACATCTTAATATATCATGATAGTACATTATAATATCAACATCAAATTCTGAGAGTATCATGAGAATCAAGAAAGAAAAAAGGGTAAAATGGCGTTATATACAATCGAGAAAAAAACTTGCTCATTTTCAAGTACTCGCGAGGCATTTTATTAATTTGAGGGCACTGAATCCGAACCTGAAATCACAATTTCTCTATCTTCATTTTTACGCGATTTAGGTTTTGGTGATAGTACAGTACAGCTAGTTTTCAGTTCGTCATGTTTCCAGTACAGCTAGTTTTCAGTTCGTCATGTTTTCAGTATGTCGAGTTTTCAGAACATCAAGTTTTTAGTTTGTCATGTACTCATTTTGTTAAGTTTTCAATTCGTAAGTTTTTAGTACGTCAGGTTTCCAGTTCATCTATTCAGTTTGTTTTTGTGGTGTAGCGAAAAATAGCGTTCCCAACTCGGGAAATATTTCGCACCTAGGGTCGAAAATTAGACTTTTCCGGCTCGAAATCGGTTTTCAAGTCCGAGGCCGTAGGCCGAGGACTAGGAAAGATTGAGAGCCGGAAAAACATTTTTGCCCGTGGTGCGAACGCTATTTTTAGCCACATACAAAAATAAACAATAAAATTATATATGAGAATAGTTGTTTTCGAAAGCACTTCCGAAAGCAGAAGTGGAAGTTCATAGCTCTAGCAAATCTAAGGTAATCTGAATATCAGGAAATTGTCCAAGTATTTATTTTTATTCTGATTTGTCTAAATAACCTAAAAGATTATGTTCAATTATGTGGGAGGTTGAGTTTATACTTTTTTATTCTTTCAAATGACAATAAGATTATATTATTATAAATGATTTAATTATTGAATAATGAACACAAATATGAAAAGTTTTTTGATCAGCTGTTTTTTGATCACTTTTCTTAGTTCATTGTTAGCGGCTGGAAAGGGTACTCTTTCCGGCCTAGGCCGGAAAGAGACCTGTTCTGACATCAGACGAGAGTCGTCTGCAAACAATGTCTTTCAGATCTACATAGGGTCTGGAAAACAGCTGTTTTCTGTGCAGTGTGGCGAAAACGTTTTGTTCGTATGCTTCAAGCTCTCAAACTTGAAAACTGCGTTCTCAGAAGAATAGTATACTATACTATATTTCGTTCTAGGTGCTAAGTATACCATAGTAGATTGAGTGTTTGATTAAGTGTTGATGGCGGAGACAAATTTACAGTCCAATGAAATCTCTTCAAATTTCTAACCGCTAAGAATGTAATTAATAGATTACAAATGGATTCTCCATTAGATTAATGAGGGTCGACTAGTCTAGTTTCGACTACAATCGATTGCTGCTCCAATTTGTTCTAATCGTTGAAGGTTCGATTGTTCTAGTACTAATTGGTGTGTGTTGTGAAAGCTTGTCCTGTTTGAAATATGTAAAATCATTTTCTAGTTTCAGATAGAATTACTCTTAAATTGTTCGTCAATTACAAAGCAAGAATCTCCATGAAGTGTAATTGAGATTCAGACTTATCTCGTCGATGTGTTATTTCAAATTATTATTCAAGATAAACAAAACTGAAATTAATGTCAAGCTCTTTCATTCTTTAAATGATTTACTTCGACACACATCCAACTATCACAAATCTTTGAAAGAAATAAATGACACTTGAGTTTTTTAACTTCTATTTATCCCCTCGTGTGATCGGAAACTCATAAATATGCTACATGCTTGATTTCAATGAAATGTGGAAAAACATTATTCAGCCAATAAATGAATAGTGAACAAGGTGTGTACAGTCGAATCTCAATAATACGAAACTCTAGGTATCAGGAAAGATTTATCTTATCTAGGTATTTGTAGTAAGAAGGTTCATTATATTTTGGGTTCATACCCCCGCTATACGTCTTCAAACAGTTTCTCTAGGATGAACGCTTTTAAGTGGATGATCACGATATCGAACTCTATAATACGAACTACCCTCCACATGAGGTACCATGAATAAATGGGTGGAAAACTATTGGCTCCAAAGTACAGTATTCATGTAATTGAAAAAACGTTATCACTGTATGAAAAACGGAACAAGCATCTTACTCTCTTAACTCTTCTTACTACGTGCTAAGGGGGTGGTTTTTCATACAGTGATATCAGTTAGATATCAATATTTCACAGACAACTAGAAAATTTGTATCATCGCGTTTCTATCCCTTGAATCTGGAATTGTTATCTAATTTTAGCTGTGGTGGATTTAAAAAAATTATTTGTACTTTTTTATACCATTTTGTTGAATGATTTCCATATCAATATTGGAAATATCAAGTAAAGATTTCCAAGCAATATCGATTTTCAATCGGTTCAATGCAAATAAAGAATCAACAGATTTTGATAGCATTGAACTAAACCTAAGCTTAATATGATTTGTACCAGACAAATTCTAATGCTAATTCAAATTATAATCTGAAAACTGAATAAATATGACATATCAAGAATGAATCTCGTACAGTTCGGCGACATCGTGGTGCTATTTTGTTAGTAATACATCTTCATGTATACTGAACCTGGAAGTGGAAAAATGTGTAATATAATTTGTAGTTCCAGCATAGTTGATCGACTATTAGAGTTGAATTCCTTAATAGATCAATGGTACAACACTTGCCTTTGATACTTGATATAATTTTCGGTTTCTGCTGGTGTAGCCTACTTTAACTGCTTAATACTTAATTAATATAGATCTTATTTACTTTCCCACTCATAATTGAAAATAAAGAATTGAAACGCCAGTCAATGAGTGTTAGGGGAATTGAGTTCATTGAGTTTAACTGTGTTAAAGGAACATACATAATAATCATGTATATACATAATTATATACATGATGCTGATAATTATTATCAACATTGAATACATGAATACATAAAGAGCCGAATCATCATCATCTTGTTTTATAACATGTTTCATCTTTTTTAAAAATTCATTTGTTGATGCAGAAAATACATGAGTCGATGAGATCTACATTGGAAATTCGAAATATGGAGAAATTTACCAAGAATCCAATTTAATAGGCGTTTGAACTCAAAAGCAAGAATGAATCCTCATCATTGATTGTCTCTAAGGAATCCAACATTCATCTCCACTTCTGTCTTACATCAACACCTTCTATACATAATATTATTAACACTCTTATGAGTAGCATGCATTCATCAACTTACAGGCTCATGCAACTTTTTCAAAGTCTATCAAAAGATAATAATTTTAAGCCAAGGAGGAGGATGGAGATAGTGAAAATCCCTACAATAATTGACTGACTTCTCTCTTCCATATATTTTTGTACTCAAGAATTAAAAGCTTCCTGTTTCTTCTACACGGATATGTTGCAAATAATTACAAACTCCATACATTAATAACGGAAAAATTTCTAGTAATCAATTGAGAAACTGAAATTGACTGATTACATCTTGTGTGTCAAGGTATTGAGTATTTGCTATCTGTGATATTGAAAACAAATACAGACTCTAAAAATGAGTTGAGGACACTAAGTCCAGTTACACACGCATCGATTTTTGGACGTTCAATTTTCTACCGTCCTTATAAATTCTATTAGATTAAAAACATATATGATATTTGTCAAGTTCCGTTTAATCTGGTGCAATTCATAAGAACGGAAAAAAGTCGTACGTTCAAAAATCGATGTGTGTGTAAGTGGCTTAATTGTGATGAAGTGATTATCACATCTAGTTTGTCAACCTATGTTTTCAAGTAAAGATCTTGGATAGGGATTCCGAGCTTAACAATTCTCATGATTACATTATAGACATCATTTTATTTAGAAATCAGTTCAAGTCGAGAAAATTATTTTGGGAAATAGATATTCATACAATATACTGGATGTTTGAGAGGAAGATATCAGTTAGTAGCTCTTCTCTGCAGTTAACAAGTCAATGATTATCCACAATGTCTTTGTCTGGGTCTCGGGAGTGTTGTACATTATTTAGAAACCAGTAAAATTCAATAGAATCATCTTAGGAAACGAATACAAATTGATATTAATCAACCTCTCAAAAGAGAAAAATCAGATAACTTATAGGTTCCCCTCTTTGTTTAACAAGTCCATCCGCAATGTCGCTATCTAGGTCGAGAGTAGTAGTAGTAGTAGTAAATAATAATTTGGGACAATTTCAATAATTAAATTGTTTTTCTTAATAATTTCAATCATCAAACAATGTTGGGAAACAAATACATAATTAACACACTATTTTTTGAAAGGTAGATGGATGAACTTTAGTTGATCTGATCTTCCTTCAACCTCGCCAATCATCCCATCCCGAGCTTCTTTTTTCAGAGCCTCATTGTGGACAAGCTAATTCTTTCATTAAATATCTTGTAGTAGGATCTGTTGTTTTTTCTTTTGTTGTCTCTATATTTGATTTTTCACAGTATTTGTCAAGTTAAAATAAGAGAAATTTTGTAAAGCTAGAATATTCTTACCAGAAGTGCCTAGATGCGCTCGAAGTAGGTCGATGCTAGGGTACGCACTGGGCTCAAGTGAGATATCGGGGCAGCCCCCCTTATTTTACCCCTGTGGTGGGGCACACTAATGCGCATGCGCGGGCCAATCTAGGTCACCGTTGAGCTCAGCCCCTGTAGCCTACGCATTTTCTCCCCTCGACCCCCTCATGGGCTAACTCCCCCCCCATCAACCAATCACAACCCACGACTTCTCATCGACAAGTATTCACATCAACATCTCGATTTCCAGTTTTTAATTAAATCTCGAATGTAGTTACAATTGTTTTAAATTTTTGACATTTAGATTTCAGAATAATTGTCGTGGAAGCAACAGTTTGAGACCCATAGTCAATGTAATGAGTAATCTCGAATGTAGTTACAATTTTTTTTAATTTTTGATCAATTTTTTCAAAATTTATCTAAGCACTACATCTATAAATGGAGACAGGTGGTAGACCTATTGGTATTTTGTGATTATTCAAAGTGAATTAAAGCTCATATCTCTCAAATAGTGGAGGTGGTCCACAGCAGTCATCATTTTTAAAATGGGAGTACTGTACCAAGTGGTTCACGTCTCTTATCCAATTCGACCAATTAGATATCACTCTCCTTGATAAATCGTACACTTTTCCTATTCATAGGATAAATAATCCCAGGCTATATTGTAATGCATCTCCTCTATTAATCCAAATATCATGTCTACAATTTCTCCGTCATGTCTTTAATAGTGGCTGTATGATACTGGCCCGATAAATTCCATGGAAAACGCTCCCAAAGACACGCTCCAAAGAAATGAGTGCTAAGATCAAGTTTAAAAATGGTATCAAGATTACTCAGGAAATCAGAGGATCAGCATTCAATTAAATGTTACATTCTTCCTCTGCTTCACTGATATCTATCTAGCTAAAAAGTTGAAAATATCTATACAAAAGATATCTAGACAATCAGCCCTGACGTGACCCTTCAATCCCCCTCAGAGAGCTGAATCGTTTGATTTAAGGAGGAGAGTTGACAAATGCCACTTGGGGAGGGAACTGGAGTTCCAACTGGAGGGAACTTCGGAAGCGGAAGCAGTATTAATTTAGTCACAACTATTGACAGGTCTGCACTAATTCCCACGGATTAATCCCAGTATTGAGTACAAATCTATGTTCTTATCAAATGTTAATGCAGAATTCACAAATCAAGAAACTTGTATTTGCCATTTAGAGTTTCAACTGGATTAGAATTAGAAAGAAGTACATTGAACTGGAATAAGCCCTGATCAATGAATATCTTACTTTATGTTTATATAAAAATAGAAATATGTACAGATCTGAGCTCTTGGTTGATGTGAATGATGATAATTTGTTTATTTGAAGAGACATTTTGGAATGTTATTATATTATAAATACAATAGAATCAACACAATATTCACAATAGAAATACAATCTTCGTCAATAGATGTGAGAAAATTTCATTGATCAACCGGTTCAAGATTGGTTTTTCACTGATCTTTCTTAGATAATGTACAATGTTGGAGATTAAATTATTATGGATTCTTATCACGGCATTTTTTGTAGTTTTTGTATTGAGTTTCATTGTTGAAAGAGTTGGTAGCACTAGGCTTTACAAATGAGTTAGCATATCAAATAAAAGCAAATATAATAATTCATTACTGGATCTTGGCTCTTCTAGCTCTGTGAATAATATCTTGACTGTGGAATTGGTTGATAACGTTGCTGATGGCACATTACACTCATAAAGACCTGCTTTAAACAGACAGTAAATGACGTGAGTGATAAAATCTTGATCCTACATTAAAATTTTCAACACTTGCCTTCTCGTATAGATTTGTTGAAAATTACTCTGGAGGAGTTGAAGCCTGATATATAAGCTATTTCAGAACATGAAATGACAAAAGCTGAAATTATGCGTTTAAATATGCCCCACTACAAGATACTTACTCACTTACTTACGAAGCGCTACAGCCCTGCGTGGACCTTGGCCTCCTCAACAATTCGCCTCCATTCATCTCTCTGATCAGCCAGTCTCCTCCAGTTCCTCACTCCTAGGCACGCTAGATCTTTTTCCACATCCTGCAGCCAACGTGTTCTCGGGCGACCTCTTTTCCTCGTTCCTTCCATTCTTCCAACAAGCATCTGCCTCTGCAACCTATTATTCTCCAATCTTTGGACATGTCCCAGCCAGCTGATTCTTCTAGACTTTATGAAT
Organism: Nilaparvata lugens; assembly: GCF_014356525.2. Classification (NCBI taxonomy): domain Eukaryota; kingdom Metazoa; phylum Arthropoda; class Insecta; order Hemiptera; family Delphacidae; genus Nilaparvata; species Nilaparvata lugens. The sequence goes on from NC_052518.1 coordinate 27,039,887, forward strand.
CGTACTATGTCATTTCCACGCAGAAAGTTACTTATCTCCGCATTGCTTCTGATTCTCCACTCTCCATTTTCGCATATGGGGCCTTGAATTCTTCTCATTACTTTTCTTTCGAAAATCCTCAATGCGTTCATATTTTGGGAGTTGAGAACCCAAGTTTCACAGCCGTATGTCACTACCGGTCTTATAAGTGTTTGATATAGTTTCACTTTCGTGCATCTTGATATTAGTCTAGACTTCATTAAACTTCTATTTGCAAAGTAAGCTCTGTTACCCTGATCTATTCTCTTTTTAATTTCCTGACTCAGGTTATTGCTTACATTCAGTTCAGTTCCAAGGTAAGAAAAACTCTCCACACTTTCAAATTTAAATCCCTCAACTTCAAAATCTTGTGCTGCTCGTCTTGCCAGCGATGAGGTCATCTTCATATACTTGGTCTTGTTAGTATTAACTTAAAGACCTATAGTGTGTCCTTTTTCCAGAGTCAAAAAAACTTCCTTCAGAGCTGCTGAATTTCGAGCCACCAACGCAATGTCATCAGCATAGGCTAAACCTTGCTTGGATTTAAATAGGATGTTCCCTGTGAGTTCTAGTTCTTGGACTACTTTGTGCAGAGCTAAGTTGAAAAGTAGTGCTGACAATGCATCACCCTGTCCAGGGGTGCCCAGCCCCCCCAAGGGCAATGGCGCATGCCCCCCCCCCAATTCAAGTGTAATGCCCCCCCAATCCAAGTGTAATGCCCCCTCCAAAGTATCCCAATTCCCAACCCTTTAGTTTTTAACATTAGTCAGTGCTCATTGTATGACAATAAAATTCACATCTTACATTCTAATCTTCCAAAGGACATTATTCATCTTTGCTCTTGTGGGGAATTCTTTCTGTTTTCATAACATTATAAAAATATATACCATCGTTTCTTATCTCTTTTAAAATAGAAATAAAGTATCTTTTTGATATTATTTTTAAGACTAGCAGTGCACCCGTACATTTTTTTGTCGGGAGGACTAAGAAGTACTACATTACATCAGGAAAAACTACATGACAAATATTTTAATAGGATATTAAAAGATAAGTAAGGGAGGCTTTGCTTTTTAAATGTAAAGGTTACTTATAAAAAGTTGAATAATAATATCATTGATATTCTTTTATTGCAAAAGAATATTGCATAGCAATTTTGGTGAACATTCATACAAATTTGGAACGATTTTATTCATACAATATAATATAATGTCGGCAAGTTTAGGTATTCTAAATCCTATACTATTAAACGAGCAATTTCTGTTTAGATGTTTTGATATTCAGATGTTTAGATGTTTAGATGTTTAGATGTTTAGATGTTTATATGTTTATATTTCACCGGATCTCGAAAACGGCTCTAATGATTCTCACAAAATTCAGAAAATAGTAGGTTTAAAATATAAAAATTCGATTGCACTAGTTCTCATCCCTGGGGAAACTCGCTGAAGGACATTTAAAGAATTTATTCATCCTTGGAAAAACAGCTGATAATTTCGTCGTCTGTTGATGATGGAAGTGAGTGAGCTAGTGCATGTGTGTGGGACTGAGACAAAATTATGACTCAGCTGTTGAACTTTTGTACCTAATTCAATCAGGTACTTAGTGGCAGTTGTACAAAAGCCGGTTAAATTTTAATCCTGATTAATTCCAGTAGAACCAATCAGAAAAGCTATCTTTTTGAGATGGTCTTCTGTGATTTGGTTCATGTGAAATTAATTAGGATTAAAATTTAACATGCTTTTGTGAGAGAAATTTTTGCATTCCTCTACGAATTAATCTCAATCCACTGTGATTAGATAGAACCTTTCTGTATGAACAATGAATATTTATTATAATTTCTTCTTTCGTAATAAATTTTATATGCTTTTGTAGTTTTGTAGGTACTCCAGAGCGGAGCTAGGTGCCCCGATATTTATCATAAATTGGAACAGGTTGTCACTGATTTTGTGTTGTTGGTAGTATTTACTTTTAAACATTACAGGAGTAAATAACACAAGTCGAACAAAACGTATCTTTAAATGGTTTGGTTTTTGGAATAAAGATATCATCTGAACAAATACATTTTTAAAATTCTATCTATTAATACCAAATATCGGGGCACCGAGCTTTGCTCGTTATTCATTCATTGATAAACAGAACTCAATTCTTTGAAATGATTGGGAAAGGACTAACAGCCACAGCCAAAAACTGTTTCTTCCCCGAATTTTGATTTATACACTATAAAATTTATAGTTGGAATATTTAATATTCCAAAAAGTAGATTATGTTTCATACACTTGAATTCAAGTGAAATTTTCAGTCAAAATATTTAAAAAACATGGAAGTTCTAATTTAGATTGTTTACATACCAAATTGAATAACAAAATAACACTCACTAATCACTTAGAACTGTAAAATAATGATTAACTTTGAATATTATGATATATACCATCTCATGTCAACAAATCAGATTACTGTATTTTGATCGAGTCAATTAAAATTTCTAGATTTCTCGTGAGATACAATAAGCTAATTGATTACACAGCTGATCTCCCACACAGGCACACGCATCTTCTGTTATCGACAGACGACGAAATCATCATCTGTTTCTCAAAGAATGAATAATTATCCTCTTCATGTCCTTCAGGGAGTTTTCTCAGGGATGAGACCTAGTGCAATCGAATTTTTATATCATAAACCTATTATATTCCGAATTTCGTGAAAATCGTTAGAGCCGTTTCCGAGATCCGTTGAACATAAATAACCATATAACCAGATAGCCAGACATAAAAATAGAAAAATATAAACAGATATACAGAAATTGCTCGCTTAATATAATAGGATAACAACTTATAGTCCAGTCAAATGATCGTTTTTTCCCCATGATCCCCAAATGATCAGTTCCTCCATTTTCACAGTCTCGCAACGTTGCGTATCTTGTGGAACACTTCATATAAAAAATCCAAAAAGTAGTCGAGGTTGTGATGAATTTTCTCCTCTTTTCACTCCCATGAATTATACCTCTGTTTTCAATACCGTTAAAAAGTTACAGCCAATTGAATGATGATCTTTATTTTCTCATTTTTCTTGCGATTTTACTGTTATTAAAGAGTCTCTAAAATGAGTACAATACATGATTGCGATTGGTCTTAAATGAGAGAAAATCTCATGCTCTATAAGCTGAGTTGCCTTAAATTGATCTTGCATCACTGTTTATATCGAAAAACTGTCGAGACTGTGAAAATGAGAAAAATATCGAAAATTTCTTGATTTTTTTAATCAAACGTATCTTCACGATTATATTTTTACAAAAATCATCCACCTCACATAAAAGAGGAGATTCTTTTCTTCAAATCAAGACCAAGTATCATTTTGAGTTACCGAGACACACCATTTTGAATATAGAAATCGGTCATTTTTCTATGCATTGAAATATGGTCTAAAATACACTAAAGGAGGAATTTCCTATTCTTTTAAAAAAATTTAGTGAGATGATACATGATTTTCAACCGCCTTGATGAGCTGATATGAGCGAGCTGTAGTACGAGGAGATGTGATCATTCAGTCAAAAGTTATAAGTGTTTAAAGTTTTGATCCTGGACGTATCCTTATGTGTGCCCACCACTAGGAATTACTGAAATCTAACGAGTGATTCTCATAGAACATAACCCTCGTAAGGTGATTTCAGCCGAAATATGTTTCTTTTTTGTTAGGAAGGCCATGAAAAGGTATTATAATGAAAATTTGAATTTTGGCTGTAGGACATGATTTTCTATTTTTGGGTGTATTCCCCCTCCCACCACTACTAAATTCAAAAATAGGTACCTCAGGAATTATGTTCAGAATTAATATTGTTAATTCACGTGATTTGTGGCTTTCTATCATTACTAGAAAAAATCCTAGTTGTATAGGGTAGAAGTGGTAGGTTTGCATAATTTTGAAAACTCCTTAAAAATACCCCTTTTTTGAAAACTTTTAGCTCCAGAATCAAAAATCGTAGAGTCCAGCACGACCACTCAATTTATTGGAAATTTTATTATCTTTAATATTCTATAGAATGCTTTTTCTCGAAAAGTTAAAGGTTTTCAAGATTAAATGAAAAACTTGAAAAAAGTCCGAAATTTTGGGGTTTTTTGGGAGTTTTGGGGGTGAAGCCCTCTGGCGTGTCAGAAAATTTCAGATTAGAATTTAGCGCCCTAAAATACATATAGAACCGTCGATAAAAATTCTTTGGGGCTGTTTCCTGAAAAACGACCATTTGACAAGACTATTATACAAAACAGAAAAAAATAAAGAAGCATTACAATAATTACTTGATTACTGTGTGGTAAATAGGGTGTAAATTTGAAAAATTGGAATTGGCTTCATTTGATATTTTTGACAAAAGAAGTTGTTTCTTCTGTCAAATTCACTAGAGTTTGCGATGTTGTTTATAATTGCATTTTCATTTCAGAGACATTAATATCATCATGAAACGCCTTCGAAATTAAAATAATTATTAGATTAAAATGTACATTACAATTCAACTTATCATTGTGCTTTTGAGGAAATTAGGTTGCAACAGCAAGGAAACTCAAACACAGGCCCATTAAAAATTAAAATTAAGAAAGGGAATCAGAATAATGGTGGATGATGAAGTTATAATTTATTTTTGTCAAAGATTTACCTTCAAACTCATAGGCTTAAAATTACTAAAATTCCTGTATACAACATATTATCAATAGTATTTTTCATGCTTTATATTGAGTTACACTTTGCAAAATATAACATTGTAGAGGTGGGAAAAAGTATTAAAATTAACCTCATTAGGATATCTCTATTTAATACCTTGATTTTTTAGCCATGATTCAAAATGTTGACATAAAATGTAAAAAAATCGTGCCCCCCCCCCAAAAATGTTGATGGCGCAAATTGCGCCATGCCCCCCCCCCCTTGTGGGCACCCCTGACCCTGTCTAACCCCTTGCTCTATTTGGAATGCTCTGCTCGTTTTTCTTCCAACAAGTACCTTGGCATAATTATTTGACAGGATCATGAACGCCAGTCTTATTAGTTTTCTAGGGAAACCAAAACTTTCCAGGGCTTCTAGTAGGTTTTCTTCATCGTACCAGTCAGCATTTCTTTCTCTCTTCTTCCTTCCGATAGTGCCAGCAACAGCCTCTACTATAATATCCTCTAGTCTTGTCCAAACACCATCCAGATTTTCCTCCTCTCCATTACCTTCCTGCTCCTAGTTATCCAATTTCTCGCTAATTGCACTTTCATAAGCAGTCCTGGTCTGTGCATTTTTTAAAGCCTCCACATTTTGTTTCTTTTCTCCTCTGACGTTTTCGACCACAGATAATCTCTCTAACACTTTTGTCACTACCATGATATGGTCTGACTCACAGTTAGGTCCTCTTGCAGATCTGACATCAATTATTGAGGTGGCATGTTTTTGTGATGCCAGAACATAATCAATTTGAGTGGTAGTGTCAGAGCCAGGCACCTTCCAAGTCCCCTTATGGATGTTTTTGTGAGGAAATCTGGTGCTAACTATTGAGAGGTTCTGCTCTGCTGCAAGTTGAGCCAGTAGGAAACCATTCTCATTCGAACTTTCATGCAAAGTATGCTGCCCTGCAATTCCTCGAAGTTGATCTTCCTTCCCAATTTGAGCATTAAAATCCCCAAGTAGTAATAGCATGTTATGTTTTGGGATTTTCTCACAAACTTGGCCCAGCTTGTCATAGAAGTCAGATTCAAGCTCTTCAGGTGCTTCTTCAGTCGGGGCGTAGGCCGATACAAGATAAGCTCTCAATTCTGTAGAATACACAATGTGGGAGGAGGAGTGATAATTCTGGTTGATAATAAAACTTATTCAAATTGTAAACCTGTAATCTTGCCACCAATACAGTCAATCACTAACAAAAAAGAGTTTGAGTATTCTATATCTCACTTTTCAATAAATAATAATTCGTTTGTATTAGAATGTCATATTAGCAGTTGCTTATTAGCAGTTGATTCTTCTACATGAGGGACTAACAAAAAGAATAATAGAGGGAAGGAATGCGCGAGGAAAAAGAAGAAGCATGGCTTTATAGAACACCTCAACATTGTTTCCAATTCCATTTTTGGAAAATCTAAAAAACATACTTGAAATTTTATGTAAAAAATACGAAAATGTTGTACTGGCTGGTGAAATCAATATTAGTGTTTTGGTAAAAAGCAATATGTATAAATAGTCTAGTTGTGTTTTGAAAATGTATAACATTACTTCAAAAGTTGACTTTGTAACCAGAATCACCACTAAATCCAAATTAGCCATGGATAATTTTATAACAAATATTAGTGACGATAAGTTGAGAGAATCTGGTATTTCTTTATTTCTGTAGGATATGAGATTGTAGCGATGGTAATTCTATATTGACGTATGATGTTATCATCATATAAAAGTAATCATGTGATTAATTCAAATAGCAACACCGTTAATTAAATAAATAAACAAGTTAGTTTATACAAGAAAAGCTTAAAGTATAGATCAAGAAAATTTAAAATGTGAATGTGTGAAATTAATAAAAGTTATTGATTTAAGACAGGGTATTGATTTATAGAACAATATCCTACATTTTGGGGGCTCGTACGGGATTGAATTGAACAGGATAAAGGGAATTTATCGCCTGATAGATCTGAAGTTTTGTGTGGAAAATGTCATATTTAGCGAGGTCGAAGAAGTGTGATTCGTTGAAAATAGTAGAAGAGTTGAATATTGATCTGCCTATTGGCAAGGTCTACTGTTCACAGAACTACTAACCATAGAGTCAAGATACCGTAAAGCGATACCACCTAGATTATTAATTTGTCTCTGATAATACTATAGATATACGCCCGTAGCTCGGTAAATATCAATACTGTATGAGGGAAAGTATGATTTTTCGATTACGCATGGTTATCGTGAATGTTTCTTGTGAAATACCCGATATGAAAAATTCAAAGTAGTCCAGTCAATATAGACATAAAAAAGGGGGTGTGCTTGCAATTTATATTGTAGTTTTGATTTTTTTATATATTTTTTGGGTACATAAGAGAAGTCCAGAACCAATTTCTTCATGCAAGATTTCCTTGTGCTAGATACAGAGTGGCCCAAAAACCTCGTATTTTCGGCTCATTTTCCAGTTTTCAGATATTTCTGCCAAATCTCGTAATTGGACAGAAAAAAATTGCTTCCACTTTTTTTTAGATTATAAAATTTAAAATAAAATGAAATCATTCGAAACTCTCTATCTCCAATGAGTACTGAGTTATGATTTTTCAAAAATGAGTGAAATTTGAAGAAAAAATAAATTTTGATGAATTTTAGTTTTTGATCAACAATATCTTCCGATTGTTACCATTTAGATGTATAATTCAAAATCCCTCTGGGCGTATTTTTGTGCTCTACAATCTGAGATCAGGTAGAGCGCTCTATCTCATATAGATTTTCAGGTACACCTGACAACAATTAATGCTCCTTGTATTGTGAAGAACACCTAATTTTTAGCTTAAACCATTATCACCAACTACATTGTCCTCACATTGATATTTAGCACAATTACATGAGTTCATAAGATTATGTTTTATGAGAATCACCCGTTAAATGCACTCCATTTCAGTATTTTCTAGTGGAGAGGCGCGCTTAAGGACACCTCAAGGATCAAAATTTCAAACACTTATAATTTTTGACACAATGCTCAGATTTCATCGTACAACATTTCATTCTTCTCGGCTTGTCAAGGCAGTCCAAAATCATGCATCATAAGTCGAATTCGGTCGAAAAATGAAAAATTTATTGTTTATTAAACCAATTGTTGGTTTATTACTACCACTAAACCAACGCGGCCAGTTTACAAAATATACCAATAATTATTACATTTTCTTCTACAGGTTTCACTTGACTTGAATGCTACTTGAAGTTATCATTTTATACAAATAATTCCACTTATTGATTCAATTGTGTTTACAATTTATGTTTTTTAAGTATCTTCAACAACTAATTGAAGTATGGTGATGCATAAGCATAACAGAGTTGGAATAATATTAATTTCCGTTCCGTTGGAGCACGTTTGCTCCATACTGCCAACTAACATTCAACCAGGGTGAGTTCTTCTAGTCAGTGTGCATGCCATACTGAAACAGGGTAAATTCTTTTAGATTGTGTGCGTAGTGAGCCGCTTGTGTAATATTCGAGCAGTTAGCTGCTCCATCGCTTTGATATTGACTTGTGTCAGGATAAGGGGGCCCGGGGGCGGCAATTTGCGATTGCGCGCCGCCCCCCAATAGAAGTGAGTCGGAGGCGGTAACCTCTGCAAGGGAGGCGGTGCCAACTGACTATTGATCCCCGATATCTGGAGCCCCGAATTTCACCCCTCCTCCCCTCCGGATTTCACCCACTTCAGCAATTTTGTTTTGAACTTTATGACTTTTGCGTTGTCGCAGGGACACTGGAGGAACTTGGGTTGCTTGCAAAAGATAAACCTGGTTATATTGCGAGGAGCAGATTCTAGATAACCACACACAACCGGGACTGACTGGCTGGCTCATATAGATTTTTTTGGCCCGATACCCACACACAGTGCATGTGTTTCAACATTTCTGCACAAAAATAAACTTTTCTCGCATATTTCATTTTCTATTTGAATCCCTGAACGGTAACCACCCACGGTAACTTCTATCGATTGCAATATTATTGTATTCTCTCAAATATGAAGAATATGGAATTTTATTGAAACCACAACATTGTACTCTCATATCAATAAAGTATTCCAGGAAAAAAATATTCCATGTTATCAGCTTTCAAAGAGGAGTAAATATGAGCTGATAGGCTGACAATAATGAAATTCTACTGAATTCAGTAAACCTTATTTCTTATTGATAGGATCATACTGGCAAAGAGAATATTTCACTTCATATTTTATTGAAACTACTGAACGTTACTTTCTATTTTTAATAAAAAGTCATCTCAAGGGTGAAAATTAAAGACCTGACAAGTATGTTGAGCTTGAGTGAAAACAGCTGTTTGACAGCAGCTTCTTACATAAAATAAACAACCAATAACCATAAATAAACCACTAGAAGAATGAAAATTATAATGATACAGAGACATGAATAATTTAACCTCAAATAGAGCAGCGAAGAAAAACTAAACAACAAAAAATTAAAGATACTAGATACAAAAACGATTGCTCGAAGCCTTCCACTAATGACATAACATGCATTGTGGTACACACATGCTCAAAACACTTGTCCTGTCATTAGTGGCCACCCTTATGAAGGGATCTTTCGAGAAAAGAAAATATCTCGTGTTTAAACTTTCTTCCTGGAGAGACCGTTACATACAGATCTATAGTCTAGTATTATCAATTATATTATAAAAATATCCATTTCTGAGTAGTTGTGAAGGTGATCCATACTGACTAAACATCATTCCTCATTGATAACTTCGTATTGCCAAAGCAAATATTTAATACTCTATTGAAACTATTGAACGTTATTCCTAACCTCTGAATTCGAGTCGAACAAAATTATACTCCTAAAAGATGAAGAACTAACATTCTTATCGGAAGCAGAAAATGTTACGTCGATGAGAAGTCGCCGAATACAGTCACATTCAAAATTTATAAGCAATAAAATTACAATACAAATAGACCGAAAGCAATTAAGATACAAATACAGAATATGTATGGAATATTGAACTATCATAGCTTTCACAATTATAATAAAGCTTGAAATATTTCGCACGTAGTGAGCTATACCTTAATTCTCTTTTGGCTTAACTAGCAGTAGCACTAGCAGTTTAAACTTGTGTGCTTGCCTAGATTTCCTACGGATGTAATTCAATGAATACAGAATCCAAGTTGAAGAAAAGTCAATTCGATTGGAGAAATGATTGTTTAAAGAGAAATTAACATCAATTGGGTGGTCAAATGTAAGAATAAAAATAAGATTTTTTTATTTCTTTGAAACATATTAACATGGAAACAATAGGGAGAATCAGAGTTGTAACTATAATAATTATGATACAAGAGAATACTATTATTGAATACAACTGCTATAAAATAAGAAAGCTCCTATAAACAAAGCTCCAGTCAATATAATATTGGATTGGCTAAGAGAGAAGTATTCGAACAATAAAAATACAAAGCAATGAGGAATAAATGTATTCTGAAAAATGTAAGGATTAGGAATATTAAGTACATTCACATGTAACGAATGAATAAATATAATCCCAACCAGTATGATGGACTAGCATTGTGAACTCCGCAATAATTAATGCATGTGTCTTATGATCATGATTGTCGGACAACCAAGATAAATCAATAATACTACCAATTCATACTAAAATAGCTTGGCTGATCATCTGTACGCACATCATCATCAACATAATTATCAGTTATCACTAATTAAGTTGCAATCCACCAAAAAAATAGTTGAACGAGCGGTAGCGAGATCTTACTTTTGACTGAAGGCCAAACTCGTTAGTCTGTGTGGCTGCTTGTAAGTTCGTCTGTCCGTATGTTCCACAATAACTTTTAAACGACATGATCAATCAGCTTCATATTTGAACAAAACGTAATATTCTTTGAACCTGTTTATTTATTCATTTTATTTTATTCATTTACCATGCAAATGACACTAATGCACATTGGTAGATAGAATAATAATTTAGTCCTTGTGCTATTTTTCTTCCAAATTTATAGGTGACAAAGTCCAAGATAATAAGGTTAGAATTTCATGTGTACAATTTTTACAAAATGTTAGTCCCGAATAATCATGAAAACTTTAAATGTTGAATTCAGATGGCTTGAATTAACAATTCGATTAGGAATATTACACTCACTTGTAACGAATAATATTAAGTTATTTGAGGAGATTTGGAACCATTGAAGAAACACAAACTTGTAAACACTAGATCTCAGATGACTGTTTACAGATCCAGTTCGTTGGACAACGAAATTAACTCACTTCTTCGTCCTTTTTCAGGATATAACAATATAACATTAAATGTGCATAAGAAAAAAATTGTTGTGATTTATTATTATTCAGCTCGATTACATGCAATTTATCTAAAACTTTAGTCCGCCATTTTCGATCCACCATATTGATTTCAACTTCATTTTTTAAAATGGGAGGTTGTCATGCGATACATGATTTGAAAACAGAATTTCAAGAAAAAATGAATGGTGAAAACTACACATTTTTACCTCAAACCTTTTCAATAAAGTAAAGTAAATTCGTATGACTTTTGTTGGTGGGGAGTCCCTTGCGGGAAGGTCCCACCGCCTGAATATATATAATTTAAGCCGTCAATGGGCCTTACGACTGTCATATTTCAGCTGGAACCGGCAGTTTAACGTGCCTATCCGATAACACGGGAGTGGTCTGTTTAAAAAACTTTTGGTTATGAGAGGGATTGAACCCGGGATCTCTAAGCTGCTACGCAAGCAAATACCTTTTCAATGATATTCCTCATTTGAAGATAGTACTAATAAATCATACAGAAATGAATATAAATGAGTACAGTAAAAATACAACAAATCATGTTTTTTTGTTCAAATTGTTAACTATGTGAGTAAAAGTTAATAATAGTGTCAACTAAAACTTAGAAAAGTGAAATTAGATAGTTGTTTATATTTTTCTTAGATTTTTAATCTATTCATTAATTTCATTTTTGTATGATTTATTAGTATCTTTGAGGGAGTTTTAGATATCGATGTGCGGATTCTGCCATTCGAGATGGAGGACAAACATTTTAAAGCTACAGAAAAGTAGTTTTTCAATTGGAATAGAATCCCCAATGAAACCCAATGTCAAACTATTCGTGTGAAAGAAACATATTATAAAGCTGTTTCCAGTATATTCACCAACTAAGTAGAATTATTGCATGTTGAATTTCAAAGATCAATACAACAGTTATGAACGAGTTCTTCAATCCAGGAGATCACTAGTATTATGTATTCTATATGAATATTGCTAATGCAAGATTCGTTAGAGTCATAACATTTTTTACCAGTTTTTCTTGAGCCAGAAAGTTAGTTTCACAAGTTTTCTGCGGGCACCAGAAGTAAAGTTGAATGAGCTTTCAAGAGCCTCAAGCCTATATAAGCCTCTCATATGCATCTCAAAATGAATAAATAAATATAAATTATTTTTTTCCATATTTCAGTAACATGAATTATGTGCTATTACACGCGTGAACATTGTGATTCCTGGTGCTTATTCACAGTCCATACCAATAATAGCATGCTTCTATTGTTGTACGCTAGAGCTGGAACATACATCGCTGAAGATTTATGTAAACTCTACTAGTTGTTTAAAACCGGTAAATTCCACTCAAAATCTCACAAGTGAAAAAGCAATGGGACTGATTTGATTTTTCATAGTGGAAATTTAAAACTAAATTACCACAAAGAATAATGGAATGCACATGCCATTAAAGCATAGCTACCTGGTCCTTTATTGAAAAAAACCTAATTGAAAAAAGAAGAAAATGAAAAATACAATATTACATAAATAAATCAATACAATTCTAACCCTGAATTGATTCTCTTCCCTACAACACACTTTTTTCTCAGAGAGAATGATTGTATAAATAACTTTCAAGTTTCACTGGCTTAAAAATGATCTCTCTCAACAGCTTGCTGGGTAAGCTACTTAATTAAAATCAACCCACCATCTCTTTATTTTACAGCTTTCTAGAGCCCTTATTACGCTCTATTTCTTCAGCAGTCTAAGACAAAAGGTAGATCAATCAAAACTGAATTAAATTCCCGAAGTCAACTTCGGAATTCTGTATTCAATCCCACACTTCAGCTATTATTGCTCGGCAACTGGAAAAGAAATTCAGTGTGGACGTGATCTGAATGAAACCTGGCATTTTTAAGTTGGAAATGTTGTGTATGACGCACAAACGCGGACGTATCCACGAGGATGCCCCTGATGAGATTGGTTGACCCACTTTGGAAGAGGATGCGACCCGAGGTATCACTTTTGGCAAAGCTCCAGGATCGTTATCATCACTTAACCGCTGCCCCCACCCAACCCTACTTATGGTAGCTAATCCTGCATCATGGTATGACCCATTTTGGTAAATGGTAACCATATAGGGGTTCTATTACTGGTGAGCTCCTTGGACAGCAGAACTCGCTCGAAATGCCGCTGATATTTTATCAGCTGTTCTATTGAAATCGATGCACAATAATCGTTTATAGTAGTCATTTTTTTACTCTTGTGATTATTGATTCTATCTATTTTATGCATGATATATGGTAATATTGAGCACGCATTTTTTTCGCCTATAGAAGATTGTTGATTGATAGAATCTCATTGTCCAACGAAATCGATCAGTAAAATGGTTCAAAGAATATGTTTTGAGAATTTGAAGTTGATTGATGAGAGCGTTCGAAAGTTACCGTCCAACACACAAACCCACGAACGGAGAACGACTCGCACCTGAAGTCAAAAGTAGCAACTCGCTAAGCTCATCCAATAATTAATTATGGAAATGCTTAGGCCTACCCCTTGAAACGTGATGCTATTAATGAATGCTACTAGCAAATTTATTACACATCGCTATTGGTGGAGCAGAGATGTTGTGAAATATTGTTCTATCATAAAATAAAAGCGCAATATGCTGTATTCATATTAGTTTCATTATTTACACTATAGCTGCAGTTTATGTGAATGAGACTATTTGAGTGGAGTACTTCCGACTCTCTCCTAATATTCGGTAACAGTTTGTAACCTAACTCTAAATACTGCCAGTAGATGGCAGCAGATACTGGATAATATTTTCAACTCTGCCTTTTCTCTCTTGTTTGGTACATTTATTTGTATTGTATATAAATATAATTCTATAACTTTGCCATTAGGTATCAGCATTTTCTGAAGATGAGTTCAAAAAAAGAGCTGTCGATTCCCTTTTTGTATTTATTGAGAGTCTTCAATTAAGGAGGAAGACTTGCGCTTCACAGTAAATCATACGCTTTTATAGTGAGAAATGTGGTTGAATGGCTTGTGGGTTGTAAATAGTTGATGTAGGCTGATGTTGGATATAATATAAATAGAATTGGATATTATTTTCGAACTATTATTCCACTAGTCACGACGTCATCATTAGCAGAGTAAGCAAATGTAAGCAAAAGTTTCGTATCCTATGAAAAGTAAATGTTTGAGCCTTCATGGAGAATAAGATCCCCCACATTTTTTTGTAATTTTAAAATCATGAAACTGAATCCAAGCTGAAGTCTCATTTAGAAATGAGTGAATTAATTTTCTCTCTGCAGTGTGTGCTGATACTTCGGATTCGTAATAGGGAGAGACCCGCACCAAAAATCTGCCTCTTGCTCACAAATCTTCAACCCGGCCCTGGAACCTCCCTGGACAATTCTAGAACCTGGCTACAAGCTAATAAAATCTAACGTTGTATTTAAGAATGATACTGCCCTCATTCATATTAGCCCAGTCAATAAAGGTTTTTTCGATCCGAAAATTAAATAAAAGCTGAATCTTTCACCATCGATAGAACCATCCCAGAGGGTCATTCTCCCAAAAGTCCCAAGAAATCCCCTTGGAGCTTTCCCCCCTAGCCCCCCTCAAAGTTGAAAAAATCAGGTAATCACGGAAAATCAATTATATCTGTACCCATTGAACGGAAACAGTTCTATTATATGCCATTCGATTCGTTACACTATGGACTACAATATAAGTTATATTCATTTTTTCAATAAAATTAAGAGTTTTCTTGATAAAATAATATATATGTAAAAATTTAGGGTGTTTGCGATTGAATTTTTTTGTTTTCTTCGATTAACTTCAAAGCAAGTAGTTTTAAAAAAAAATGAGCCGAATAATTAATGTAGCCACTCTCATTTCAAATCCATTGATGTATATTGTTCTGTATTTGCGATTCGATTTGACGCCGTGGAAGGGGAAACAGTCGACGCGGAAAGGCGCGGCTGACTCTCTTAGCCATAGTAAACAGCAAACTGGAAATCAATTATCTCTGTAACCATTAATCGGAAAAAAATCTATCATATGTCATTCGATTCGTTACATTATGGACTAAAATATTAGTCGTATTCAATTCCTCAATAAATCGAACAGTTTCCTTGATAAAATAATATAATGTAATAATTTAGGGGTTTTTCGATTTGATTTTTTTGTTTTCTCCAATTAACTTCGAAGCAAGTAATTTTAGAGAAGAATGTGACGAATAATTATTGTAGCCACATTCATTGCGAATCCATTGATGTATATTGTTATGTATTTGCGATTCAAGTTGACGCTGTGGAAGGGGAAACAGCCGACGCGGCTGACTCCCTTCACCATAGTAAACAGAATAATACTGCTGTCTACATTGCATCTTATTTACACTATGGCGCTCGAAACAATTAATTTTGTCTATTGTTTTGACATGCGCTGTATATAGATTTTCACTTTTCAATACTCTAAAAAAATATTACAATTTTCTTGATTTAACCATGCTCATAATAAAAATCAGGATTTCGTTGTTTGCTCACAGAATTTATTATATTAATTTGAAGTGTGCCTTCTCCAATCTCCATACGAGTCAGAGGTAACACAATTTGATAACTCTAGTTTCAGATATTGATGTTTTTCAACGAAGTTTCATGATATATTATGTGTCCGACTCCTTCATCTTATCCTTATTTTGTGAAAAATGAAGATTCAAAATTTCTTTTCATAGCTTTTCTTGTGTTTTATCTTGTTTCATCACTCTTTATAATTTAAACACTTGATAATGGAATGAATATCATCAGATCACGTGAAAAAAAAAAAAAAATAAAAGGGTGGGCCTACCTGAGATATTATATGATAACATTGTACTCCTGATAAGTTGAAAATTCTCAAGCTGAAAGTAGATTAATTTGTTGCACATTCGGTTCAAATATTAACAAATGTTACCAAATATTACCAATATTTTCACATATAGTGAGAACGAATCACTCTGAAGCTTTCTATTCTCACTGAACATGAAGAGGCAATACCAAGCCAGAATCGCAGTTCCGTTCAAATCATTATTATCAGAGCTTTCAAATTGATGCTATGTAACTAAGGATGTTATCCCCATCTCACAATTTCCTTATTTATCCTTATCCTGATTCAGAATAAAGTAGTTGATCTCTATAATCACAAAAATCAATGTACAGTACCCATAATAAATAGTAAAAATAACAAAATTTCCAGTAATAATGCAACTTTTTCTAGGTACGAATTTCAAGGCTCATAAAATGACTTTTTCTCAATCACAGGCAGAAATTCCAATGATCATCATAATAGTAATTTAATGAAAATTGTTTGTATTGTACATTGTTCGACGTAAGATAAGCTACATCTTTAAGGTAATCAACGTATTTAGGATTATCAAGTTTATGAATGAAAGCGAGACTGTGATAGAAGATTAGTCAAACTGAAATATAAACATTATATACAATGATCAACTATCAACTATAATTACAAATGATAGTATCAAGCCGAAATGAATTGAGCAACTGAATTTCAAAGTTACTATCCACTGTTCAAATCGCACTGTGATTTCCTTTTACTTCCAAATGGATTGAATTGCCTCACTCTTCAACGTAACAATTATTGTAAAAAAACCAGCGGAATGTGAACGTCATCCAAATAGCATTTGAATTTCAATTTTCAGATCATGAAATTCATAAAAAACTAATTCTTGAGAGAATAGTGATGAATTGCAAACAGTGCAAGTAACATTGATACAAAGCGATACAATGAAAATCAACATCGATTAATTCAATACTGGACTTATCAAATTTATATTACCGTTAATTTATATTATTTATAAAGCTTATAAAATGTGAAATCAACATTTTAAATTTTCTCTACTGGAGCAAAACATCGATAGAAAATAAAGAAGAGCCCATTATAAGCACAATACACTTGTGTACTAGAATTCACTTGAACTAACTCATCACTTCAACCCTTCAATGATCACAATGAACTAGAATGGTATAAAAACCATAAAATTGATAATCAGGTACATTTTTCAAATAGCTTCACCCAACTAAATCTGTGAATGCTAAGTCATAAGAAATCATGTTCAATAGATTTAATTTGAATGCTTCAAATAGAAAATGATCTATTCTTTTGGTGCCCTAATCAAAATCAATTTCAATCAACATTAATCGACATAAAGAAAAGCTTCTGCCAACCTTAAAATAATGAATTTATTTTTATCATTATTTATAAATAATAATTATTTTGAAATAATGGATGACAAGATGCGAGTGGAGGTGAAAAATCGATATGTTAACAAAAGTAATAGAAGATGATGAATCATCTTTCAATGAATCTTATTCAGTAGGGTATTTTGTGGTTAAATTCCTACCTTTTATGCAAGCTTACTCTTCCTTAATTTGTAAGTTTGCATGGCTTTCATCTTTAGAATCTACTGATTTTTCATATTGGACTGTCTAAATAATGTAGATTCAACTAGTAAGAACGGAAGATAAGCTACTTTACAGAGAGAATCATAGAAAGATACAACTCAACAAGCCCAATGTATAAATTTTTCTATGCCTCAGCCGTTATATATATTTGGCTCAACTGAATGTATATTATCAACCTGGCTTGGAGAATATTAACTGTAGAAAACAGCAAACACTGCACGCTATGATTTTTCAGGAAATTGCCACTGTTAACACTATTGTAATCTATTATTTATCTCAGTTTTCGACATTCATAACTTATGATAAATTTTAACATAGAATTATGATCATACACACATATTTTAAATATGTATTACCTATATTATGTAATAGTATGAGTAGCTATGATTAGGGAGATCAGACGGGCTTTTTTGCGCAATTACCCCCCCCTCCCCCCTCCCCCACCCCCTGAGTTTGCACAAATTCCCCCTCCCCCTCTCCCTCCCCCTCTCCCTCTCCTTCTCCTTCTCCCTCTCCCTCACCCTCTCCCTCTCCCTCTCCCTCTCCTTCTCCCTCTCCCTCTCCCTCTCCCTCTCCTTATCTTATCTCCCCTCTCCCAGTGAGGACGAGGGGGTTGAAAAGAGAGAGATATATCTCTCCCCTTCCCCTTGCCAAGGTGAGGGAAAAAAAATTTCCCTTTTTGGAGGAAAAATTCCCTCTCTCTATAGTGACAGATTAAAGTGAATCCATATTTGAAGAGCTCGATTCCAAAACCTGCTAAGTCAATTTTTTCTGATTTCTGTTTTTTAGGTTATATCTCATCAGAACATGTGACTTTATCATTTGCTAGTGTGTTTCTGGCCAAAGCCTGCTTCTTAAAGCTGTAATCACCATTCAAACATTAGATTTTTTTCCAAAACCTGTCAAGTCAACTGGTTGTTCTTTTCCAATCCATGCCAAGTCACTGCGCGTGCGCACTTGGTATCTTCCAGCATTCCTTCCATCACAGCTGATTCGATTCTTGTTTGCAATTCACTATTCTTAACCTTGCTTTCGTTAATAGTGAGTATCACGATGGATTTTGGAGATTATAATAAACATTATTGTGATACATTATGGTAATCAAAATAAAGACAATGTTTTTATATACGTTTGGGCAGAAAATGAACAGACTCGAGATTCTAATACAGTTTGCTCAGCCATTATAGATTTTCTCAAAATGATCGAAATTAAGTATGCTAGAGAGGAGAAAAAACCATATGAGCTAATGTTGTTTTCCGACTCCTGTTCCGGTCAGAATAAGAATAAAGCGATGCTATTCACATTATCTCGCTTCATTGAGCAAACAAAAATCTTCAAAAGGATCCAGCATATTTTTCCTGCGAGGGGACATAGTTACATGCCCCCTGACAGAGTATTTGGGAGAATTGAAAAAGTACTCAGAAAAACTGAAGCGATTGTTTCCCCTGCAGAATATTTGAAGATTTTTGAAGAATTTGGTACAGTTAGGGTCTATGAAAAGGACTGGTCCTGCTACAATGTTAAAAGTGTAGCTGAACGTACATTGAAATCAAAACTCCCATTCAAAATGATAGAACAAAAAGGTTTTGAATTTTGTAAAAATAAGAAGACTATAGGATGCAAGACTGTGTACACTATGGACTATATTCACTGTATTGCTAAGCGCCCAAAAGTGCTTTCTTTTCATACCCTGTCATTAAAAAAAATAGGGAACAGGTGCTCTATAAGTGAAGAAAAGAAAAAAACGTGAGAAAACTTCTGAAGTATGTTGAACCTCTCTCAGCCGAGATTAGAGTTTTCTATGATGATTGTCTAAGAAATGAAAGTAATGTTGTTGTTGAGCCAGAGGTAGAAGAACAAGATTTAGATGGAAGTGTATTCTTTTAAATGCAGGTTTGAGTGACAGGAATATTATTCTACTTTCAATATGGACAGTCTATTATACTTTCATTTTCAATATGACTATTATAAGATTATTCTACTTTTAATATAAATGATACAATATTATGTTATTTCAAAATAAATACTTGTGTTTTAAAAAAATACATTTCTTGATGTTTCACTGTCTAAAAAAGTTCTACCTAGTAAGTTTTTATCAATATTTCAAAAACAGAGTGTTGCCATACTAAAATACACGATTAAGAGTCTTCTATACACTAAAATATTGAATGATTTTCATCTGTAATACACAGTTTGCATTATGTATAGAACAACTCCTATTGCGATATTTTTCCAAATCCTGTTAAGTCATGACTTAACAGGTTATGGAAAAATTTAAGTTTTATTTCTACAAAAAAAATGGTTAGATAATTGAGAAACACCTTTGAAAATGATACATATTATTATTCTAATAATGTATAAACTTCCAGCGAGAATTCATTGACACAGAGCATATAGTGATTCAGCAACAGTTTTTCCCAATTTGCCAACAAATTATGTTTTTGACTTAGCAGGTTTTGGAATCGAGCTCTTCATTTCTACATCTGATGATATACTGTCAAATTAAAGTGAATGCTAGATGAGGGAAAAAATTCTCTACTGTCAAATTAAAGTGAATGCTAGATGAGGGAAAAAATTCTCTACTGTCAAATTAAAGTGAATCCATATTTCTACATCTTTATACTGACAGATTAAAGTGAATCCATATTTCTACATCTAATGCTATACTGTCAAATTAAAGTGAATGCTAGATGAGGGAAAAAATAATTTCCCTTTGAGGGAAAAATTCTCTACTGTCAAATTAAAGTGAATCCATATTTCTACATCTTTATACTGAGTGAATCTGTTACATCTTTATACTGTAAAATTATAAAGTGATTGCAAATTAATACAATTGGTTTGCTTTCCACCCGACAGTTAAGAAAAATTTCACAAATTTATATTGAAATTTTCTATGTGCTGTACAAACCGCAGGCGTTATTTTTTAAGTGTTTCTCCGAGAATATCTATAGTAAATTTAGTATGAACAAGCATTCCAAAAATGGCTATAGATATCCTCAGACCTATATCACTTGGGGTATCAGCTCTATTGATGTCTTAACAGAGAGAGGTCAATGATCTAAGTTGATCTTTTACATTTTTTATCTGCAATGTCATACAAGCATTTCCAAAGTTCATCGGAATTTGTAACAATAGTTGAGAAATCATTTGCACTACAATAATGTAGATGGCCTGTATCTAGTATATCGAGCAGTTCGAAAATCTCAGATAAAATTGGAAAATGTACATTTTCTGTTTTTGTTAACGCTAGATCAACATCATCGCCTTGGAATCCTGTTGAAAATTTAATATTTTTTGCAATAGAATCAAATTCATTGAATGAAATTGACATCAAGAGGCGAGTTAATTTTTTGAATTTTGCAAAGCTAAAACACTGCATGACCTAGATCAAGCTATGAACTATAATTGATAAGGTAGGAATGTGCACTTAGCTGTAACAGTTGTGTCTGAGGGGGCGTATCTCTTGATAAGGTAGGAATGTGCACTTAGCTGTAACAGTTGTGTCTGAGGGGGCGTATCTCGCGTCCTCACTCAATCAAGTCTACACTGATACTAAACCAAAATGTTCGAGGAAATATCTGAATTAAAAATTTGTTTACAACATTTCACTACAACAATACATCATAACTTCATCTTCAATTTTAATTAATTTATCTATAGACAAATTGTGTGGACGGTAATAGCACAAATAGTCTTTTATATCGTTCAAATTAACTGTGCTTAGAAAAATGTCTTTCAATTGTTTCGCCAAACTATAATTTTCAGGAGTTGATTTCCTAATTGCACTTTCACACTCATCATACCAGTCTATGCAGTTTTTTAACCTCACTTCCAATTCGTTGTCAGCAGCTAACCACTTTGTCGGATCCATAGTTGTCGAGCGAATGGAGTAAACTATGTGTAGGCGGGCACTATTATAGAGTAATTAAACGGTCTTTCTTCATTAATAATTGTAGACAGACAACACGTGCGAGCTTTATGCGAGTTTGTGGCTTGTCCAAAATATCAGAACACAAAGAATAGGACATGATTCCTGTTCAAAGGTAAAACTGATAATGGCTTACATTTGGCGCAGTACACACCTTATATATAATATTGCATGCAGTGATGCACTCTATCAACAAATTACTGAACTTCTTTCACCATGCTCGTGAGAGGCGTGTACTCCATCACACGATCGCTAATTAAAACGCAATACGCGGAAGTATTTGCAGGTACTGCACTATTAAATTCCATTTCAATACGAACATCTGTCGATGATTTCAAATGACTTGGTTGGTGTGAACAATCTACAACAATCAGCGGTGTTGATTCACAAAACGTTTTAAAATCGATTTCTGTTCCGAGTTCGCTATTGATTGAATGATTATAATACGAGGGTGCGAAATCCAGGAACATCCGGTATAAAACTTCCTTCTTACCTAGCAGATTTTCGTATGGATAATACTCACTATTCAAATATACTTTAACATTGTAAATATTACAGCTGTCAAAATTAGATATTGATTTTTTAATTTTATTCTTTCGATCAGTTTGAAATGCAATTATAATATATTTTGGAGTATCAAAATTCGATGTCGTGCGTACTGACCAAGAATGAACAAGTGAATTTTGCAAATTTGGTAATTCACAAATTTCCCAATGGCGGAAACTTAATTTCAGTGGAGTGTCGGCATCGAGCAGTCTCAAAAATTTCAATCGCACATGATCTTCTAAAGTAATGTAGGGCATCCGCCATTGGAGCTTAGTAATTTTTACACTAACCTCTGTACCGGTTGCAGACTCGACGCAATTGAGGTCTGAGGGCGACCTCAATAATACAAGCTCTTGTTTCAAGTTTAAAATTATTCTTTGAAAATCTTCAAAAAATGGAAGGATTAATTTCAACGGCACACAGAAAGTGAATTTATTATCTGTTAGCTCATATCCTGCTCTGTCAAAACCAGCTAAATGATATGTGTTTTTATCAGATGCGTTCTTCACAAGAATAGCTTTAATTGTAGAAGTTAAACCAATTAATCTTGATTTGGAAATTTGTTGACCTGCTAATTCGTATCGTATTTCATCAAAAAGGTTGCCCACTATGTTACTGCTTAATTTATAGTCTGCCGCAATGGGCGCACCAGCCGGTTGAGTTGCCTCCCCTGCTACTGTAATCGCAGGCGCTGCCGGTTTTGTGCAGCTAACCGTTCCCTCAATCAATATAAATGATTTGCAAGGTAAAGTGTACACATCCAATGAATTTATTCCTATCCGAGCTTCATCAGAGTTTTTTATTTCTTGTCCCGAATAAACTGTATGAGTATGAAATTGGAATTTGGTTATGTCATTATAAAACTGAAGCTCTGTCTCCACATCCAGAATATCACTAATTGCTGCGCCTGACATTTCGCCAATCAACTATAAAACCTAATTTTTCCAATATTCTCGCGCTTTTAGCCGATAACGCCCTATTGCTTTTAGTAGATGTTGACGCTATCGCGTTCCTTTCTCTAATGACTTGATTGGTCTTATTCGAACGCGGATTAAAAACAAGATATCCCATTACTTTTGTTTTTCACGTATGTGCAGTCTAATTGTAATTGTATCTCCGCGGAAATCAATAAACGATCCGTTCTGGTCTGTCACCTTTACATTAATAGT
Organism: Nilaparvata lugens; assembly: GCF_014356525.2. Taxonomy (NCBI): domain Eukaryota; kingdom Metazoa; phylum Arthropoda; class Insecta; order Hemiptera; family Delphacidae; genus Nilaparvata; species Nilaparvata lugens. Next base: position 27,062,970 of record NC_052518.1, read on the forward strand.
TTGAATTCGACGTGTATTCAAAGGTACATAAATAATTGGAGAGGGTACTTCGTTTATTAAATAACCGCTAGGAACCTTTGGCAAAAATTCGTAGATTATATGTTTTTCTTTTCCGTTAAAGTAACTGCCACATGCTAAATTACACTCAACAAGAATACTGTCAATGCTTGCTATGTTAACCAAATGTTTGGAATAATACCATTTATTTGCTTGCAAAACAACATTATCAAAACCGAGTATCTTAGCAATCGAATCAGAACGTGTTAAATCAATAGGCTTATCAGAATAAATTTCAATCTTCATAGTATTTGCATTTGCACGTATAATAAGTTTATTCTTCTTCCCATCAATATTCAATTTATTCTTTAAAGATTTTATAATATCTTCAAGTTCATATGCGCCGGTATCCAACATGATTAACTTATCGCCATATTTGAAGCTAGAATTTGTTCCTTTGTTTATGTTTGCAATACTATTGTAACTAGAAAAATTAATCAGTCCAATTTCCCATTCACAATTTTTGTCCAATTCTATAATTTCTTGTAAATGTTCATAGAGGTTACTTGACTTTGATCTTAAGGTAATAACGACCATCTTGTGTGTTCACCACAAACACTTAATTACAACTGATTTGCAAGAAACAATAATGTAAGATGGCCACAAAAATCGCTATTTAATGGCTGCATATGCTCCACATTATAAAATATATTTACTCCATTTTCTTTTTTCCAATATTTGTCCAATTCGTATGGCGGTTGTAAATTTCCAATTGGATCAAAATACCATACATTAGAGCCAACTTTCTTATATGCTACCCAATGTGTGCCATCCTCGCTTTCCCTTGCTAAATTCACAATGGCATTTTCGTTTTTTAGAATTTTTTTGGGTAATGCATCTAGCATATATATTCCTCTTAGCTGAATCTGTAATAATTTTGACCAATCAATCAAATCATAATTACTCAATTCTCCTTCAATATTCATGCCTTCTTCTTCTTCTTCCTACTCTTCTTTGTTGTTCTACGTTTCTTAACTTGAGGGAATAAACTCACTCCATATGATGGTGGTGGGGCTGGGGGTAGAAGTCTGCCACCACTAAGCGGTGGGTAAGGCTTCAAATAATATCCTTTTCCTGCAATATGTTGTTTCAACTGAGCTATAGCTTTGCGTCTAATATCATTACTATAACTTCTCCTCTCATTCTTCTTCTTCTTCTTCTTTCTCAAAGACCCACCAAACGCCGCTTTAGCTTTCATAACGTTTGTAACAAGATAGCTAAGTGCTTTCTCGGCAAGGGGTGTTTGAGGATTTTTGAAAATGTCCCATGCAGCGTTTGCTAGAGCTCTGTCAGCTACCGCTCGAGTTTTATTATCGCTATTTTGAGTATAGGCTATATCATGTATCTTGCAAGCTCTATCTAATGAATTTATACCTTGATCACCTCTCTTTAACCTTTCATTAACCTTGGTGCCCGGCCCGCAATACTCGTATCCCGGAATATGATATTCTTCTCCCAGGTTATCAATTACCTTATTTAAAATAGTTGATGTCACATTACCTGCCAAACCTGACACACCTTTAAAAACTCTTGCCGCTGAACTCAAGATTCCTCTACCCCGTTTCCTCGAACTCTGCTTTTTTCTCCTACATACCATTTTTCATTACCTTTCAACTCAATGGTTGAACATTAACTGAGGTTAATTAATCAATACATCAACTTGAATTGAATTGGTTTAATTTTCAATCGAGTTGGAAATGAATTCACACCACAATCAATCATAGTCAAAAATGTCTAGACTGAAACAACATATCGTTCACTCTCTCTCACACAACTGTTTACAAGATTTTATGTTTTCGGCCCCAATATAAAGTCTTTATATTGGCTAAATCCATTTTTTCTGTAATAATTTGCACTACCTGATTTTCTGTAAGGTTATGTTGTTTGGCCTCAATCCAGTTCATGTGAAAAGAAACCTGGGCGTATTTGGATACGATGTCCAGGGCCACTCTGTGTATGAATAAATTTAGATAGTCAATGAATGGAGCCGAACATTGCAGTCTCATGACAGCACCCTCTTCCGAATTTTTAATTGCCTCAGCTATTTCATCACGAACGCTTTTCACAGCTACTCCCATCTCGTTTTTCTTAATAAAATCTCCTATATCATTTTTAGTTGCGTACTTTTCCGCAATTTGCTTAATTAGAATAGCAATAGCATCTTTTGTAATGAATTGTTCAATACCCTCCATAATATTAGCTTTTATTGCACTCGCCATTTCAGATAATCGTTTTTCAAACTCTTCCTTTGTTAATGAAGAACTAGTCAATTTCTGCAAAGCAGATTCTAAATATTGCTTATCAATTCCCGATGGCTGTGTTTCATTTACTTTAGTAAAAATTTCTGTACTAAGTTGTTTTAATTTAGTATTGAGATAGTTTCTGTCCAGCACCTCCAAATTCTTAATTTTATCCGATATGGCTTTTAATTTCTCATCTAAATAAGCTTTATCAACTTTATCGTTGTTAATACTGAGCAACTGAGATGAAAAGCTGTCTGTTAAAGTTTTCACTTCTCCTAGAGCGGATTCTAAATTTAGAATTCACACCACAATCAATCATAGTCAAAAATGTCTAGACTGAAACAACATATCGTTCACTCTCTCTCACACAACTGTTTACAAGATTTTATGTTTTCGGCCCCAATATAAAGTCTTTATATTTGGCTAAATCCATTTTTTCTGTAATAATTTGCACTACCTGATTTTCTGTAAGGTTATGTTGTTTGGCCTCAATCCAGTTCATGTGAAAAGAAACCTGGGCGTATTTGGATACGATGTCCAGGGCCACTCTGTGTATGAATAAATTTAGATAGTCAATGAATGGAGCCGAACATTGCAGTCTCATGACAGCACCCTCTTCCGAATTTTTAATTGCCTCAGCTATTTCATCACGAACGCTTTTCACAGCTACTCCCATCTCGTTTTTCTTAATAAAATCTCCTATATCATTTTTAGTTGCGTACTTTTCCGCAATTTGCTTAATTAGAATAGCAATAGCATCTTTTGTAATGAATTGTTCAATACCCTCCATAATATTAGCTTTTATTGCACTCGCCATTTCAGATAATCGTTTTTCAAACTCTTCCTTTGTTAATGAAGAACTAGTCAATTTCTGCAAAGTAGATTCTAAATATTGCTTATCAATTCCCGATGGCTGTGTTTCATTTACTTTAGTAAAAATTTCTGTACTAAGTTGTTTTAATTTAGTATTGAGATAGTTTCTGTCCAGCACCTCCAAATTCTTAATTTTATCCGATATGGCTTTTAATTTCTCATCTAAATAAGCTTTATCAACTTTATCGTTGTTAATACTGAGCAACTGAGATGAAAAGCTGTCTGTTAAAGTTTTCACTTCTCCTAGAGCGGATTCTAAATTTAGAGTTCTCTCTGCAATAGCTTTATCGATATTAGCACTGAAATTTTGTAATGTACTTAGAATATGTTCTCTTTCAATTATGCTCACTCCAATATTCTTTGTATTTTCCGAAACGAGTTTGGTTATTTGCGAATCTAAATAAAATTTCACAGCTTCGCTGATTCCTTGTTGATTTATCGATTCGATTATCTTCTGTGTTATCGAGTCAATATCACACGTAAGATTAGCAACAGGTCCGCTAGCACTAGGCGTATCAATTCGTCCGAATCGATGTAGAGTCATCGTAACACTAAACAATTAATTTTGCTTCTTTTAGCTCTTCAATTATAGACGCGATCTCCACATCATGCCCGGTGTTGCCACTAGCTTTTGAGGAATAGAGTAAATTTAATCTTTCCACTAATTCGTCAAAATTATCAAAGTATTGATAAATTCTATCATGAGAATTATTTTTTGCAAATTTCAATAAACCCCAACCCTTCTTTTTACTAAGTTTTTTACTGGGAAATAACTTTTGAATCATTTGCGATTTAATTCCCTGATTTCGTTTAACATAGCCTCTTCGATCTAAATGTATGCCTGTAAGTGTTAAGATTTTTTTATACTTATCCAGATCTCTCTGATTATAAAGATTTGAGTTTGGTCTCGCACTGAATAATAACTCAAGTAGACCATGTGTTAAACGGAATCTTTCACTATCAATATCTATATAACCGTTATCGAATATTACTTGCTGATTTCCAATATAATACACGTCATCTTTAGAATTATATGAAATTCCATAACTGATTGAATTATTCACTTTTTCCGCATGAAACGTTTTTAGATATTGTGACAGCACATCATCGTTTCTGCTAGAACCAAGTAAACTGTTTTCAAATTTAGTCGAGCTTAAAAAATTGTCTGTTGAACTCTCATAACTCTCTTCATCCCCCTCCTCATTATCATCAATATCCATACTCTCTTGTTCCTCTTTTACTTCTTCCTTTTTAGGTGTAAAATCATGATTAGAGTGCAAACTAGATTTGGTTTTTCCCAATTCAATTATAGGTTCTATTAATGGCGAAAGAGTTTTCCTATTGAATTCCTCCGTTCGTTTTTCAAAATTGACTAAGCTTTTATGCTTGTCACTGATCACCTTTCTCAATTTCTTAATCTTTTCTATTAAACTCTCCTTCTTGTTATTTACTATGCTATTTCCTCTCCTCTTCCTCCTCCTCATATGTGTTTTAGACAACATGACTGTACAAAGAATTAATCTCTACTGAACGGAAAGAATCGTGTCCAGTGAATCCCGATATTTTCCTTCCTTTATATTACATTCTTTTAAAATTGTAAGAAAATTATGCGGTTTACGATTCCAAACTGTATGACAAAGTTTACTGAAATCTTTATAAGACATATCTCCTCCAACATGATCTCTGTGAATTAATTTCAGACTCAATAAATCCATCTTAAAAATTATTATCATATTTGCGTTATCTCTAGTGAAATGTTTCTGTGTAGCTCCATAACTCTGAATTAAATATGCAGTGTCAATATTTCGATGTCGTCCCATAGTAAAATATTCTCTTATCTGTGGCACATTACTCAGTTGCAAGTCATCAAAAATTACCAAGCTATATTCAGGGATACGGTTTGGATGGGGAATTTGGCTCACATCATCTTTCATGTGAAATCCGATATTTTTCAAACCTGCAAATACCTTATTTAAAAAAACATATTTTGGTTGATATAAACTTTTGCTAAATAAGTAAATGTGCTTAAATTTTAAACCATTTTCAGCAAATACTAAATTAAATAAGAGATTTGTTTTTCCCCCAGCACTGGGAGATATAATTAACATTCGTGCATTGTGAGGTAGTAGATCTCCATTTTTACAAAATGCAGGCTTTTCTTTATTTGTAATTAATTTATCAAAGTTAACAATTGGTAATTGGCTCATGATTACAAACGTACAGAACGTGATCTGATAAGGTACTGAAAATTTTTACAATAGTTAGAACAAAGCCACTGGTATTTAGAACAATGACCAAGGGCATGATGACGCTACATGTATAGAGAGGCGTTTCCCAGAGATTGGAATGCAGGCCAACACTCTCCACCTCCTCTCCTCCTCATCATCAGACAGATTATGGATGTTCAAAAGATTCTTATATTACGAAATGAGAACCAATGTTTGATGATGACAAATAATACTTCTAATATATTTTCAACAAATGTACATCATGATATTTACAATAAATGTTCAATAGATTATTTACAATAAATGTACATGTTATTTACAATTGAGTACAAAAGATTATTTTTCATCTAATAATTGATCTTTACTAATATAGCTAGGTTTAGAAAATCCAATCCATTTCACTAACAATCCTTTTTTATCACGTTTTAATATTTTTTCAATCAAATACACTTGTCTCTCCGTTTCGTTTAATTGCGTTTTTTTAATTTCTTCTGCATAAAACCGGCCACTAATTACTTCACCGTTTAGATCTCTCAGTGAGTAGGTTATAGGTTTGGAAGGGAAAATGGAGTGAATCACAAAATACTCTGCGCTCCAGTTTATGTTATAAGATTTATCGAAAAATAATCGTTTCTTCGAGATTCGCACGATATCGCCTAGCTTAAATTTTGGTTTTGAATTTTTCAATTTATATCGTCTATTGAATGCAGAATTCAATGACGATAAAACATGTGTACGATCTTTCCTGCGAACATCTTTAGGTTTCATTCTAATTGAACTGTGCACTGTAGCATTATAATTTTGAACCAAACTGTCTAGATTGGTTAACCAGTTTTTGGTTCCGTGCTCAGTTAAATATCTATAAATTTTTGCTTTAAGTGTTCTATTAAACCTTTCAACTATGGAGGCTTTCTTATCGGTAAAAACATGGTAATGTTTAATACTATATTTATCTAATAATGCTTTAACTTTTGAATTGAAGAATTCTGTTCCCTGATCTGTTTGAAACAGCTTAATGCCCTTATTTTTAGAAATAATTGGTTGGAGAGCGTTAAATACAGATTGACTTGTCTTGTCTTTTAATGGTACACAATATGCAAATTTTGTAAAACAATTAATAACAACTAAGATATATTTATAACCCTTATTAAAACGTGATAAACTTATCATTTCAATAAGGTCTGCTTGAAGGAGATCTTTTTCACTTTTCAGTTCATACTTGCGAGTGGGATAGTTCACACGCGGCACGCTATGAAGCTCTAAAGCTAGCTTAGATCTAATAATATTCATGATATTTACAACAGACAAATCAAATTAGTGGTGTTGGATGATTGTCACGACACATACTGATCAATCAGTTGAAGTGTTGAGGGTATAATGACCGAAAGGCAGAGTATTCAGACCATTTTCTTCAATGTATCTTTTATCGTCATAAGGACTCAAACAGACCTTAGCACATTCGACCTGAAACATACTATGGTTATAGGATCTTAACATACTAAATTTTTCTACATGTACACTACGTTCAAACAATGATTTCTTATACAAATTAAAATTAAGTTTTCTACATTTAACCGATGACTTTACTCCTTTTGCTACGCATTTATTTACAACCTCGTCATCATTCTCATTACAAACTAAAAAGCTGTAAAGTTTCGATCTAAGACCTATAAATTTAGAGATCGGCCTTGAGCCCGTTTCATCCTTAAACTTACCTACAACTTTATTTCTCTCCATGGAAAAGCAAGGGTGGGCAGGTGGATAGTTAGAAGTATCGAAAAGGGTCAAATTTTCTCTAATCAACTGATACACATCTTCGACTTTTAGGTTTAGAAGAAAACTGTCGGTATCGGTCATACAGAGTTCTACGCGGTTCCAGGGTACGATTTTTTGTAATTTGCAATAGAAAAAATCGTACATATGGAATTTACTCAACTCCAGTACGGAAAAGCCGGAATAGACAGGCTTGTTCATTTTAAGTTCCAACTTGCGAGAGAAAACCGCGATCACGTCCGGACTAATTATTTGCCAGCGTTTGCATAACGGATTTGAAATGTACTTGTCTTGTCTTTTAATGGTACACAATATGCAAATTTTGTAAAACAATTAATAACAACTAAGATATATTTATAACCCTTATTAAAACGTGATAAACTTATCATTTCAATAAGGTCTGCTTGAAGGAGATCTTTTTCACTTTTCAGTTCATACTTGCGAGTGGGATAGTTCACACGCGGCACGCTATGAAGCTCTAAAGCTAGCTTAGATCTAATAATATTCATGATATTTACAACAGACAAATCAAATTAGTGGTGTTGGATGATTGTCACGACACATACTGATCAATCAGTTGAAGTGTTGAGGGTATAATGACCGAAAGGCAGAGTATTCAGACCATTTTCTTCAATGTATCTTTTATCGTCATAAGGACTCAAACAGACCTTAGCACATTCGACCTGAAACATACTATGGTTATAGGATCTTAACATACTAAATTTTTCTACATGTACACTACGTTCAAACAATGATTTCTTATACAAATTAAAATTAAGTTTTCTACATTTAACCGATGACTTTACTCCTTTTGCTACGCATTTATTTACAACCTCGTCATCATTCTCATTACAAACTAAAAAGCTGTAAAGTTTCGATCTAAGACCTATAAATTTAGAGATCGGCCTTGAGCCCGTTTCATCCTTAAACTTACCTACAACTTTATTTCTCTCCATGGAAAAGCAAGGGTGGGCAGGTGGATAGTTTGAAGTATCGAATAGGTTCAAATTATCTTTAATCAACTGATACACATCTTCGACTTTTAGGTTTAGAAGAAAACTGTCGGTATCGGTCATACAGAGTTCTACGCGGTTCCAGGGTACGATTTTTTGTAATTTGCAATAGAAAAAATCGTACATATGGAATTTACTCAACTCCAGTACGGAAAAGCCGGAATAGACAGGTTGTTCATTTTAAGTTCCAACTTGCGAGAGAAAACCGCGATCACGTCCGGACTAATTATTTGCCAGCGTTTGCATAACGGATTTGAAATGTACTTGTCTAATCGTTTTTCGTCTGTAATAATTTTAACATTCATATGTTTCCGAACTGATTGTATAGTTTTTCCAAATATCAAGTTACAACAGGCCTTAAAGAAGGATATTTCAAATTTATTTTTCGCGTTCTGTCTATTCCGGATATTGAAGTCGATGTAGCTTTTCAGCCAGGGAGATTGGGAAAAACTAATGACGCGATGCACTTTCAATAATTTCAAACCGAGCTGAAGGTAGAGTTTTAAATTGACATAGTGTACAATGTACTTTTCACGGTTAAAAAGTGTGTTCATGAGTTTTCTGGTCACTCCCTGACCGTTCTCATTTGTCTGATACTCGGACAGCAATTCCCGCGGTGGAGTTAAGTGTAGCGGCGCGAGAGGGAAGCTGGCATGCTTATCGTGTAAATCTTTCGGGTACTCGAGATCACATTCAATTATGTAACCAGTTCCTGAATTGCTGTCCAAATTCGCGAAATCAAGTTTGGAAATTTCTTCCTCTGTGAGGAATTTGAAATTCCCAAAAGGGAGGGGTCTGCTCATAGCTTCCGAGTATAAACTGTTTGCATCGATATAAAGCAGATAATTAGACGGTTTTGAAGGATCGTATGTTTCGGGTAGATGTTTGTTATTTGCTTCGCAATAACGTTTACCGATAAATGACACCCCACCCCTCATCACCGCCTCAAACATAAGATGCATGTCCGGATCTGTAAGTAATTGCAGTTCGACTTTAGTGTGTTTCAGCATGCAATTCCAGGTGAAGTGCGCGAGAGAAAGAAAATGGGTCACATCAAGACCGTATGAGCTAAAAAGCGTAGACCTCATGGATTCAAAAACTACCGCTAATAGCATTACGTCCAAACATAAATAAAAATCGTGATATTCACCCAGATTTTTCAGCTTGAATGTTGAGAACACTCTTTGCGCATGCTCATATTCTTCGCGAGACAGAGGTGTATCAGTTAAGTCGTTATGAAAACATTCAATGGGAGGGAGCGATGTTTCCGCGAATTTTTCGGGACAACTCATGTACGAGTAGGGATATACTCCTTTTTTCAACAAGAGCTGTCTGTGTTCGCGAGGTGGATCATGAAACACCGAAAATAATCATTCGAACTTCTTTTCCATGTCTGTACTTTCTACCAAATTACGCACCAATACTTTCAAGGATTCAGACATAAACTTGTAGGAATCTAGAAATTTAATTTTGCCTACTGAAAGTGTCAAAAATCTCTCTGACGTATTTGCGATGCAGGAAATTTCTTTTTTACATTTACCGAGCGATTTCAGAATAAAATGCGAATCAAAACCGGAGAAATTATGAAAATAACACGAAATCCGCGTACTATAACACGAAAATAACACGTACTCCGGAGTACGTGCTGTTAAATTACAAGAAACATGTGCAGCACACAGGTAATTACCGGTTTCATGTGCATGGTGACGACATTTAATATCGGTTTCTGAGAACTGTTCAGCACAAAGCCCGCAGTTTACTGAATTTTCAAATTCGCGCTCTTCACTTTCGGACAAATGTTGCATCGGAATTTCACGTTTCATATCCTCATACAAAATTTCGCCAAGATCTGTAATTTCCTGAAGAAATTTCTCCATGATTTATTTGTCTAAACTACTCGATCTATGGAGTACAGGTCAGTAGGCGATTTCTCCGTTTACATCTATAACAACGAAACAATACCGGCAAGGAATATGCCGCGCCATTTTCTTTGTGTAACTACGAGTAATTTCATCAGAATCGGAATCATCATCATCATCATCATTATCAATATTCACAACGTATGTTTCTAAATCTGCGTAAATGGTGTACTTTTTCTTCAATGTCGCGCCTAGTTTCTTGAATTTAATTGTCTCTCCGCGTTTAGGATATGAAACGCGCTGAGATTCAAACTTGGAACAAAGTTCCACATGTTTCAACAAATTTGCTTTACCATCACAATTTTTAGTTTTGTTTGATATGAACCGGTGGAAACAAAAATTACAAACATGTACTTGACCGTGGGTTTTGAAAGGTGGGAGAGAAGACGAGATAGCCCGTTTTTCCCGTTCGCGGTATTTACTAAACAATAATGAGTTTTTCCTGCATCGCCTTTTAACATTAAAAGATTAATTTGGTGTTTACGAGTGCAGAAAATGCTTGTACGGAAGGGGAAAAATGTTTTGTTGTCATACGCGATGACGTGAATTGCAATGTCCGGATTGAGTATTTCAAATTTCTTAATATCGCGTGTCGTCACCGGGAAATTTACACCTCGCATATTGAGTCTGTGAGCAAACTTGCTCAAATACTTTACAGTCAAGTCCGAGTTCCTTGGCTTCTGATGGAAATACGCGAGCACTGACCATAAAAAGCATTTTTCGTCAGAGAGATTTTTGACATTTATAATACATTTTTTGTTTTTCAAAAACTGGGGTGTTTGAATGAAACTGGATGTGTATATAGGATTAAATTTAATCACGTTCACATCCAGTGATTCAATTTTCTTTAGCACCCATCCACTCCCATGTCTTACGAAATTTTCGAAAGATGAGAGGATTTTTCTCACAGCCAAGAAAAAATGCTCATTAAAATCTTCATAGTTCTCAAGCACGTTTAGCGCTATGTTGGAGTAACTATGTAGATTTATTAGAGATGAAACAGACTCATCAACCTTGTCATCCAGCACCACTAATTTATACAATAAAACGTTTAAAACTATGTACCACTTTACATTTCCATCATACCGTGCCGCATGCTCCCTAATTATCTCGAAAACTCGAGTTTTCGACCTCTCAAGCACATTCTCAATGTCAATATCCTCGTCATCGAGGGTGATGCGATGGCGGACTGCGCTTGAATTGATGCCACGAAGTCTGCGTTCCCTCGGCATGATGCTGAAAAAACAAAAGAATAATGATCAGGATGGCATAGGCAATAGTGTGTGTGTGTAAAGGAGTACAATTCACAATCAGTTGTGAATTAGCATTCACGATGTTATCACAAGGACAGATAATGTTGCATGAAAGATTGAGATTATTATCTTTTGATAAAAGATGGTTGAAATCTTCTCCGCATTTGTCCGCGGAAAACATGGCGAAAGAGGGATTTATATTCTCATCTGCACCAGACATTGTGCGATGTGTATTTTGTTCAATTTATTTGGGAAAATGGGAAGAAAGTGACATACCAGCAATAGAACATGCAAGGTACAGCCCGAACTGTAGAAGGAAAGGAAATATAACAATTGAAGAGGAGAATTACGATAATAATATTCTACGAGAATATGAAGAAAGATATTCAACTTTTAATTGTGTAGAAGATTCATCCTTTCAAGGAGAGTATTTTGAAAAGCATCATCATCTACATTGTGACTTTTGTAAATCATTATCCAATAAAGCAGAGTATTTTGCGAGAAATGGTTATTTCTTACATAAAAATCCATTCTATTTGCAATGTGTCTATTGCAAATATATTATCGAAAATCCATTTGAAAAAGTAATACATTTACCGTTTTGTTTATATGAAGAGTGTGAGAAAGAAGAGCGGGGCTTGGATGTTCCGGATATACCGTATCGTAAAGATGAAGTAAAATCGCATGCATGCAGTATATTGTAGAAGGTTTTTTATCCTCCGAGGACAAACACTGTCCTCGGAGGAGAAAAACTGTGCTCGGAGGAGAAAAACTGTCCTCGGAGCACAATTTTCCTCCTCAGAGGATAAAATCGAAGTAAAAATGTACTTACATGTACTGCTTGATGCTGCGTGAATCTCCTCGAGTGTAGAGGTGTAGATAGCGGGCTATGGTACAGGTGTAGATAGCGGCCTATGGTATGATTGATTCCTCTCAGGTGTAGATACTGCCTTTGACTCCTCGAGTTGAGAGGTGAGAAAATGCTGTGAAAACAATGAAATATTTAATAACTGTAACCAAATATATATAAGTAGAGTACTATAAAGTACATTAAATTATCGCTAGAGTGTGCTTTTCATAATAATAATAATAAGCTAGAGCAAGGTAATCTGTTAGTAGTGATCTTGTCTTTGCTGATACAACATCAAGCTACTGTACTGAGATGGATAATGTGTTTGGTGCAGCATCAGTGGAGTCTGAGTTAAAGTCCTCAGATTTGTGCGTTCAATTCATTATAGATAGACATTTTAATCAATTAAGTGAATACCATTCTGTTCCTTTAGAAAAAATGAGATATCAATATAAATTAAGTGAACTCTTGGACACGCACCTAGATATATTGCAGCGATTAGCAGAAAAAGGATGGACAAATCTACAATATCTAACATTTGTGAGAGATTATGAAAAATTAGGTTCTTGCTTCAGTGATAACTATAATCATATTCTTGTTTGTGATTTATATGGTACATCATATGATAAATTCTGGGGGAATGGCGATATCCCAGGCTCATGGAAATGTGAGTGTGCAATCCTTAAACACTCTATCAATAGAATTAAGAAGGTTATAATAGAAAACAATGCTCATTTAACAAAAGAACAATTAAATCAACTTATCTGGAATTTTTTACGAGATTCTTCAGATGAGACAGGCTTAGAACAAGATTGACAAAGAAAGATCAAAACATATAAGTGTATGTGTGCAATATTGTAAATAAATGAAATGCATCAACTTTGCTACTGGTTGGTTAAATATTAAAATGCGTTATCTCATTGATGATAGAAAACACTGACAAGATAAGATTCATGTTTGAAAAATGAGGTCCTCTTACTTCCATGTTGAAGGATCTAACATGGAGAACAATATTGTCCTCGGAGAAGAGGAAAATTTAAGTAAAAATGAACTTACATGTGTTGATTTGACGAAATGAAATAATCGGATATGCTTCTCTCAGCTCCTCAACTCGGTTCAGGTATCGTCTCAACTCATGTAGCTCCTCGCCTATGATTTTCTCGATGCAGGTAAGTTTCCCTCACGAGAGCACAACTGCTTATGAGACCGAGTTGTGAGGTGAGAAAATGCTGTGAAAAACAATGAAATATTTAATAACTGTAACCAAATATATATATTATAAATCAATTTAGTGTTATTTCACAAAAATATGAGAATGTAACAAATTTTACTTACAATCAATAATGTTAGCGTCGAGCTAAACCTCTGGGGAGTATTGGCAGTGTTCGCCAATTGTGATAGGCCTCCTATGTGTTTCTCTCCGCTAGTACGTGTAGACAAGTGCACTCAATCACTCTCCACTATGCAAGCTGCATTGAGTGATAAGAAATTAAAATGTGTTTTTATAGCTTGATGTATGCACGCACAAGCTGACATCACTCGGTCGCTCACTCAGTCAAGGCCGGGCAACGCCCTCCCGACCTTCACAAGGCCGCCCGCCTTCCTTGTTGATAATAGCAAAAAGGAAAGTGGGCGTCGTAGCATGCAATGTACTAAGGCATAGCTGCCGAGGAGGATGATGGATTCACTTAAACTGGCAGTAGCGTACGACCGATCAAAGGGGAGAACGGCATGATTTCTCTCCTTTACTCGCCATTCGTAATGCAGAGATCGCTGCATGGAGAGAAGCATAAATGGTTTCACTAGTACAGTATACGAATGACGGATTAAAAAGGAACTCACGACTGATTTCTCTTTCACATGGCTTTTGCAATAGAGGAAAAGCAGCAACGTGCCAGGGGGCCCGAGTTGGGTGCAAGCCAGTCTGCTGCTTGTGTGAGAGAGAGAGAGTCATTTGGTTCTAATCGTTCGAACTGATAAGACGAGAAAATGACTGCTTATATTTTTGACTGCACAAGCTTTAATGAATTCTCAATTGATGCAGACCAGCAAGTCAATTGGGGATTTGACCATTTTCCTTTCGATTGGTTTAGAGTAACAAATGTAACATTTCCCGATAATGGTGAAATTCACCTTGAAATTATAGATATTGATAGTGAGGGGGACTTTAAGGAAATTATCAAATTGCCGAATGAGTATTCTCTAGTGCTACAAGCATAAGCTTAAAAGTTTTCTTTCTCGCTCGTGGGAACTAAATGTCAGTGGAAATAGAATTTTCCTAAGAGAACTGTACCGATATTGATGATGATGATTTGTCCACACCAAGTGATATAGGTCTGAGGATATCTATAGCCATTTTTGGAATGCTTGTTCATACTAAATTTACTATAGATATTCTCGGAGAACCCACTTACCAAAAAAGTAACGCCTGCGGTTTGTACAGCACATAGAAAATTTCAATATAAATTTGTGAAATTTTTCTTAACTGTCGGGTGGAAAGCAAACCAATTGTATTAATTTGCAATCAATTTAATTTTACAGTATAAAGATGTAACAGATTCACTCAGTATAAAGATGTAGAAATATGGATTCACTTTAACTGGCAGTATAGGAAGGCGGGATTAAAAAGGAACTCACGACTGATTTCTCTTTCACATGGCTTTCGTAATAGAGGAAAAGCAGTAGATATGGTGCGAGTAAGCGAGAATAGGAGATAACGCATGGGGCCATCTGTTTTTTCCACCTAGTAGTTTGCACAATCTTTAAGCTTATGCGAGAGACAGAGAAACAATGGGTGTATCACTCTCTCTCTCTTGTACCCTCTGAATTATTCAATTTGCAATCACTTTATAATTTTACAGTATAAAGATGTAACAGATTCACTCAGTATAAAGATGTAGAAATATGGATTCACTTTAATTTGACAGTAGAGAATTTTTCTCTCAAAGGGAAATTATTTTTTCCCTCACTGAGAAAGGGAAATTATACAGATTCACTCAGTATAAAGATGTAGAAATATGGATTCACTTTAATTTGACAGTAGAGAATTTTTTCCCTCATCTAGCATTCACTTTAATTTGACAGTATAGCATTAGATGTAGAAATATGGATTCACTTTAATTTGACAGTAGAGAATTTTTCCCTCAAAGGGAAATTATTTTTTCCCCCACTGAGAAAGGGAAATTATACAGATTCACTTTAATTTGACAGTGTAGCATTTGATGGATTCACTTTAATCTGTCACTATAGAGAGAGGGAATTTTTCCTCCAAAAAGGGAATTTTTTTTTTTTTCCCTCACTGAGAGAGAGAGAGAGATATATCTCTCTCTTTTCAACCCCCTCGTCCTCACTGGGAGAGGGGAGATAAGATAAGGAGAGGGAGAGGGAGAGGGAGAGGGAGAAGGAGAGGGAGAGGGAGAGGGAGAGGGAGAGTGTGAGGGAGAAGGAGAAGGAGAGGGAGAGGGGGAGGGAGAGGGGGAGGGGGAATTTGAGCAAACTCAGGGGGGTGGGGGAGGGGGGAGGGGGCGTAATTGCACAAAAAAGCCCGTCTGATCTCCCTAATCATAGCTACTAGTATGAATATTTTATCGGTTGTAAACAATATCTTTGTCTGTCATAGAATGCATGATTTAGCACATATATAACAACAAAATGATTTTACAGAATTTAGAGAATTAAAATGTGGAAAATTAGTTTCATCGCATGTCAAAACAAAAGACAAAATTGATTGTTTTGAGCGCCATAGTGTGAATAAGATGCAACTTAGAAAGCAGTAGGCCTACTACTGTATTTTACTGTTTACTATGGTGAAGAGAGCCAGCCACGCCATACCGCGTCGACTGTTTCCCCTTCCAAAGCGTCAAATCAAATCGCTAATAAATAATCAATACATCAATGGATTCGCAATAAATGTGGCTACATTAATCATTCATCTAATTTCCTTTAGATTATTCGCTTCGAAGTTAATCGGAGAAAACAAAAATCAAATCGAAAAACCCCTAAATTTTTACATATATATTATTTTATCAAGGAAACTGTTTGATTTATTGAGGAATTGAATACGACTAATATTTTAGTCCATAATGTAACGAATCGAATGACATATGATAGATTTTTTTCCGATTAATGGTTACAGAGATAATTGATTTCCAGTTTGCTGTTTACTATGGCTAAGACAGCCAGCCGCGTCATTCCGCGTCGACTGTTTCCCCTTCCACAGCGTCAAATCGAATCGCAAATACATAACAAGATACATCAATGGATTTGCAATGACAGTGGCTACATTAATTATTTGACTCATTTCCCTTTAAAACTACTTGTTTCGATGTTAATCGAAGAAAACAAAAAAATCAAATCACAAACCACCTAAATTTTTACATATATATTATTTTATCAAGAAAACTGTTAATTTTATTGGAAAAATGAATTATAACTAATATTATAGCCCTTAATGTAACGAATCGAATGGCATATAATAGAACTGTTTCCGATCGATGGTTACAGAGATAATTGATTTCCCGTGCTTACCTGCATTTTTCATGTTTTAGGGGGCTGGGGCGGAAAGCTCCAAGGGGATTTCTTGGGACTTTTGGGAGAATGACCCTATGGAAGGGTTCTATCGATGGTGGGAAATTCAGCTTTTATTTAATTTTCGGATAGAAACTGCTTTTTTGGACCTTCATTGACTGGGCTATATGTCCTTTCTACATAACACTGAAGTAAGACTATATATTATAATTGATTTTAGGAATCTCTTTGATATCTCTCACATCATCTGATATCTCTCACTAATTGATATTCTCTTAATTCCCCCCCTCTGTTATAAATAGCAGTGATAAATAGTAATAATGATTGAATGAATGAATGAATGAAGTAGTAATAATAAGACTATACTATATCACCTGTTCATCAGCAAATTGAATAAAAAAATTCGTTCAAATATCAACAAAATAGCCTAATAGATAAATCTGTCAGTTCAATATCACTCTTACAATAAGCTAGAATTCTATCGATTACATCTCATTCAATTAAATAGTTCAACTAAATTGATTCTACAGACCACATATCTATGTGAAAGGATGTTAAGAGCTTATTCTATGTATACTGGAAAACAAGCTTGAACTCTAGGACGAGCCAAGACATACTTTGGCGGAGATAATGATTGAGGAACTTGACCGAGCTTTTGCTGAACATTGATTTGTGTAGGAAACTATTGAAATATAAAGTAATTGGCTGTAATTATTTTTAGTATGGGATCCGAGAAGTTTGCATGAACTTTCAAAAGACCATCCCTGACCACGAAGGCATTCACCACTCTTCGTGCAGCATTTCTTGACATTATCATATGCTTTGTCTTTACCGCATTCATTTCCAGACCCATCCTCTTTCCTGTTATCAGAAGCTCCTCAAACATTCCTTTTAGCTTTCTCTTGTTTCTGGAAATGAACACAACATCATCAACATATGCGCAAATTTGTTGTTATTTGTAGTGATTTGTAGATTATACAGCCTATGTTGGGCACACTTTTCAGTACCTTCTGAATTGCGATATTGAGTAAAGTCAATATTCCCAGAGTATTATTCTGTCGTACCACTCTCTACAGCCAGGAGTGAGCTCCACTTCTACCCTCCACAAGTACCTTGGCTCCAGCTTCATTCAACGTCATTTGAACTGACCAGACAAGTTTCTTAGGTGCTCCTTAATGATCCATGTAAGAGTGAAGGCCATTTTTGTTTATGGTCAAATGCTTCTCGAAAGTCCACGATTAACATGCCAAGGCATCTCCTTCCCAAAGGTCATTTACCGAATCAAATGGGGCAGACAGGACGTTCACACTCTCACCTGACATTGGACTGAGGTCATTGTCATTCTACACAAGCCTTATGAGTTTTCCAGGGATTTCAAACTTATACATGGTCTCATATAACTTTCGCCTTCTAACAATGTCTATGCAGCCTTGAAATCCACAAACAGATGATAAGAGTTCATATTATACTCCAAGATCTTCTCCATAACAAGCCGCAAACAGAATATCTGATACTCTGTGAATCTTCCAGATCTACCAGATTCTGCCTGGTAATTACCTATTTTACAATGAACATGTGGTTTCAGTTTCTTGTATAAACTAATACATTTGAAAAAACCTTGTATCCAACACTCAAAAAGGTAATGCATCTGAAGGTTTTGCAAATCATAGGGTCACCTTTATTCAACAAGGGACATAGTATGTCTCGATTCTAATTTTGAGGCATCACCCCTTTTTTTCCATATTTCAATGACAATCTGGTACATTGTGTGTACAGAGTATCCCCTGGAGTGGCCGTAGTTGAGTAGATAAGATGCTGGCTTTATAATCCACAGGCCCGGGTTTAAATCCTAGCCCGAGCAATATATTTTTTCGGGCTACTCCCGTGTTTCTCATGGACACACATTAAGCCGTCGGTTCTGGCTGTCTAAAAATCAGTTGTTAGGTCATGTCAGAGCCTCTGAAATTGATCAGTTGCAACCTGAAAACTCTGACACCAGACCTGAGTCAGCCAGGTCACTCGATATTATTACTAGTAGTTCTGTGAACAGTAGACCTCGCGCAGTTATAAACCACAGTCTCCTCTAATACAGTCCATCAGAGTAAATTCTGTCCTGTTCTGTCGTGTTGGCGAGATATCGGTGTATTACCGACTAATGGCTGTTTGGGTTGTTATAATGACAATGCTAATAATTTGATGTTAACACCTATGCTGCTACCATTAAAAGCTTTCAACCGAGTTGAAAGGGTCCGTATCACAGAGACAAGTTCTCACAGAGACAAGTAGTGTTTTTGAACGATATTAGTGTCACAGAGACAAGTTTCGTAGGAGCATTCCATAAATGGCAGTCTCACAGGAACAAGTTCCCACAGAGACAAGCTGAGTCTCACTGGAACAAGTAGAGAAGAAGAGTCTCATTCGAAAAAGTAATGTCACTGGAACAAGTAGAGGGATAGAGTCCCATTCGAACAAGTGGAGTGTCACAGAGACAAGGTCAGTCTCACAGGAACAAGGTTGGTGTGGTGTGTTGCCTACACATGAAGATGAAGGCATTTCATTTGTTCTAATAAATTGGATGTCATCTGTTTTTAATATATATACATATATATTATGGTGACATGAATAGAATAGAATGACCGCCTTTTTTTTTCCTAGAGAGCGAAGTTAGGGCGCAGTCGACCTTCTTACACTCAACTCTCTATTGGTTTTGCATTTCTCTTTATGTTTATATGTTTTGAAACTACGGCGAAACGCAGCAATAACGATTACCATGAAATTTGACAGGTATATTTCTTTTTAAATTGTGCCTCGACGTATATACAAGGTTTTTTTGAAATTTTGCATTTCAAGTTTAATACAATAGGAAAAGTCTCCTTCGAACGCCAATATTAGATTAAAAATCAGAACAGAATCATTCATCATAAATCAGCTGTCGAGTGGATTTTTAATAGCATGCAATAACGCATGCAATTAATATCTCAATGTAACATGGTAAAAATTAGCTGTCGTGTTGACTATTCATTGCATGCAATGACGCATGCAATTAATAACGGAAAGTAAACATAGTATTTTCTCTGGACCTTTCTCTGCTTTCAACTCGGGCTGACCTGTTGCCAGTGTGTTAAAGGAGATTAGCTTTTGATGTTAGTATATTTTTGATACACTAACCTCAACAGCCATTAGCCGTTTTCACACTGACATCTTGCCAACACGACATACAGACAGGATTTACTCTTAGCGACTATCTCATCCATCGACACCGTATGCCAGCGACAGGGAAAGACTGTTTTGAAAGAGTCTCGAATTGGCGTGTGCGTTAAGGCGCCAAAACCGGACACTTTTACATCCGTACAGAAACGACAAAGTCAGACACATCGAATCTCTGACACTTCAAAAACAAGACAATCAGGTTATACTTCTTGGACGGACTGTACTACGCAGAGCTGTCTGGTTTTCAAACAATGGTATTGTTCTGATGAATCCTCACATGTAGGCTATTCTTAACAAGACCATTGACAATTTATTTCTGAAACCTATCACTCTTTTCTATCCCTCTTTGTAGTAATATCAGGCGATGACTTATCTTGTAACTGTATAATTCCTATTTATCAGTCCTATATATCATTCCTATTTTGTGCAGTTGTCTCTCTTTTCTGCAGTTATTTGGAGCTAAAATAATAGAACTATTGGTAAATTTCTTGACACAAAACAAAAATAACTTCATACACTTCGTACACTGAAACTTCTCTATAATTCGTAGTTTTGTCATCAAAAACACTGTAATTAATATTCCCATAAAGATAAATACACTAATATGCCATAGTAACTGATAACTCCAGTAATGAGTTCATCGAAAATTATGCTACAGTAACTAATAACTCCAGTGATGAGGAGACCGAAAATCACATCAACTGATGAAGTGAATTGGAAAAAAAGGGTGTTGTGATTTATCATTTGTAAGCTGGAATATTAATTGCATGCAATTACCACAATTTACCCATTTATTCATAACAGCTAATGCTATTTAAGAATAATCACATATAGGTACTGTCCTTAATGCCCCGAATTCAGCTGATTAATATACAAATTTTACATCAACTCGCTTTCGCTAATGTCTGTCTGTCTGTCTAGGTATTGTTTGTTTCCACCATAGCCTATATATGTATTAGATAATAGAACTTGTGATAGCAATACCTTTAACGTTATAGTAATTGGTATTATTAGTTTAGGGATTTTGAATTCTGATTGTGAATTATTCACCCATACGGAGTGAACTTTAAAGTTCTATGGATTCACATATAATAATATAACTAGAGACACCCTTGATTGATGAACTCGCTCATGAACAGTTGTATTGATCTCTGAAATCTTTTACAAGTATGTCAAATTAATATTTAACAATATTTTCTAATATTCATTCATAGAGGCTATATTATGAATTAATTATGGGCAATGATGGGATCAATATCAATGATATAATTTTCTCGTATTTTGTTTTATCAGCCTCGATATTGCAGAGCTTGATATATAATTCGTCACCCTCCAAAATTCGTATTAAATGCTTGGTCCCGTAAGCTACAAATTATATAGGTTCTACTGTGTTGAATGTAGTCTAGGCCTACTGGAGGGTTAATTACTCGAACATTGAGAATTTTGAATATAATAAAATTATTCAGTATTGTTTTTCATTTTGAATGTCATTTTCAATACTGGAAGATATACAGTTATCATTTCCCAAAATAGCGGGAAAATGTTATTTTTTCATGATAATATTTTGATGATTGATTTTTCTACGTTTCAACGACGGGATTTGCTTTTGTCTGTATATGTATGTTGGCATGTTTGTAAATTAGCTTTTGATGATTACAGCTTGGCAATGCTCTCGGTTTTATTTATAACAGGTAATATTGTCATCGTCAATACACGCCAATCAGTCATTGGCCGTTTCAACACTTACGATTTCTCGTCACGATACCGGTTTCTTTTTTCCGATGTCCGAAGGGCTAATTGGGGTGACATATTGACAATGAGATCGGTTTATAAATGCTGTACGAGGTCTACTGTTCACAGAACTACTAGCTACAAGTATTCAACTACAGAAGTCGGAAATAGACATTTCATTTTACTCATGGAAGACACCCACCCTTATCTATCTACTTCAAGTCTATGAAGATAACAATATCAAAGAAACAGAGTTGAAAGTACAAAGGCATAGAAATGGAAATTTAGAAGTAAATGAATTGTTATAATTCAATTACTCAGGTATATTAGAACTGACTACTTTAGCATTTACCTGATTAATATTACCGCAATCATTATGTTTCAAATTCAAATTTGCGTTGCGTTGCTGTCACTCGGCTGCTCTCTGCACCTATTTTCTCGAATCATGCAATAACTTTAAAACATGACGTCAACAAACTTGGTGACTCAACACATCTGTCTCGTTTTCAACTGACAATGGCAAACTCTCTGTCAGCTGCTACTCGGTTGATGAATATTATTACCGTACCTAATCATTTTTAAGTTCCCTCAGTGAGTAATCCTAAACATGAGTGAGTCCTAATCCAAATGATGATTTTCGTATCACAAACTCTATATTTCAAACTATATACTATATTTCAAACTTAATCAAAATCGTTAGAGCCGTTTTCGATTTCCATCAGACATACAAACTAACAAACAAAAATTGAATACGATGATAAATACGTCTATAGTAACATCCATATGGGAACGTCTGTTATAGTAGACTGCACAAAAATAATCCGATGTTAGTTGGAAGAGCTGAGTACCTCCTCACCCCTTACCATAAACTTTGCCAATTCTTCAGGTGTACTGTATTATGAAAATATCAATATTAATTCTTACTTATAATCAGCTGCCTAGGGGGCCTAGGCCCCCCTCAAGAATCAGATAAATAATGATAATGCGGATCTATCTACACGAATCCTTAGAGTCTCATAATGATTTAATACTTTTCTTTATCAGCAGTAGTATAATTCCTTCTACAGTATCAACAATGTAGCAAAATTGCCTTGAAAGTATGGATACGGGTACAGAGTAATAAATAATATATTTTTCTCTGTGGTATAGTTTGAATACAGAATTCGTACACTTATTGATCAGAGCACAATAAGTGAGTTATTGAATAAATTTCAATGTGAGAATTACCAAGTTGCAAGATGTCACAGTGAAAGCAAAAGAAAGGGCACAATCAGACAATCAAAAATGTATGTAAAGGGTTGTTGAGAATTATGGGAACAGCTTGATGTATCTTTAGCTTTCTAACTGAAAGTTATTTTCCAATTAGAATATGATCCCCAATGAAATTGTCATTGTAAAAGAAGAATTTATCTTTTTCCATGATTTTTAAGAAATCTGTTTCATTGTACTCCTACTCTAGGGCCTCTCTGTAGACCCATATTTCTGATAAATATTCCATGATTGAATTTGATAACTAATAATGTATACCTATGTTTGTATTGATACTTCAACCACATTTGTATAAAATTGGAAAAAATGAAGCATATAATAACATCTTCTAATGTAACATTTATGGGGAAAAACCCAGGTCCCTCTATCCTTTGGGGGTATTCCTCCCCCCCCCCAATACCTCTTGGTTTTTGCCCCCCCCCTTTAGCAGTTTGGTGAAATGGCACCACTGAAGTTGAATGAAATCAAGTTCAATTATTGTATGGTAATTGTATGGCAAGATTACGATACTTATGAGCTTTACTTAGAAATGGATTGTGAAACAAGATAATTGTACTGGAATGTAATAAACTGTGATATTTTCATGATTATATAAAAGCAATTAAGCCATTCATTTCAATCATTGAGAGAAAAACCAATAAGATGCTCATATTATCTTCTCAAATCTTAATACATTAAGAATACACTACTGGTAATTCACGTGTAAATAATACTGATGTGGTCGATTTCAATGAACATTAAATGAAATGTTTGTTTTCTTCTAAATGTCTATACTTGAGCATTCTGTTAATTTCGAACAGAGATCACTTTTACGAAGTTTTCTCAGATGATGCAGCAATCACTGAGGAATATCCAACACATAACTCAATAATCCAGGAGAGAGTAATTTAAAATTAAAACTATTAGTGCAATATTGCTAAATTATTAGTGTTTTTCAATAAATTATTAATCCCATAAATGTCTCTTAATTAAATGATAAGTTATGGAGTTCCAAATATTATAATATTTTTCGCATTCCCATTTTTCTTTTATTTTATATTTGAATCGCTTCATTTGGGTCACTCGTTGTTTAGTCGAATATAGTATTTAAATGTATTATTCAGGTATATCTATCACATAAATCTCTCTCAGCAGCTACTATATAAACGCTCAAAATAGGTTGCTAGGGAACGATAATGATAAGAATACGTTATGAATAATCTATCCTGTTCTAGGCGAGCAATATTTCTGTATCACAGATATCCAAAAACTTCAACACTAAAATGTGAATATCTTTGAAACGGTTTGATATATTTATGAGCGATTTCCACCATTCATTGTCTCTTGAAATTCTTTATTATTTGAATCTTATATTAAAACCTTCCCATAGAAAATTTTTGATTCAATGTGGCGGAACGAAGATGGCAGACCAAAATTTGAAGCTACCTACAGAATTGTTTTTCAATTTGAATAAGAATCCCAGTGGAGCCCACTGTTATATTATCTTTGGAAAAGGAACATTAAGCTGTTTTCCTATTAATATTACGCTGTAGGCCTACGTGAATCCATAGGACCTCATAGGTTTCTCCGTATGGGTAAACGATTCAGAATCAGAATTCAAATTTTGTTAAATCAATAATACCAACGACCTAGCAACTGCCATCACAATTTGTATCATTAATATTACGCGTATGCTACTGAAGGATAATAGTCAGGCAGACACACAGGAGCAAGTTATTTTGTCCCATGCAGTACTTTCAATGTTACTTTTATATCCTGAAAAAGGACGAAGAAGTGAGTAAAATATTTTGTTGTTCAACGAACTTGACCTGTAAAAAGGTTCGAAGAGTGTGTGTTCAAAATTTGAAGCTGATTGATCAACTCTTTCTAAAGTTATTGTAGTGCATTCAAACAAACAAGCAAACCCACAGACTGGCTACAACTTTGAACTTGAGTAAAAAGTAAGAACTTGCTAACGCTCGTTCAACAAATATTAATGAGAGAACAACGGGCGGTATTATCAAGTTGGGAGCACATAACTTGAAGGAGTCAAATTATTTCAGTGTAGGGGATTGTGTATTTCACAAGAGAGTGTGGTTCTGAGGGATATAGGCCTATAGTGAGAGAGTGAAGAAGTGAGGATTTAATTGAATTGCAGTTTTAGTTTTTTTTTGCACGGCCGGCCCTCTCTCACATTCAACCATCAACCCTCCAGTACGATGCTACATCAACTATATTATACAATCCTACTCGGTGCAATGGGGGAATTCACAATATTACAAGCAAGAGTATATTATTGACACAAAGAAATTTACAAATCTAGGCATGGGAAAGTCAAATTCAAGATAGGTTGTAGATAATTATGTCTGAAGCATTGTATGAAATAATAACAAAACCCTGAGGGGCTTTGAAGAAAGGAGAGCATTAGCACACAACCGGGTAAGAGAGAGAGTTAGAGAGAGAGAGAGAGAGAGAGAGAGAGAGAGAGAGAGAGAGAGAGAGAGAGAGAGAGAGAGAGAGAGAGAGAGAGAGAGAGAGAGAGAAGAGAGAGAGAGAGAGAGAAGAGAGAGAGAGAGAGGAGAGAGAGAGAGAGAGAGAGAGAGAGAGAGAGAGAGAGAGAGAGAGAGAGAGAGAGAGAGAGAGAGAGAGAGAGAGAGAGAGAGAGAGAGAGATAGAGAGAGAGAGAGAGAGAGTGAGAGAGAAAGGCGCAGGAGTGATAGAGAGAGGGTGATGGAGGGGAAGAGAGAGAGGGAGAGTGAGAGAGGGAGAGAGAGAGAATGAGAGGAAGCAATAGAACTAAATAAGGTTGAGATAAGATACAATGTCACGCAGGAGTATTGTCCAATGGTGGTCACACACACACTTCTACAGTCACACTAAGTTCTAAAAAGAATATTTCAAAGAAAGTACAGTCTGTGACAAAATTGAAACCAGTTTACTTCCAAGCTATTCTGACATAAGCGTCAAAAGCTGATAGCGACAACCAGAGACTGTTTTCCAGGTAGAGAAATTAGTCACGGACTCGCCCCGCCAAAACAAGACACTTCTTTTTCAGCACAAGAACGACAAAAGTGGCCACCGCCAAAACAAGACTGATTTTCAGTGCTAGGATGGATGTGTCTGACTTTGACGGTGGTGTATCCTGACATCGCCCCCTGCTCATTGATGTAACTGGTGCCTTCTAGCTCTAGCTCGCAGTATGTCCATTATGAATCAACTATATCCTGAGATCGCCCCAGATCACACGAACAGGGACTTTTGTTGTCAATGACTGGGATGTGCTTGAAAGGCAGCACGGCATCAATGCCGCGGAAATACTCTCTCAGAATGTCTCTATCAGCAGCTTATTGAAGAGGATGAAGGAGAGATTCATAATGGACATACTGCGAGCTAGAGCTAGAAGGCACCAGTTACATCAATGAGCAGGAAGACTTCGCACTAATCAAATGGCTCTTCAAGGCGCGAACAGAGCTGATCCAGTTGAACAGATACACGTTCAATCAGCCATAGTCCAGGCGCTGGCTTACATTGAGCATACATGAGAGAGGCAGAGAATTTGACTTCGGATTATTGTTAGGGGGTCTTTAGTGTATATGAAACTCGATGTCGTCACGTCCCAGGGTGGTCGACAGCTTGGGGGGGAGGGGGGTAAGTTGTAAAAAACGCGCGTTTATAAAATCGCCTGTTCTGCAGTTACTATTCATAGTACAGCTTTTAATTTTAATTCTCAATATTATGTACACATAGC
Source organism: Nilaparvata lugens (assembly GCF_014356525.2). Lineage (NCBI taxonomy): Eukaryota > Metazoa > Arthropoda > Insecta > Hemiptera > Delphacidae > Nilaparvata > Nilaparvata lugens. The sequence goes on from NC_052518.1 coordinate 27,089,643, forward strand.
TGGCTTTCAATGTGGTCCTATACTTTTTTGCCATAAACCGCATAGTTTTTCCGTAAAAAAATAAAATATCTCGAAAAATGTATTTTTTTATTATGGACTTTTTGTTATTTCTCGAATATTCAAGTAATTAGCCGACTTAGAGGAAAAGGCTCCCAATAAACGTTGTAGCCCGTTTCTTGCTGAATCTAATGATATATATAGTTTGAGGGTTACGATCATTGATGCGGCGGTGGGAGGGGGATAAGTAGCACTGTTACGCTGCGGCGCGGTCCTCCCCCATGATTAATGTGCGTAATGGCCTGTCTATCGCATCGCTCCTACTAGTCTATGCATTCAAATTATGTATTTCAGGAACGCTATCTTATGTATTTTCGGTCGCTGAACACGATTTTTCAACTCTCAAGCCTTAATAATTGATAATTCTCATCATAATATACTAATTATGGTCAAAATTACAAACTTCATCTCATTATCATTATTTATGATTACATTGTAATGATAAACCATCCTGTTAGGAATCCTATATGTGTTTCTCAATAGATAAAAGACTGATATTCCATTAAGAGAGAATAATTATTCGATTTAGTTCAATGATCACTTTGGAATTGCGAAAGTCAAGTAATGGAGTAAGTTAAACAAATAATATAGGCTACCCCATATAGAGCACCGTGTAACAGGAGTAAAATATTCTCTTAATATAAATTGACAGTTGAAACACAAATAATGCCAATTACTCCCATGTTATATGACTAAATATTTGATTACAAAGGAAATACAACTCTAAAGCTGAGTTTACACCAAAGTTATTAAGGAGATGTTAATATAACTTAATCTTTATAGATTCTATTAGATTGAACCTAACTTATCATACATATGATAGACATACTGTATGTGTTTGCCAAGTTCCGTTCAATCTAATAGAATCTATAAAGATTAAGTTATTAACATTTTGTTACGTGTAAACGCAGCTTTATCAACTGATTTCTGTAACTTATATCTACTCATCTGACTGAGTTTGACTGATTGTCTTGGGGTGTTACTTGAATGAAAGTGGAATGAGAGATATCTTTGTTGAATTTGAAATATTTGGAGAGAATACTGTTGGAAATCTATTGAGGGGAGATCAGTATGGCATCCAATAATATAATATTTTACCTGATTTCATGAAGAGTATGAATGAACGCAACTTCAGATCTCATCGAAAGTTTTAAAGATAGATTCATCTAAAAGTGCTTTTTACTCAAAGGAAGAGTATATTCAACATTACTTCACATGAATGGTATAATGGTTCCTTTCCCTGTGTCTTGTGTATTTGTTACTGTGGGCTGTGTCTTTTTTGTTCGACCATTTAGAGTTTTTGACAAGTTCCAGATCCCCCTGATTTAGGTGGGCAGTGAATGCTATTCAATCTATCTATCTATGCATGTAACTGGTTCATGAATTTCAAACATGATACACCATTATGTAATGCACTTACCAAATGTAGTCCCAAAATACGCACTACCAAATGCACTCTCAACAGGACAGTTGGGTTAAGCAACTCGTTATTTAATAATAAGCCTACAGTTTAAGAGCCATCACTGGTAAATACGTTACTTAGTATAAATACAGAAGAACAAAAATCATAAACCTTATTCCGGGCCACTTTCTCATTAATTCTAAATTCTCGTATATGTGTGTGATAAACGAAACTTGAATTTGAAATCACAACATTTTTTTGAAAAACATACAGTTTTGAATTACGTGCTCATTCTACGAAAATTGAAACCCCTTTCTTAGCTGGCGTCTAGGAATAAGAAATATATTGACCGATAAATGCAAACAATTTGGATGTAGATTAGGCGATTAGGCCTTGTCTAAAGAATTCAGCTTATAGTCTGTTATACAATAAATGAGCAATTCAATTCATAACATCTTAGTAGTCATCTTATGAATTGTGTAATCATTCATCAAATCAGTCTTATCAAGTCATAATTATCATCACCCAGTACAATTGAATAAATTAAGTCATACATTGAAAAAAAACATAAACTATTTATAAACTTACAGCACTGAATATCAAATTTTCAACAATTTGAAAATTAATTTACGGAATAATAAGCATTTTCATTCAGAATTAGATTTAGTGCGTTTTTTAATTTATTCAGAGGCAAGTTTCTTCTAGTATAAGATAGTGGCAGATTATTGAACATGGAGTACACTAAATAGGGATAAATTTCAAGCTCTTACTCAATCTGACATTAGGAGTTACAATACTCTGGTAGTCCAGATAACAGTAGACCTCACTGAACATCCTTTGCAATGTGGTAACGAGAATATTTAGCCATCTACTAGAAATGCTATCTACTAGGAATAAAGTCATTATTATAATATCAGGGCTTTTTTAAAATGTTTGCCAATGGCCCCACTAAGAAATCTGATCAGGCTGGTTGGAGACTTCCAATCAGCCATACGATCACATTTCATTACATTACATTACATTACCAGGGTTACCAGACATTGTTTTGCAGTAGTCGTCAATATACTATATCATAATGCAAAAGTAGAACTTTGATATGAAAGTTTCTTTATAGAATGATCTCACTTTGTTACAAATAAAATGTATTGGTGTGCTAATCTAAATGTTGCACTACTTCAATCCTGTAAAAATGAATACCGGTATAATACTTATTCTGAATTGATGGAATCCCAAGTCCCATTGCGCTTATGATAATTTTTAATGTTACTTTATCAACTCAGTAAGTTCAGAAAGTTATTGCTCAGTTAAATCAGAGCTACGATTAAAAAGATGATTTGGGAATTATCAAGTGGCACTTTTTGTTTTTCACTGGGATTTTCATTTTGTAACATGTAGAGACGCTTGTAGAACAACAATCTGTTAAAATTTTTATGGGAAAGATTTCATGAGGAAAATGAAGTTTTACATTGACATTAGTCTATCATCCGTAACTCGGAACGCCATGATAAATCTTGGCATCTAAAGCTGCGTTTACACCAAAGTTATTAACAAAATGTTAATAACTTAATCCTCACAGATTATTATAGATTGAACGGTACTTGAAAAACACATATGTTCATCATGTGTATGATAAGTTATGTTCAATATAATAGAATCTTTAGAATCGATTGGTGTTAACGCAGCTTTACTCTGTGACTGCCTGAAGTTAATATTATATCAATTTGAATTTACAATTCGAGACCGCAGCTCGGAAAAAGAAGAGATGATTAGCTCATAATATCGGGGACCGAGCTTCGCTCAGGAGTACAGAAGCATAAACAATTTATTATGAAAGAAGGAATTTTAATGAAATACCATTTTGGCCATGTGGTTTTTAAGAAGCGGTGATGAATAGGTCAGTGGTAGGCTATTTGGCTTTTATATATTCCATTTCATATTCATATTGATTATTCTTTCGGGTTGAAGTCTAATATATACGTATTAACTATATTGGAATAGTTATCTTGGAGTTTGGTAGAAATATATTACATTTGCATAAAACTCAATTTATTTATTTAAGGTATATTCATAATTCTATCTATCTTCCATCTCATTCTAATAGGTTACCAACCCATCCCTATCTTATATGATAAACCTTTAATCATAATCATATACGTACATGATTAAAAAACAGCAGACATTCAATTTACTAGAACAAATAATGGAGTGCATTCAAGTTCAGATGTAGGCAATACGCCTACATTCGCTACCTTGTCTCTATGACACTGACCTTGCTTCTGTGAAACACCTTGTTCCAGTGAGAACTAGCTTCTGTGAGACTACCATTTATAGCGCTACTACTTTGGACGGAGACCTTGTCTCTATGAAACTGCTTGTCTCTGTGGGAACTTGTCCCTGTGAGACTGTCATTTATAGAAATACTTGTTCCTGTGAAACTTCTCTCTGTGACACTAATATCGTTCAAAAACACTACTTGTCTCTGTGAGAACTTGTCTCTGTGAAACATCCCCTGTATGAGTGTATGTGCATCTGTGTACACGATATCTCATCTCCCATTAAACGGAATGACTTGAAATTTGGAACTTAAGGTCCTTACAATATAAGGATCCGTCACAAACAATTTCGATCAAATGCAATTCAAGATGGCGGCTAAAATGGCGAAAATGTTGTCAAAAACAGGGTTTTCTGTGATTTTCTCAAAAACGGCTCCAACGATTTTGATTAAATTTATACCTGAAATAGTCATTGATAAGCTCTATCATCTGCCAAAAGTCTCATATCTGTAAAAATTTCAGGAGATCCGCCCCATCTATGCAAAGTTTGATTTTAGATTCTCAATTATCAGTCTTCAGATACAATTTAAACAAAAAATTCGAATGGAAAAGATTGTGATTTGCATGAAAATCTCTACAATTGATGTTCAGTAACAATAAGCTCGAAATTCGAGAAAATGTGATTATCCAATTGCAAACTGTTCGCAACTGTTGATTCTATTAAATGATTCACTATGAAGAGATAGCAGACCTCGTATGTCTCCAGCGTTATTGTCCTGTTACCAGCTGGCTCAGATCTTTGTTTATAAGTAGACTTGAGATGCGCGTGAATACTAGCGTCAGGTGATCAATTTTCATAACGGCAAGGAAAGTTGTGTGAGTGCGCCACACCAGATTTTTTACTATAATATTAGCGTATGAAGGAGGCTTCTTTTCCTTTTATATTATCCTCGAAATGCAAAATTTCCAAAAACCTTGTATATAGGTCTACGCGCAATACAAAAAGAACACACCTGTCAAATTTAATGAAAATCTATTACCACGTTTGATGATTAATTGATGATCAAATTGATGAATTGATCAATTGATGATATAATTATTATTTTTGAGCTTTACTAAACTCTTTATGATTTCAATTGTTTCTTCTCTCTTTGTATACCGTATACATATTTTTCATACCCCTTTTTTATACCCCTTCACTAACTTTCCTGCATCTAACTCAAATATCGTTCTCTTCTAATTTTATTAGTTATACTGGATCGTTGTGAATATTTAATGAAGTGCGATATTATTTTCTCTTGTTTTTATTTTTAATTGTAAAGCTATAGCCTATATATAGTGAGAGTAAAATCTTTCATTCACATGTCAACTCAAACCAAAAGTAAAATGACATGCTCGGATTGTTCTGAACTTCGCAAAATACTGGAATGTAAAGAGCTTCAATTAATGGAAGAAGGGCAGCGTAGATGGGAGGACAGAATTGAGATGGAAGCAAAAGCTAAGTTATCTTAAAATAATAGGCCTTTGAAATCTCCATCAGGGAAATAACCACCCAGCATTGTGAAACATCCTACAATAATTGAAAATAGAGTCAGTAAACTTCCTGCTTCTCCCACTCCAAGAGCTCTAGGCCCGAAAAATACCGGTAATGAACATGCTACCAAGAGATTACCTCCCTCGATTCCAAATCCCACAATTTGTGGAGAGAATAGATTTTCAGTGCTGGAAATTTGTGATTCACAGCCCATTACACATGTTGAGCAAGTTATCCATCCTCAATCGCCGAAATGCTGATCCTCAACACCTCCAAGAGGTATCAAACAAAGGTCGATGAATGTGAGATTTTATTCGGATAGCCAAGGAAGAGACGTTTACAAAAATTTTAACGACATCAATCATAGGTTCTCTAGTATGATTAAGCCCAGAGCTAAATTCAAGGAAATATCAGTGGAATTTGGAGAGCTGGACGAAAATGATGTTACTGTGTTTCTGGGAGGTACGAATGATATTGCCTGCAACGAAAGGATGGTATTTCACACATCTCTTCGACAGAAACTGCGAGACCTACAGAATCGACAGCGGCAAACGTAATTGTTTTCTTGGTACCACACAGACACGATTTACCTAGCTGGTCTGCTGTTAATAAAGGAATTCTAAAGGCGAATGAAGAGAACTTTAATGTATGTAAATATTTTAAGAATGTGACATTTGTGAACATTACAAACATAGGTAGAAGGTTTCATACCTCTCATGGCCTTCACCTGAACTCGTTAGGGAAAAAATATGTGTGTGACAGAATATTGTTGATGTAGTACATAAGCTTGCTTCTAAACAGGGTAAAATGTGTGAATCGTTTCCGGTGCAGTACCAGTTCGATTCTTTTTTAGAGTTGGAACCAACAACTATCAATCAAACCCTGATAGATTGATAGACCCTCAGCTTAGTTTAGAACTTGATAAAAATAATGTAGCTGGATCTTTCAAAGTGAATATTCAAGCTGTATGTAGCGTTCTGTCCCATGGTGATGTTTTTGTACAGAACAATAGTAATAATACTCAAAATGCTTCAGAATTTAAAGTGAGTTATCTCAATAATCAGGGTATCAGAGGTTAACATGTAATTTTGAACGAGTTTGCTAATGATAATATGTTTGATGTACTATGTTTGAATGAACACTGGTGCCAGGAAGACGAAATTAATTTCCATAAATTAGATGATTTCCAACTTCTGAATAGCTTCAACAGGAAACAACATATTTATGGTGGTGTGGCAATTTATATTAATAAAGCATTGGTAGATAAATGTAGCAGATTAGATCTAGTTTCGTTTTGTAGTGAGCTCCACTTTAAAGCAGCAGCTGTCTATTTAAGAGAATTAAAAATTGTTTTGATAACTCTTTATCGATCACCCAACGGTGATCCACAAATATTTTTAGAAAAACTAGAAGATATGTTCCATTTTTTCCTAAATCCTAGATACGGTATAATTGTAGGTGGAGATACTAATGCGGCTTTTGATGTTACGAGAGACACACGCACTTCTAAAGAATTAAAAAATCTGTTAAGACAATCCAATTATAATTTTACCAACTGTAAGGCAACTAGAAAGGCTGCCTGTCTTGACAATATATTTACAAATATGTAGATAGGAATATATTTTGCTCGGACGTAACTCCTTTTGCTTTTTCGGATCATGACTCAGTTTGCTTGAAAATGAATAGAGCTAGCTCAATGTTACCAAGTAGTGAGTGTGGAGAGCCCAAGTTTGTCATCACAAGACCAATGACAAAAAATAAATTTCTCAATTTTAAAAATGCTCTCAAAAGTTATGACTGGGTAAGTTTGCTCAATAATAATAAACATTGCTCAGCTGATGAAGTCTTTAATAAATTTTTCAATGTTGTATTGAGTCTATTCGAATCTAATATTCCTATGCATAAGTCTAAAGTCAATTCTCGTGTGCGTAATGTTAAAAATAATAATGCATGGTATACTACTCAACTTGCAACTATGAAAAATGAATTAGAATTGCATTTGTATTTGTATAGAATTTATGGAACAGATGAGTTTAAATATAGGCTCTCATCGACTTGAATCTTAGATCTTACTTCGCTCGGTCAATTACCTGATTAGCAATAATTACCTTCACGAGTTATATTAAGCGAGCAATATTCATGTATGTGTATGTACTTATTTATAATTTAACGGACCTCGAAAAAGGATCTAACGATTTTGATGTGATTTGCAATATAGGAGGATCTTGATAAAAAATCTATTGCACAGAGTCTCATTGCTTGGAAAACACGTTGAAGGACATGCTCGCAGAAGCAGAAGCAGAAATCTATCCTTCCAGGAGCAGCTGATACAAGACTGGAAATTCCATTATCTGTTGTACCATTAATAAAAGTAAGATGTGATTATTTCAGCTGAATGGCCCGGCAAATACATTCTATTTCAATCAGCTGATAAAGTGTAAAACGTGACAAAATTCTCAGCTTAGAGGGAGAAGAAGGAAAAGGAGGAGAAGATGGAGAAGAAGGAGAAGGAAGGGAAAAAGGAGAAGAAGGAGAAGGAGGAGAAAAAGGAGAAGAAGGAGAAGGAGAGGAAAGATAAGAAGGAGAAGAAGAACAGAATGAAAAAGAAGAAGGAAAGAATGAAGAATAAGAAACCTCATTACATTCATCTTCATAATTTATTTATTTTTTTATTATTTTACAAAGGCGACTTTCTAGAAGTATTTTGAGCCTAGGTGATGATGGGATGAATGGATAATACAATGAAGGTAGAGTAATGAATGAATAGAAATATAGGTTATGCTATCCACTTGAATTGATTTGAGTCAACTTTTCAGTCCAGAAATAAATAAACTAGAAATTTTGAATTTGATTTGATAAAAACCCAATTATAATAGAATGATTACATTCAATAAACTCTCAGAACTTGAAATATTAAGCTATTAAGAAAAATTTATCCCTGTATCAATTTTCAATCCATTCGCAATGGCGAAAATGAATGTAATGAGGGAATAGGACAAAACTGAACATAATTACTCCTATTCCCTCATTACATTCATCTTCATCATCTATTCCTCCATTCTCTATCCATTCGCAATTGCGAGAATGAATGTAAGAAATCTGTATGTGACAGTTTTTGTTATTATTTGTATATGACATTATTTTTATTTGTCACCTCTTTTCTTCCTTCAAATTTCCTTTCAATTAATTTTTATCGTTACAATCGAATAAAAATTTACTGATTGTGTGCAGAATGATTGATACATAATGTGAAATAAAATAACAGGCTTTCTGCCCGAAACTTCTTCTCCAAATTTCTTTAGAACAGTCCAGAGTTTATGTTGTTATTCAAACTTCACTGAAAATATAGTCTATACCAATTTACCTAGAATACAAGGATCACGCGCATCTCGATCTTTTGATGATCAGAGTCAGATGATCGGTGTGACGTCATTGGTGCTCTAAAAATCTATTCTTCCTATCTTTTCAATGTTAAATTGAGCAACTTTTCAAGTCTTTTTCTTGAAAAGTACATGACTTTCAAGTGTCATCGACATCTCTTACGATTAATACAATATTCAACTTAAATTTTTCTAGAAGTTCAATACTTTTGGACGGCTGGATCTTTCAAAATGCTCGATTTTGTAAGAGCCTGCACATCGAATACCTGTTGCTCTCTTATTGAAAAACCAACATGCTTCCCTGGCTCTTCTGTAACTAAATTACTCAATGCTGATGAATTTGATTTAATCAATTTAATCAATCATTGATTAAGGAATTAAGAACGTGAAACACTTTACAAAAAAATAACGCCCGCAGGTTTGTACAGCACATAGAAAATTTCAATATAAATTATTCTTTGAAATTTTTCTTAACTGTCGGGCGGAAAGCAAACCAATTGAATTATTCAATTTGCAATCACTTTAATTTTACAGTATAAGTTATTAGATGTAGTAATATGGATTCACTTTAATTTGACAGTAGAGAATACAGATTCACTTTAATCTGTCAGTAGAAAGGGAAATTATTTTTTCCCTCACTGAGAGAGAGAGATCACTCTCTCTCTCTCTTCATCCCCCTCGTCATCACTGGGGGAGGGGAAGAGATTAGATTAGATTAGATAAGATAAGATAAGATAAGATAAGAGGGAGAGGGAGAGGATTAGATAAGATAAGATAAGAGAGAGAGGGAGAGGGAGAGGGTGAGGGAGAGGTTGAGGGAGAGGGAGAGGGGGGAGGGTGGAAGGAGGAAGGGGGAGGGGGAGGGGGAGTTTCAGGGTTGTGGGGGAGGGGGAGGGGGGAGATTGCACAAAAAAGTCAGTCTGAAATCTTAGAATTCATCTACTGCGGTGTCCTATCACTGAAGCTGCCGTATCACAGTACTTAATATTGGTCTAATCTTAGAAAATCAGGTACCAATGGATAGGTAATTGAATTTGCTAAGAAAAGTTATGACTATCAACTATTTATGACTATCCTCCCTACAAGAAATCATCAATCCCTCAATTGCAAAATTCTGTTCATCTCTATCCAACGCTTTCATACATTCATCATTCATACACACATGCATAATGAACCCTTCGTTTAATTCATTCATTCCTGTTGGAGGGGTTGGCTTTTTAATTACGAAGCTTGAGTATAAGACCTCTCCACACAAAAAGTGACATTCATCTATCTAACTATGACCATAACAAACAACTATTACCTGGTTAATGTACATGGAAGTCATATTTTTCCTGAATGAACCGGCAAGATGTTCTACTGATTATTTGTAATACTCGTATAAAGTAGGCTACACAGACAAGATATCAAGGATTCTAAGAGGAATAATATTATAGTCTAATTAATTTTTTCACGTTCTTAATTCCTTAATCAATGATTGATTAAATTGATTAAATCAAATTCATCAGCATTGAGTAATTTAGTTACAGAAGAGCCAGGGAAGCATGTTGGTTTTTCAATAAGAGAGCAACAGGTATTCGATGTGCAGGCTCTTACAAAATCGAGCATTTTGAAAGATCCAGCCGTCCAAAAGTATTGAACTTCTAGAAAAATTTAAGTTGAATATTGTATTAATCGTAAGAGATGTCGATGACACTTGAAAGTCATGTAATTTTCAAGAAAAAGACTTGAAAAGTTGCTCAATTTAACATTGAAAAGATAGGAAGAATAGATTTTTAGAGCACCAATGACGTCACACCGATCATCTGACTCTGATCATCAAAAGATCGAGATGCGCGTGATCCTTGTATTCTAGGTAAATTGGTATAGACTATATTTTCAGTGAAGTTTTTATAACAACATAAACTCTGGACTGTTCTAAAGAAATTTGGAGAAGAAGTTTCGGGCAGAAAGCCTGTTATTTTATTTCACATTATGTATCAATCATTCTGCACACAATCAGTAAATTTTTATTCGATTGTAACGATAAAAATTAATTGAAAGGAAATTTGAAGGAAGAAAAGAGTTATGTTCAATCTATAGAATCTATTGGTGTCAACGCAGCTTTACTCTGTGACTGCCCGAAGTTAATATTATCAATTTGAATTTACAATTCGAGACCGCAGCTCGGAAAAAGAAGACGATAATTAGCTCATAATATCGGGGACCGAGCTTCGCTCTGGAGTACAAAAGCATAAAAAAATTATTACGAAAGAAGGAATTATAATAACATTCATAGTTCATACAGAAATGTTCTATCTAATCACAGTAAATTGAAATTAATTCCCAGAGGAATGCAAAAATTCCCTCCACAAAGGCCCGGTTGCACAAAAGCCAGTTAAATTTTAATCATGATTAATTTCATGTAGACCAAATCGTAGAAGACCATTTCAGAAAGATGGATTTACTTGAATTAATCAGCATTGAAAATAACCCGGCTTTTTTGCAACCAGCACTAACCAGCACAGTACCTGATTGAATGATTAAAAAAGTTCAACAGCTGAGTCATAATTTTGAGACAGTCCACCACACATGAACTCACTCACTCACTTCCATCACCAACAGACGACGAAATAATCATTATCAGCTGTTTTTCCAAGGATGGATAATAATTATCCTTTTAATGTCCTTCAGCGAGTTTTCCCAGGGATGAGACCTAGTGCAATCGAATCTTCATATTATAAACCTACTATGTTCTGAATTTCGTAAGAATCGTTAGAGCCGTTTTCGAGATCCGGTGAATACAAACATATAAACATCTAAACATCTAATTATCCAAACATCTAAACATATAAACAGAAGTTGCTCGTTTAATAGTATAGGATTTTCCAAGATTGTTATTCGAGCTATCAAGTCTTTTCGGTTTGTCGGTAAGAATGGAGTGTCGAGAGTGAATAACTGTGATAATTGTATTTTAATAATGGAGTGTATAGTGATTAATGTGTAATATTTTTCAATCATGAGAATGAATAAGGTATTTTCTTCATTTGTAATACTCAAAGACCAACCAAAAGTGGGTAACAATAATCGTGGGGACTTTGAACTGGAAAGGATTTTTTTGTAACATGTAATATAATTAGAAGAACAATCAGTTGACATTTTTGGAAGTGGAAACTTATTTTTCGATAAAGTGCAAACTTGCAAAAGCATTGGATTGGGTTCCAAAGACTTCATTACAGTGGACTACAGTACAGTAAAGTCTACATTGGACTACATTACAGTCTGGAGTCTAGATGTATTTCTACATTACAGACACTCAACTGAACAAAAAATCCATATTTTAACCTTTGACTAGGAATTCGAAATATGTCTATTTCGGACGTATTTTTGGTATAATTTGAAAACCATTCCTTAGCACACGTCCAAGGCATCAACTGACCATTTTTACCAAATTTGAAAAACCATTTTAGCCATGTGGTTTTTAAGAAGCGGTGATAAATAGGTCAGTGGTAGGCTATTTGGCTTTTATATATTCAATTTCATATTCATATTGATTATTATTTTGGGTTGAAGGTCTAATATATACTTATTAGATATATTAGAATAGTTATCTTTGAGTTTGGTAGAAATATATTACATTTACATAAAAATCAATTTATTTATTTAAGTTATCTTCTATCTAATTCTAATAGGTTACCAACCCATCCCTATCTTATATAAAAAAACCTTTAATCATAATCATATACCTACATGATTAAAAAACATTCAGCAGACATTCAATTCACTAGAACAAATAATGGAATGCCTTCAAGTTCAGATGTAGGCAACATGCCTAACTTCTTCCTACATTCGCTACCTTGTCTCTACGACACTGTACTTGCTTCTGTGAGACACCTTGTTCGAGTGAGAACTTGCTTCTGTGAGACTGCCATTTATAGCGCTACTAGTTTGGAGGGAGACCTTGTCTCCATGAAAAGACATTCAGCAGACATTCAATTCACTAGAACAAATAATGGAATGCCTTCAAGTTCAGATGTAGGCAACATGCCTAACTTCTTCCTACATTCGCTACCTTGTCTCTACGACACTGTACTTGCTTCTGTGAGACACCTTGTTTGAGTGGGAACTTGTTCCTGTGAGACTGCCATTTATAGAAGTAGTTGCTCCTATAGTGCGGTCCACGTTATAATGACAGTATTTGATCAACTTTGGTTCTGCTATCCTTGTCTATCATTCGACAAAGCCGGTGGTACTATCCTTTTCTAGGTCAACAACGATGACAATTATGTTTTTGACAGTGTAGAAATATAATTAATTAATGCAGAGAATTGGCATCGCTATTCTTCTATCTTTATACACTGCCATTATAACGTGGACCACACTATATGAAACTTGTCTCTGTGACACTAATATCCTTCAAAAACACTACTTGTCTCTGTGAGAGCTTGTCTTTGTGAAACATCCCCAGTTGAAAGCAGAGAAAAGTCGGGAGAAAAAACTATGCTACTTCAAGTTATCAATTTCATGCCTCACTGCATGCAATTTATAGTCCACACAACAGCTGTTTTTTTCACTAAGTTACATTGAGATATTGAATTGCATGCGTCATTGAATGCAATTTATAACCCACTTGACAGCTGATTCATGATGAAAATGTTATAATCTGATTTTTACTCTAATATTGGTGTATGAAGGAGGCTCCTTTTATATTATAATTGAAATCCAAAATTTCCAAAAACCATGTTTAAACTTCGACACGAAATTAAAAAAGGAACATACCTGTAAAATTTCATGAAAATCTTTTTCTGCGTTTCTTCATTTATTTATGCAGAGCATAAATATAAACATAACAACATGAAATGAAATGCAAAACTGTCGACTTGAATCTTAGACTTCACTTCGCTCGGTCAAAAATGTAGAATTAATAATTATTAACAGAATATTTATCATCTTTAATATGAAAATTCATTATGAAATTATTGAAAAAAATAATTTCTTGCTTAATAAAATATAGTTGATCATTTTAAATGAGAATGAACATTTTATATTACACTAGCAGAAACCCGTGTTCTGCAAGGATCTTTTTTAAAAGTTGACAAACTGAAAACTTGACGTAATGAAATTTTGAAGAATTAAAAATAGGTCTATAACCATCATTGGAATCTATATGCAAAATTTCAAGTTAATTAGTCAAGTAGTTCAGACGAGATGATGCGTCAAACATAATTTTCCTATCCCATACGTGTATAAGACAAATCTTTAATTTATTATAGATACGGTATAGTTAACGACTGCAAGAGATATGACTGTGGAACAGAATAGTGGTGAAACTATGATAGCGCCAGAAGTGTCTCAAACACAATAGTACGTACTACATGAACTTTTTGAATGTGATTTGAAAACAAAAATGTTCAAACAACAGAACTGAAAGTTGTCAACCTTATCATTCTACCTCCATTTAGAGAGGCTTTTGTTTAAGCCGAATGTAAATCTATATACAGTATATAAAAATGAATGTCTGTTTGTTTGTTCCCTATAGACTTGAAAACTACTTGACATAACGGCATCAAACATTGGGAATATGTTGTGTGAATATTGGGGATGGTTTCTGAACAGAAATTTCAAAAGGGAGGCTAATAATAATTATTTATTAATCCATTTTATAGACCTATTTTTTCAAAATTGTCGGCCGAGCGGCTACCGAAGAACGGAAAGATGATCATGATTCAAGATCATAATATTGTGATAATATGATTTAGCATCTAAAGTTACCAGCTGTAATAAACACGTCACCCTGTGATAAATTGTGTATCCTATGGTATTAAAAAGATAGTTTGGAGTTGAAGTGTAGTTGATTGGTTCCAGCTGTAGATAATAGTTCTTTAGAAGACCTATACAAACAATTATCACTCCCCTATCATTGAGAAACTGGAAAATGTTAAAAAAAAATATTCACCTGCGAAAGAGAGTTGTTCATAATCCACATCATGAAAGAGAGTTGTTCATATTGTATTTATCAATTACTGAATAATGACAGAATAATTTTCAATTTTTATGAATTTAGCTCAGCTTATATTCATCCTAAAATGGAAGATGGAAAGAATATGGAATTCAGTGTGATTCATCGTACATCGCATATTTCCTGGACCATGTATTGACAATCAACAACTATAAGAACATTGAATTAATCGTTGAAACACTGATTTAACCTATCTATTTTTCTTCTAATTCAACACTTTGCTGATAGATATTACTACCAAATGATTGAGAAGAATATGTTTTCGGAATAATGAATGCTGCATGACTAAGCACATAGGAAGTACGTACGCACGTGAGATGTACTGTAGATGAAAATATTTATTGTTAGCTAAATTTCATGATTCACCAAATAAACTCAAGTGTGACATGAGATACATTATCTTTTTGGCGGTACGAAGTTCGCCGGGTAAGCTAGTATTTTCTAATTTAAATGAAATAAATTCTGAAAAGAATAATGAATGTTGAATAATGAATTTAAATATTAAAATATTGTTGACCAAGCACTCAGTACATCGACAATAATTCATTCAACTAATTCTGTAGGTACTGATTGTAGGTACAAATATAATCATTTGTCTTCTTTATTGATAATCAATTTCATCAACTAATCATAAACTGACTGGAAAAAGTTCTTCAATTTCCATGAATTTAATTAATAGAATTATATTAATCTAAAGTGTGGGTCATATCCAAATTCACGAAGAGTTCGATTCTTGTTGGCAAGAAACATGTTATTCAACGCAGAAATCATTGTTATTCTACTAAAATATAGGATAAGTTGAATAGTTTTCCTTTCAGGGGAAGTTTTGACAACCCACAAAACTCATTTTTCATTTGAGGAAATATCGAAAATGAGCATAGGAACTTATTTTTTGTTCAGCTTGCCAAAATACCCCTCATTTCAATATTAAAATTTTCTACTGACTGTACAGTGGGTCAATCATTCTATCATGGCTCGAATAATTTTGAAATTTTAATTAAATAAAAATGGTAGAGAACAATTAACTCATGTGAATATCAACACCTTTATTTAAAGACATATTAACTGCATGCGTTTTCATATTGCCGATACAGCATTGATAAAACTGTAGACGTTTATTTAGCAGTCTCAAAAAACTGTTCTAGCTGAAAAATTAATAATCCATGTCACGTGAAGGCCTAAACAATGCATTAGGAAAACGAAGCTCAAAACTATGGTTTTCCTAAACATATGTTTTTTGGATAATTTATTTGATGCAGCTGTTTCATATTCGCCATATTATATACAGAGTTTGTGAAAAAAATATTGATTACAAAACAATACTATTATTATATTAATAATAATAATAATATTATTATAATAACATATTTATCAATTATTATCAGAACAATATTATTGAGGTTAAGTGGAATCAGGTATAAAGCAATAATAGAACAGATGTTCTTTTTTGAATTTCTATCATATGATGTTGTTATTACCAATGATTAAACCATATGTTAGAATATCTCATGTCAATCAATAAATTATCTCTGCTCCATATGGCGTTCACCTACTTAGCTTACTTAATAGGATCCTTTTTCATCCTTTGAAACCCTTAGAGACAAAATATCTCAAAATCCATTCTTAGTGCGCGTCTAGCATGTTTGAAGAATATTTGTGCAAATTTTTAAGTCTGTCGGACAATTAGTTTGAGCTGTAGTGTGATTTTACATCAAAATTTTCGAAAAATGCCCTCTCCTGATCCCCCTGTGCTCCTGATCGAGATTTTTCTGCATAGATCTATTTTTTTTTCGTAGCTGAACGAAAAAGATCCTCATGACTTTGCTGTGCAATGAGCGGTTAAAAAGTACAAAATTTTGGGGGGGGGGCCCAGCTCCCTCAGAGGGACAAATTTCTGAAAATCCTTTCTTAGTGGATGTTTTCAGGCTACCATAAACAATTGTGCAAAATTTCAAGTTTTTAGGCTCAGTAGTTTGGGCTGTGGTGTGATTTCAGTCTGTCGGGGCTTAGCCTTTTATAGATATATAGAGATAAATAAACCGGTATCAGCTACCGCCTGTACAAGACAGCGGATCGGGAACGTTGTTCTCTTATCTCTCTCCACTGTCATTACAACGTGGACTTTATATATACGAGCATTGGAGAATAGGCTACTGATCACTTGTTGATATGTTTCAATAGATTTCAATGCGACTCGCTCGCATTTGATCATTATTTCCGTTTTATGAACTTTTAGCCGTGAATAAAGATAAACATTGATTAGCAATTAACTTAAGTAACAACTGATTGTAAAAAACACTTCTTTACGCCTGTGAATGTGAAACATAATATTCTTTATTCTTCATATTTTATTGATTGATACAATAAGTAGCTCCAAGATTTCAGTAGGTCAAGTTTTCCGTATGTCAAGTTTTTAATTAGATCCTTGCGGAGCACAGGTTACCTGCTAGTTATCAATAGCATAATTTATTATTCTTTATTGATTCACACAATAAGTGCATCATCAAAATGATAGGGAGAGGAAAAATAAGGTAACCTTGTGCTATTCCTCTCCCAAATTTAGATAAGGTTACACATAGTCCGAAATAGTTTGAGTCTTGTCGTTGTTCACTTCACAAAATCTTCAGTCCTTGATTTCACAAAGTAAATTTTTAAATTTAGATACTTCAAAACCATACATAGAAGAAATATTTCACATTATTATCACTAAAATAGAAAATATTCACATATACAACCACTGAAACGTGTACCGTATTGAAGAGCTCACTGCAAGTAATTTTTTTTAATCTGATCACTTCTCTTCATGCGTTCATCCACCCCCACCCATAACAATATTCTCCCTTTTTGTTCACTCTCTCCTTTGGTATATATCTATTCCATATACGACTCCCTCCGGCGGACCATACTAATACGTGAATAATCTGGTTTGTATTTTCCCACATATTATTTATTTATAAATACCTGACTGCTCTAACGTAATTGAGTTGTTCAAAAGTGATTATTAACAAGCAGTTCGTAATGGAATCAAAAATTGATGAGCACATATTAATCTTGATTTCACTTTTTTTATGCTATCTTGCTTGTACTTCTGTACTTATTTTATTTATAGAACGGTATGTAATGAATTTTCATAATTGAGATGAAATATTTTGTTAATTTAATGATCAATTCTACATTGTTGAAAGACAATCTGCCAACAGAGCAAAGCGAGAAAGAGGAAGCGCTATCCGTTTTGTTGAATGATAGACAAGGATAGTAATACCATTGCTAATCAAACTCTGTCATTATGGGTTTACCTTATCACTCTTCAACTGATAGCTTTTAATGCATTTCCATCAGACTCGCTCTAATTTGATTTTTTTTTCGTTACATTTCACTTTTCTGTCCAAAAACAAAGAATCTATGAATTTCAAATTAAGAAGGGAGACACACTTAATTAGGCTAAACAATAAACTCAATAATCACTGAAAACTTGAGAAATTTCAGAAAAATTGGAGCAAAAATCAAATATGAATTTCATTGGATAGATGGAAATTACTGAGATATTGCAATTATTCAAATATTAATGGATTGATAATTATTATTGAACGAAAATCCAAATTAAATGCTGTAATTCACCCCGAAGACTTCTGCTACTGCAAATATTGACAACAGGGTAAACAGCTAGATGGAAATTCCATCAGTTTACCAGGGTAACAGCTAGATGGAAATTCCATCAGTTTACCATGGTAACAGCTAGATGGAAATTCCATCAGTTTACCCTGTTGTCAATATTTTCAGTAACAGAAGTTTTCGGGGTGAATTACAGCATTTAATTTGGATTTTCGTTTAATAATGATAATTATGAATTGAATAAATAAAATAGAGTATGATGTTGTGGAACTTGTGATACTCCTGTGACATAATAATTTCTATTAAAATGAAGTGGATTTTCGACAATATCTCAAGTTTCTTCAATTGAATAAAATAAACGACTGTAGGCTACTATTTTTTGAAAAACGATTAATACGGTCTTGTAGCCTAAATTGAATCAATGAATATACGGTTTTTACAAAAATAAAGTTTTTCAAACTAATATGACACTGTAAATAGATAGAAAATTAAAGACTTACCTCAGCTGAAAGTTCACTTCTATAACTTCTCACAAAAGGATCAGCATAAATGAAGATAATCTATGATGAGAAAAATTTAAAAAACAATGCTCTAAATCAAAAATGGGATAACACGTAGGCCTATATGAGATGACTGAGCGTTGAGCCTGGAGTAGAGCGACAATTTATCCACCAATTTAGTTTCCTCTGCGATCACAGGATAAGGAAAAATTCGCAGGATACTGTGGCAAAGAAGAGGAAAAAGTATTATCTCCTACCTTTTCCTCTTCTTTGTCACAGTTTCCTGCGAATTTTTCGATAAAAAAATATTGGATTATTCAAGAATTCAGTACAAATGTAGGGCTATGAGGAAAGCTGTGCTATGATTATAACACTGATACTTGGAAGTCAATGTTAAATGTTTCATGACTTCAATGCCCTTACATGACTTGAATCATCAATTAGAACCGTATTTCTATCATTGTTGATTGCATCATTGAACTCTTTTCAAATTAGGCCTCTAATATAATAAATGAGAGATTTACACTATGAATAAAAGAGATATTGGAATTTCTCCATTAGGCTATATTAAGGTGAAATAAAAACGATATTGTCAAACGATATTTGAGCCAAACTTGGGTTAAATTTTTCAATGCATCAAGGCATCATCTTCAGTGGTCTATTTTGGTTCGACTAACCAAATTAGATCAGATTAGTCTAATAGATTAGTTGTATAAAATAGATTTAATTAATCTAAGCAAATTTATTAGGTTAGACTAAACCAAAAAAGACAACTGAAGATGATGCCTTAGTGCATTGAAACTCAAGTTTGGCTCAAATAAATTATGTGGAACTGACAATTTCGTTTTTATTTAGTCTTGATAAATGAGAGAATTGGCTTATACACGTACGGGATAGGAAATTATATTTGACGCATCATCACATCTAAAGTACTCATCATCACATCTAAGAACTGATTAACTTGAAATTTTGCATATTGGTTCTTAATCAACCGAGGATGGTTATAGGCCTATTCTAAATTCTCCAAGATTTCAGTAGGTCAAGTTTTCCGTATGTCAAGTTTTTAATTAGATCCTTGCGGAGCACAGGTTACCTGCTAGTTATCAATAGCATAATTTATTATTCTTTATTGATTCACACAATAAGTGCATCATCAAAATGATAGGGAGAGGAAAAATAAGGTAACCTTGTGCTATTCCTCTCCCAAATTTAGATAAGGTTACACATAGTCCGAAATAGTTTGAGTCTTGTAGTTGTTCACTTCACAAAATTGTCAGTCCTTAATTATTTTCACAGATTAGATTGAATTTGATGTTTGAATTTACGTACATTGTAGGCTACAGGCCTTCATAGATATTTATAGATATCTATATCTGCTAGTATTAATATACTAATTTCCACTAATATAGAGAAAATATAGATTTTCTGTATGTCTATATCTAATCATATTTTTTACTATGAAATTCTTTAGTCACCTTATAGATTGTATATAAAATCTAAATTATATCAAAATTTATTGTACCTAAAATCACCTTTCAAAGCAGAGAAAGGTTGAGAGACAATACTATGCTATTTTAGTTATTAATTGCATGCGATCAATAGTTCATTTAATAGTGCATAAAAATTGCATTCAATGATGCATACAATTAATAATCCACACAGCAGCTGATTTTTTACCAAGTTGAGATGTTGAATTGCATGCGTCATGGCATGCAATTTATAATCCACTCGACAGCTGATTTATGATGAATAATTCTAAAGTCCGATTTTTACTCTAATATTGGCGTATGAAGGAGGCTCCTTTTCCTTTTATATTATTCTTGAAATTCAAAATTTCCAAAAACCTTGTATATACGTCGACGCGCAATTTAAAAAGGAGCATACCTGTCATATTTCATGAAAATCTATTGCTGCGTTTCGTCGTAAATTCGCAACATATAAACATTTGAACATAAAGAGAAATGAAAAACCATCGACTTGAACCTTAGACCTTACTTCGCTCGGTCAATTATTACTATTATTATTATAATTATTAGAGTATCTCCTCCATTCCTGAGTAACACTGCTACTACTCCATCCTTCACTGGAAACTTATTGTTGTTAAGCTTCTGAATTGCTTCAACAACATCTGCCAATATTGGCTTCTCCATATCTCCCGGACCTCCAGCTAAAATTGTTGGCTCCAAGGATTCAGGCTGTTGTTCCTCAGTCCCAATGAGTAGCTCTTCAAAATTTTGCTTCTATCTGTTCAGTACTGATGCCTGATCACTCAAAAGGGTACCTTCCCTACTTCTGCACACAACCGATCTTGGCATAAATTCTCCTCTCTGATCATTTATCAAGGCATACAAATTTATGGTTACATTCTGTTGCCCTTTCATCCCCCAAAGACAATCAAATTCATCATTTTCAAATTCTCGCTTTTTCCTCCTGTGCATCTTCTCTTGTTCTCTTCGTAGCTTGCGATACCACTTTGTAGCATTCCTTGTTCTATGCTGCTGTAGAATTTTATACGCTTCATTTTTCTTATTTTAGATGTCAAGGCATTCTCATCAAACCAATTATCTACTATTTCCTTATCACTCATATCCAAGAATCTCATTTTCCATACACCCCAGTCACACATTTTTCTCACTTATCACATCCAACATCTTCAATACCTTCTCCCATTTCCAGCCCCAATTGTGTACTGATATCAGCCTTTCTTGAGATCGCTCTAATAACAACGTTCCTTGTATTTCAAAAAAAAAAAACAATATTATCTTCAATCACCATAGTTCTCACTACCACTCCATAGTTCTCACATTGAAACTTTGCACAATGATAATACAGATAATGTTCGATCAGAATCATCCGTTAGATGCACTCGATTTCAGTATTTCCTAGTGAATAGGCGCACATAAGGACACCTCAAAATTTCAACTTTTGATACAATTATCGGATCTTCTCGTACTACAGCTCATTCTTCTCGGTTCGTCACGGTACGAACGAGAATTGGCATAATAGACACAGCAACATTCTTCAAAATTTTTGTCAGTGATTCCGTCATTTCCAGGTGCTTTACCATTTTTCAAATGTATAATATAATAAAGGAGAGAATTATTTATTTATTTATTTATTTATTTATTTATTTATTTATTTATCTATCTATTTATTTATTTATTATTTATTTATTTATTTATTTATTTATTTATTTATTTATTTATTTTTTATTTATTTATTATTTATTTATTTATTTATTTATTTATTTATATGTTTGTTTGTTTGTTTGTTTGTTTGTTTATTTATTTATATGTTTGTTTGTTTGTTTGTTGTTTGTTTGTTTGTTTATTTATTTATATGTTTGTTTGTTTGTTTATTTATTTATTATTTTTTATTTATTATTTATTTATTTATTTATTATTTATTTATTTATTTTTTATTTATTATTTATTTATTTATTATTTATTATTTATTTATTATTTATTTATTTATTTATTATTTATTATTATTATTTATTATTTATTTATTATTTTTTATTTATTTATTTATTTATTTATTATTTATTTATTTATTATTTATTTATTATTTATATTTATTTATTTATTTTTTATTTATTATTTATTTATTTATTTATTTATTTATATTTATTTATTTATTTATTTATTATTTATTTATTTATTTATTTATTTATTTATTTATATTTATTTATTTATTATTTATTTATTTATTTATTTATTTATTATTTATTTATTTATTATTTATTTATTTATTTATTTATTTATTTATTCATTTATTTATTTATTACAGAACAACTATTACAGACTACAGGCATTAAGCTCAAAACAGTCTTCACTACCATTTACAATCGAATAAAGTAAGTTACTAAAAGAAATAAAAATGAGAGATACAGTACATGCAATTCACAAATACATAAGAAAGATGATAAGTATGAGGAAAGCATAAGTAATTGTAAATAATCTAAGCATACATAATAAATACAGAATAAAACTAATCTAACTTATCCAAACTCATCTAAAACTTATCCAATAAGTTATAAAAAGAATAGGCCTACAATTGAGCATAGAAACAGGTTAAGGGAAAACATGTGCCACTGTGGGAAGAAAATTGATGAAAGCAGAGAAGAGAAGAAAAAGTTTCAACAACAACAGATATTCAAGTATAAAATTTAAGGGATTTAAACTGTAGGTTTGATCAACTCTATAAAATTAATAAGAATCACGGACATCATATTAATTGAATCAATTCAGAAACTGAATTCAAATTTAATTATGAATAGCCTCAATAATGCGCCTTCTAACCTCACTAAAAGGGCCATGCACATCAACACCTTCACAAACGCTATTGAATAGCCTCAAAACTCTATTAAGTGGAGAGCAGAAGTTATGAAGGGTCCTTGATCTTGGTACATGAAAGGTCCTAACTCTTCTGATATTGAACGTGGGTACCTGGAAACCAATCCTAGAGAGGAGAGCGGGTGAATTAATGTAATTTTCAAAAGTGACACCACAAACATCAATGAAAACCTGTCACGTCTAGCCCTCAAAGAGTCCATATTGAAAAGGGATCTCAAACGTCCAGAAGGAAAACCCAAGGGACAGGCTCTTCTAAATTGCATATAGAATAGGAAGCGAAGGAGCTTATTCTGTACTTGTTCGACTCTTAATGTATCCTGATGAGTAGAGGGACTCCAGACAATAGATATAATTGGCTTATACACTTACGGGATAGGAAATTCACGAATGGATGAATTCACGCATCATCACGTCTGAACTACTGGTCTGATTAACTTGAAATTTCGCATATTTATTCATTATTTACTGAGGATTGTTATAGGTCTATTTTGGATTCTTCAAGATTTTAGTAGGTCAAGTTTTTAAAAGACCTTTCTGGAGCATGTGATCCAGTCTAGAATATAATGTAAAACTTAATTGTGAGTTAGAAAAAGATGGATCCTGGACATTGTGTAACTCAAAAGATATCTTCGTACTCCTCCCAAGGTATTTTGTCATTTTCTATCATTGTTGCCACTTCTTTGTTCACATTAAAAGAAACTGATTAAAGTGATCAGCCAATGCTTTTTCATCAGTAAATACCCTGTCACCATTTTCAATATTCATATTATATTTCCTTCTCTTAAATGAAATGAATAAAATTTCTTTATTCTCTTATTGGAGATGACACATAATTTATTGAAAATTTTCCATTTTTGACGTGTTGGTAGCTCATTAATTAAATGACAATAATATTTGTTTTTCCTAGTTGTACTCAGGACCCAATTCTTCAGAATGGTACCCGGTACGTTTGACCTTGATCCTATATTAGCCTACTCCATTTCAATCATCAGCAATTTCTATTTTCATTTACTTTCATAACTATATTATTCTATGAATCTTATGTTTTGTTCTTTAGTTTTAATATGTTTTTAAACCTCTACAATTTTTTCATTTTTAAATGAATCCTCAGTTGGATAAATCAAATTAACGTTTTGGTAGAGTATTACTGGGAAGGATATTTTGAATATTTTTTCCGAAGAATGGACAATGATATGTTCGAAGCTCCGCCAATATGTGGATACAAAACAATATTGTCTAATTAAGGAAATTCTATATTGCAGTGTAAGCCAGTATACAGACAGGGTGATTCTTAATTATGGTAAAATAATTTAATACGTGATAGTAGAGGTAAATATAAGGAAAAAAATCTTATAAACATATATCCATAAACGCTTCATTAGCGAGCTATACAGAGTAAAAGTTTTCGCCCGGAATTCAGATCCTCTGGTGAAATACACCGATGCTGAATTGTTTGGGGACTAGTTTTTGAAAAACTTATGCTGGATTCATATGGAAAAATATCTGAAAAATTGAATAAAACTAGTCTGGAAGCTGTAGTGTAAATAGTTTTTGAGAAAAAAGTTGAAATATGCAAAAAATCCAAGTAGAAAAACACAGACTTCTACGTTTGATGCCCAATAACTTTCTTTAATGACCAGTAAACAAATTATTTTTCGCGATAAAAATTGTAGAGAATTTAATTCTGAAAAGGATTATGTAATCTGTGTAAACTAAATTTAAATAAAAGTTGAATAAAATGTATTCTTATGTAGTACATTACACCACAAAAATTTGCTGTTTTATGAGGAGAGAACTAATAACTCATAGGTTGTAGCTGATTGCAAATAAAACATGGATTTCAATAACAGCTGTTCCAAAACAGCTGATTTATTTTGTTTTAAATAAGAAAATATTTGAAAGAAATTATCAGCTGAAAATTATTTTTAGAAATATTTTAGCTCACTGTTGAACAAAACAACAAACTGTAAGTTAGGCCTACTGTAACCGCGCTGTGTTTTTTGTTTAATCTATTAACCAGTTATTTGTAACCATTTCACTTTGCTTTTGTGTTAAGTGTTAACTTTTAAAAAATGGCAGGTAATTTTAGACACTATTCAAACTCCGAATCAGCTGACAT
The DNA here is from genome assembly GCF_014356525.2 of Nilaparvata lugens. Lineage (NCBI taxonomy): Eukaryota > Metazoa > Arthropoda > Insecta > Hemiptera > Delphacidae > Nilaparvata > Nilaparvata lugens. The sequence continues at coordinate 27,114,873 of NC_052518.1, forward strand.
GCATTTAATTTATGGAATGGGACACTGTAATAGTACTGAAGCAAGACGTTTGTATCAAGAGAATTTTCCTAACCGAGTATATCCAAGTTCAAGGTTTTTTGCCACTATTCATCAACGTCTGTCTAAAACAGGCTCTTTGATATCCAAAGAGCACATTTATGCAGGCAGACCCCGATCTACTATGACTGTTGGGTTAGAAGAACAAGTTCTTAATGAAATTTATGAACATCCAGAGAAGAGAACGAGAGAATTGTCAGTGCAGTTTAATGTCAATCAATCTATAATTTGGAGGATACTAAAAGAGCAACAATTACATCCATACAACCTCCAGAAAGTTCATACTATATTGCCACGAGACTGTATTCCCCGTGCTGGTATTTTCTGATGGTTTTTAGAAAAACTTGTTAACCCAAACTTTTCAACAACCGTTTTTTTTTTTACCGACGAGGCACACTTTACAAGAAAAGCCATCGTAAACGTCCACAATCAACATATTTGGGCAGATGAGAATCCTCATGCCATCAATCCTAATCGTCTACAACATCAGTTTTCAGTAAACATTTGGGAAGGAATCATAGATCATCTACTTCTGTTCGAGCTTCCACCCAGGCTTAATGTCATAATCTACTTAAACTTTTTGAGAGAGGAGCTATTCATCTTACTTCCAGATGTACCTCTTCAGTTGCGCGAAAACATTTGGTTTATGCATGATGGAGCTCCAGCACACTTCAGTGTTGCTGTCCGTGAATACCTGAATCACAGCTTTCCAAATCAATGGATAGACCGAGGTGTGCCAGTACCATGGGAGCATGGGTACTAGGTCACCAGACTTAAATCCTTTGGATTTTTATCTTTGGGGACACTTGAAAACCCTAGTATACAATACTCCGATTGATACCATTGGAGAACTCCGATTAAGGATTTTGAACGGAATAGAAATGATAAAGCAGACTCCTGGAATATTTGAACGGGTCCAACAAACGATGAGAAGACGTCTGAACATGGAGAACAACGGAGGTCACTTTGAACATCGTCTTTAGTCTTTTGGTATAGGTTTAATGTCATTTAGATATGTTACTTTCATATAAAAATAAAACTTTTCATGAAAAACCAAATATTTTATTTGCAATCAGCTACAACCTATGTGTTATTAGTTCTCTCCTCATAAAACAGCAAATTTTTGTGGTGTAATGCACTACATAAGAATACATTTTATTCAACTTTTATTCAAATTTAGTTTACACAGCTTACATAATCCTTTTCAGAATTAAATTCTCTACAATTTTTATCGCGAAAAATAATTTGTTTACTGGTCATTAAAGAAAGTTATTGGGCATCAAACGTAGAAGTCTGTGTTTTTCTACTTGGATTTTTTGTATATTTCAACTTTTTTCTCAAAAACTATTTACACTACAGCTTCCAGACTAGTTCTATTCAATTTTTCAGATATTTTTCCATATGAATCCAGCATAAGTTTTTCAAAAACTAGTCCCCAAACAATTCAGCATCAGTGTATTTCACCAGAGGATCTGAATTCCGGGTGAAAACTTTTACTCTGTATAGCTCGCTAATGAAGCGTTTATGGATATATGTTTATAAGATTTTTTTTCCTTATTTTCACCTCTACTATCACGTATTAAATTATTTTACCATAATCAAGAATCACCCTGTATATTGTAATCTGCATAGATAAAACACTCAATCAATCTTTCTGTCTCTCTTTTCTATCTGTGATTGCCGTCGATCCATTAATTTAATAAGCAAACTAGTCTCATTTCATCTTCAAACTCAGTTCATAGTTCAGTTATTCGATGGTTCATAGTACATGTTATTCAATTCAATTGTACTAATAAACTCATGTACCGTACTGTGATTGTTCATGAAGATATCAGTCTTCCATCCTCGAATTCAATTCATTCAAATTATTTTCTCAGCAACAGTTATCAGAAATACAATTCTTTTTTTAGACTACTAATGTTTTTCAATCAATTTTACTCTCTAGAAATAAGTGATTAGTCATAGTAAACCAAAAAGTATTCTACTATTGATATAATTTTTAGAGTGAATATTGAATATTAAAATCTCAAGTCTCTTCAATTACTATTCTTGTGTGGAGTTTGAGGAGCATGAAGGATTTTCGATTGATGAAGCCTGTCAACCACCCAGCTAATCTAAATAGGTCAGCTTCCATTAAGGTTGTACAACAAGCCGATGACAAGTAATGGCAAAACGCGGCTGTCTTTTTCCTCATGTCGAAGATGTTAAGCCGATAAAAGGACACGGAATGTTGGTGGCCTGGAAAAAGAGGTAAGATGTGATGTGAAGAGAGAGCAGAGCGCTAGCAAAACTGTAAGCGCGTATTGGGCCTGGGGCAGAGCCAGGGTACCGTTCCAGAAAGGGTTTTTCACAGAATTTCCACAATGACGTCAGTTACAAACGTAACGCCCTCACGTTTTCGGTTGCCATGGTAACGCTCGTAGCGTAACTGCGCATGTGCTGGAGACGTATCAGTTACGCAGGCGTCTAAGCGTCTAACGTGCCCGGTTTTTTAGTCTGTTTATTTTGGCCAGAAGAGAAGGTCGTTCAGCCTACGGGCCTGGTGGGCTCTGCCCCGGCGCCACTCCAAGCAACCCGCATCAGTTCCAACAATCCGATGCGGCTCTCACTAAACATTCCTCAGGTAATTCTAACATTTTATATCAAATTTTTATTGGAATTCAAATAATTTACTCTAAAAATCCATAAAAAGTATAACATTCGAAATACATGAATATTGTTGGCTCCTCGCATGGACTCATGCCTGTGAGAAAATATTACCTTGTTAATATATTTTCCTTTTATTCATCTATATTGTTCTAAAACACTTGTCTGTATCAAGTGTATCGAATTGGAAAACAATTGAAGATGTTGACAAGTTTTACTGAATTAAGACAATCCCGATTGGAATTTTGCAATATGCATTTTCTTGTTGAGTTAAATTGAAGACACAAATTACGCCTCAATCAGTGTTACAAACTGATTTTAAATTGAGTCAATTTGAAGTGTTGTGTTTAATCGATAGAAACATTTACTACTATTAACCAAAACCCCTCTACACAGAAGGAAGAAGGTAATAAAAGTAAAAAATATCCTTAAATTTTAAAAAACACTTTTGAAGTGAAAATACACTTACTTTTGTAGTGACGATCGTTTCGACCTGTTGTTGGTCATCATACTGATGATGACCAACAACAATGAAAATATACTTACTTGAGCCAAATGATCAGTATTTATAATCAGACTGATGATGACCAACAACAGGTCGAAACGATCGTCACTACAAAAGTAAGTGTATTTTCACTTCAAAAGTGTTTTTTAAAATTCAAGTTTAATTTTAACAGTGAAAAAGTATGGATATACAACAGAGTAAAAAATAGCCACTATTATGATGATAATTGACCAATAATTGTACGGTGGGAACATATTAACTTGGAAAACACATTCATATCCAGTGATTCCCTAATTGTGTTCTTGTTTCGCTGTATAAATTTCAATCAATTGAGTAGGCATTTAAAAAATAAGATAAACTCAGCCAAATGATCAGTATTTATAATGATGATCAGAATGTATAATAATAATGATCAGTATGTATAATAATAATGATCAGTGTTTATAATATAAATATGATAAACTTAGCCAAATGATCATTATTTATAATGGTTCTCATGATCTGTGGATTGAAATGAGTTTGAATTTGTCAATGGCTCTCTCCATGGTTGATAAGAGTATACAGTGCATTCACTAGCGATGTGTGTTTTCAAACATGAGAAATATCAATAATGCTGGTTCGTCAAGTAAGATCAGGTTCAATCATGAATATTACCACTTGGTTAAGTTACATGATCAGACTATAAAAAATAGTTCATTTCAGTCAGCATTCATGAAAATTACAGTAGATTTCTAATAATTTTTTATAGCGGTTCGGAAATGAGACCTTGCATGAATGATGTCTCTTGAATTCCCTATTTGAAAAGCACAAACATATAAATCGACAACTACTATTATCATATAATACTATATAAACAGAACCTGGTTTCGTGGCTTTACAAGCCACATCTTCAGCTTTCAATTATGGAAAATTACCACAACATCACATACAACACAACTGTAATTCCCTATTTATTGTTGATTACTTATTAATTGTATCCTTGTACTTGTAAGATCTTGCTTGCAATCGGTATCACTTCTTTTCAAAGTGCTATTTTGTAATAGGATAAATTAGGCCTACTCTTTAGTGGGATCAACGTTATAATAGCAGTGGAGAAAGATAGGAGCACAGCGTTGACGATTCTCTGCCTTGCCACTGCCTTCTATAAAGGATTGCTGAATGCTGATACCGGTATATCAAATGCAACATCAACTGTTTGGGCTACTCTTGTTTTAAATTATTATCAATTATATTTTTTATTTGTTAAGAAAATATATTTTTCAATAATTAAATAAAACATATTCAAAATTGAGATCGAATACTTTGTTGATTAATTGTATTTCAATATTGTTAAAGAACGATCAGGCAACGTTGCGGAGCTGGAAAACGATAGCGCTATCTACTTTGTCGAATGATATACAAGGATAACACAGTAACACTACCAATGTTAATCAAATACTGTCATTATAACGTGTACCTCACTATAGTAATCGCACTTGACAACTTACTGGTATTATCAATGAACATCATTCTTAAAATTAAAAATACGTTTTATTTTTGTCATAAATATTCACGTCTGATGTCTATAATATTCAGTGAATCTCTCAAGTTCCCTACACTTTATTTGTTGTCCTTATCAAGAAGGGATTCTCTGGATTATCAATAATACCCAGAATCATGAATTTTTCTAACAGAGCTTCGTAATATTTTATCTGCAATCAACTGAAATAGGCTATCTATTTTTGATGGTTTTTTACTCGTTCAAAAAAGTTACAAACACCTTTACAAATTTATCCTTCGGTAAAACTAGCAAAATAAATCATCTAGCGCTAGTTCTACATCTACCATTACCAATTCTCTTGTGAGAAATTCTCATTAGTCCAGTCAAGGAAAGGTTATAGAGGGAAAAGTTTGGAAGACAATTTTTGACCCCGCAGTTCTGTTTAGGGTAGTATGGAGGTAAACATATCAAAAGTCCCCACCCCTACCCACTGTGCTAAGGGGGTGGGGGTGGTTCAAAGGTACCATTTCTTGGTTTATCTGCTATAACAATGAAAGGGAAACTTGGAATGGTGAAATAATACATCATTTTAAAGAAAATTCAATGCTCTACAAACCTACGATAAGCATCAGTTATGATGCATTGTTGGAGAATTATGAGCCCTGAAAGAGCAAAACATTGGATAATAACCTGCTGTTTTAACAATTGCACACCTTCAAGAGCAAATATCTCGGGAATTGTTGAGAATATCACAAAATTCCACTTTACAAAAAGTGTAGGGAATTTATCAAGCTTTATTTTTGAATAGTTAGTTATGTCGATTGAATGCATTGTTCTCAAGATATGAGCGTCGAAGCAAAACGCTGAAATATGCAACTTTTAAACCACCCTCATCCCCTCAGAACATGTGTTAGGAATGGGGACTTTTGATATGTGTTTAAAACATTCCCTCTAAATTCCTTTGTCAATATTGGTCTATTGTTGCAAAAATGGAGATTTCACACTCAACACTAAAGCTGCTGCAAAAGGTGTAGGGAAATTCGTAAATGTATAAAATTATACATCAAATTAAAGAGAATTTAATGCTCTATGAGCTCATAATTAGCTTGGATTTTTTCCGTTGGTTTTTAGAAAGTTATAAGAGCAAAAATAGAAAAATATTCGTGGCAAACGTGTTTTTTCAAAAATGTCACACCTTCAAGAGCGGATATCTGAAAAACTAGAGGAGATATGGAAAAAGTTGCCTATGGAAAGTTGCCTATGGAAAAAGTTGAACAATGAATATTGTAGGAAATAATGTGAGCTTTAATTTTTATATGTCAGTAAAGTCCTTAGGGTACATAGTTTTTGAGATTTATGCGAGTAACCAAGAAATGGTACCTTTGAACCACCCCCACCCCCTTAGCACAGTGGGTAGGGGTGGGGACTTTTGATATGTTTACCTCCTTTCTACCCTAAACAGAACTGCGTGGTCAAAAATTGTCTTCAAAACATTTCCCTCTATACCCTTTTATGAGCATTCATTGCCTGGACTACATGCAGAATGAGAGTTTAAATTAAATTATTATGAATCTCCAAGACAGGCTAGAACTAAACAATATAGTTCTTTCGAAAAATCAGAGATTCCCTTCACAAACTTAATGTGCAGTTTTGTCTTCATTACAACAAAGATTCCAAAAAGTCAAATGGATGAAACCAATTTCAAAGAATAAATAAATCCACTTTTCTTAGGTCCTCAAAAAAGATGATACGTTCTCATAGGAATCATAAATCGTACCGTACTTAATAGTTACAATTTTAATAGTGGAGAAATGTATTGTTCTTATAAAAGTCTCTTGAATTATGTGATTGAATATTGATTAATGTATAATTCCATCATTTATACTTCTGAAATAAGAAACACGTATGTCGTTTGGTTGAATTTTCTGTTACTTAAATTAATTACATGCCTCTAAGATGACAAACTATTGCTACTTTCTCATTTGTTAATATGGTAATTTGAATGAAGTTGGATGAATCTTAACTTAAATTCTCCTACTTGCTGTCATGATAAAGAGATTGATGCTCTCAATTGTAAGTAATTTGTGGTTGGTTGAATTGCCAGTTACCTAATTTTGATTGTCATCATGATGACGAAATTGGTACTTTTTGATCGATTAGCTTGTGATTGGTTGACTTTTTCCATCTTCCATTTTGTGTACTCCAATTGATTGCTCTCATTGGTTCACTTGTAAAGTTGTAATCGCTTGAATTCTCTGTTAGACTCAACTCTCTTTCAAATCAACTATCATTGGCTGCTGCCGTGAAATTATTCTGCGAAACCAACCCCTTAGCTTATGAAACTCTTTATCACTCAACTTCCAATTACATAGGTATATTGAGCATCAGACAGATATGCCTAAAATATTTTTCATTGGATAATATTGTGTAAGAGGAGTGGCTATCACAATCACAGCTTATTCAAGTAAATAGTATTAATGATACGTTGGTCTGGTATCTGAATCTTAATTGTATTTATTGAGGTGTTATATTCTTTTGGTACTATACAATAAACATTGGAAATGGTAATTTGAATGGAGTTGGAAAGATAGTAGCTTAATTTCTCCTGTTTGTTGGCAAACTTGTCATGATAAATAAGTTCATCCCAATACCCATCCCCATCCATCAATTTGTGTTTCTCTCTGTTCACTATATGTCAGCTACCTTTTTCTCTATACAATACATCACTCATTACTCAGGATAGTGATGGATGATAAATGAATTTCCAGTTTTAGATGGGTTTCGAGCCACTGGCAAGTTATTTCGAAACTTATTATACCAACAGCCTCAAATCTAATGCAATTCCACCGACATAAAATTACAAAAATAGACATTTTACAATAAAAGTACTAATGAGTGAGAGGAAGAAGTGTTCAATCGAAATTTTCCAAATCATAATATGACTTTCAAGTCAACCTACCATGAGTAAAGTTTGCAAAATTTATGTACGATAGGCCAATATATCCAGATTGTAGCTCGACTGGCTTGTGTTTAAACTCATGCATTCGCCGTGATTTCCTGTCATTATTATTATTGGAATGAATATTATTCTATCACCTCAGTGAACTTATTATTGGTCAAAGTCTGACATATGCCTATTCAACTCTTCATGACTTTCTCCATGGAAAGAAAAATTCTTTTCTCCCATTTTTGTTAGCTTGTGATTGGTTTCGTTCTCTCTCGCTCAGCTCTCAATGAATGTTTCGATTACAAAATACCTCTCACTTACCACCATACATTTTTTTTAAATCGTTACTTCTTTATACATATCAGCTTTGGTCATGGTCGGTGAGTTATCATCTTGCTTTGATTTCAATTGATTTGTATTTTCTGTTTCTTGACTCACGTTGTCTATCCGATTGGTTGGACGGAGCTGCTGCTCTCCAATTGGTTAATTTGTGATTAATAGGATTTCCAGTTACTCAACATGGATGCATCCATTGTCTGTTGCTGTGATAGCTAGCGAAGCTGCTATTCTCTTATTGATTAGCTTACTTGTTAGGCCAACACTCGCTCTTAACTCTCTACTGAACTCCTATTGTCTTTCGTTGTGATAACGAAATTGATTATTGATTGTTTGTAAATTTCTACTAAATACTCATAGGCTGTCACCATAATATGCAAGTTCCTACTTTCTCATTGATTACCTTATTTGTTGAGTTCACTCTCACTCAATACCCATTGTTCGACGCCATGATGACAAAATTGCTGCTCATAGGTTAGTTTGTGATTGCTTGAATTTTCTGCTTCTCAACTCCCATTAGCAGTATATTATGACAGTCTCCATGACAACAAAATTGGTATTTTTCTATTGGTTAGCTTGTGATTGGTTGAATTGTCTTTTACTTATCTGTCATTATTACTTCACTTTACATGACTACTTTTATTGTCCATCATCATGACGACGAAATTAGTGTTGTCTCATTGGTTAGCTCCCTACAGAATAATTCAAGTAAAATAATAAGTATAGGAGAATTTTAAAGGTACGCATATAACGAAGTAATGGAGATGTGGGCAAAAGAATGGATGAAGGTATAGGGAAAAAGTATCTAACGTATGACCGAATGGTTTCATCTCTATACTCATCCCCTGCCACTCCACAGCACAGACCAGATAAAAGACAGTGTTTGTCTCAACACGCACTCATTTCGACCCATATCCTCTCCCACACCTAAGTGTACTCATATGTCAAAGAGGTGTGGGTGAAGGTGTGGGTGAAGGTGTGGGTGAAGGTGTAGGTGAAGATGTGGGTGAAGGTGTGGGTGAAGGTGTAGGTGAAGGTGTGGGTGAAGGTGTGGGTGAAGGTGTGGGTGAAGGTGTAGGTGAAGATGTGGATGAAGGTGTGTGTGAAGATGTGGGTGAAGGTGTGGGTGAAGGTGTGGGTGAAGGGTGGGTGAAGATGTGGATGAAGGTGTGGGTGAAGATGTGGGTGAAGATGTGGATGAAGGTGTGGGTGAAGATGTGGGTGAAGGTGTGGGTGAAGGTGTGGCTGAAGGGTGGGTGAAGTCGTGGGTGAAGGGTGGGTGAAGTCGTGGGTGAAGGTGTGAGTCGATAAGAGTGTGAGTTGATACAATTTGCAATCGTATGACAAGGATGTGTGGGTGTGGGTGAGTGGACAGGTCTTAAAAAACTCGTTTTGAGAATCAAGCATGTTTGATATTCTCCTATGACTAATGGAAATGACTTTTCCTCTATTCAAGGCTACGTTACCCACAGACCCTCTCCGACACTTACACCAACACTCACACTTCGACACTACTCTGGCTGCAGCCCTCATACTGATTATTGATTTCTGATTACTGATAACTGATTACTGATTGATTACTGATTACTCCCACTTATTTGTCTTTAGTCTGTGCTCTGGAGTCGCGGGGGAGACGTATCGAGATAAAACCTTTCTGTCATACGGTACGCACCTTTTCCCCATACCTTACTCATTCCTTACTCACACCTTCACCCCTTCCCTATACGCGTATCCTTCATTGAAATACATATACCTTCATTCAGCTTTTTAGTTTGTCATTACAAATACCAAATTCCTTAAACAATAGCATTATTTTCACATTGAGAGTATAGCCTACTAATGTTATGAATTCTTGCAATAGTAGAAAATATTTTGAAATTTTCGCGTGAACATATAATAGTTCTACACACATACTTCATCATCATTATTATTGGCACTACAGCCTATGTAGAGCCTTAGCCTTCACAACCACATACTTCCATCCCTCTCAACATTCTGCTGTTCTTCTCCATCTTCTTACACCCAGTCCTTGCAAATCCTCCTCTACATCGTCAACCCACCGCTTTCTTGGACTTCCTTTCAGTCTCCTTCCAGGTTTGCCTTCCAGCTCCATTTTTGGCACCCTCCCTTCCAGCATTCTGTGCACATGACCTGCCCATCTCAGCCTCATTCTTCTCACGACAGATAAAATAGTGTTCTCCTCGAACAATCTTCCTAGCTTCTCGTTTGTTCTCATCCACCATATTTCATTTTCCTTGATTGCTCCAAAAATTCTTCTTAAAATCTTTCTTTCACATTTCTGTAGCAGACCTTCTTCTCTTCTAGTTAATTTCCAAGCTTCGGCCCCATATGTCACTATTGGTCTAAGAGCTGTTGTGAAAAGTTTCATTTTACTTTTTTTTGACACATTCTCGGACTTGAGAATATTCTGCAGGGCGAAATAGACCCTATTTTTGGACATTATCCTAGCATCCACTTCTTCAGCCACATCATTTCCTTCTGTTATTAGGGTGCCTAAATAATTGAATGATTTTACTTTCTCAAAGGATCTACCTGATAATTGTATCCGTGCTCCATCATTGACTGGCCTCCTGGACATAGCCATTACTTTGGTTTTCTGCATATTAATTTCCAGGCCTACTTCTCCTGCTGTTCCAGCTTCTCATATATCTCTGTCAGTTCCCACTTATTTCTTGCTATTATGGTCACGTCATCAGCATAAGCCATTATTTGGCACATCCGGTTGAAGAGTGTGCCACTGGCTTTGTTGCTGGTCACCTTTCTGATAATATTTCGCAGCACAGCATTGAATAACATGGTTGAAAGCACGTCTCCTTGCCTCAGTCCCCTTCTTATCTCAAAATCATCTGTTGAACTTCCATCAATCTTGATCACAGCTCTGCTTCCTTTCATTGACATACTTATGAGACGGATCAGCTTTGTGGGGACATTTAACTCTGTAAGTGCCTCATACACCTCCCACCACCCTACTGTATATATACCACCCTACTGAAGATATGGTCGACTGTTGATCTTCCTGTCCGGTAACCACATTGATATCCTCCAATATTACATTCTATCAATGGCGTCATCCTTGTTGCTAGAATTTTTGTTGGCCATGGTTCAAGACTTCATCATAGTGTTCTCTTCATCTCCTCTTTATTCCTTGTTCATCTCCTATCATATTTCCCAATTTATCCTTGCAGTACTTTGCCCTAGGTTGAAACCCTTACTCATCTTCTTTGACTTTTTTGTAGAACTTTCTCATCTCTCCTCTGTCATAATGCTCTTCTATACTTTCCAACTGCTGCTTCCTATACGCCCTTTTCTTTCTTCTACATACCTTATCCGCTATCCTTCTTTCTGATCAATATCTTCCACATTTCCCCGTGTTTTTCACTGGGTCATTTTCAGTCTGGCCCTATTTCGTATTTCTATTGCAGTTAAGCATTCTCCATCAAACCAGCGAGCCCGGATTTCCTTCTTTCTAGAGCCAACAACCTCTCTTGCAGCTCCAATCACACTTTCCTTCAGAATACTCCATTTTCCCTCTACTCCCTTAGTGTTCCATGCATCCTCTTTCTGTTCCATATAGTTCTTCAAGCATTCCTCATATCTATGTGACACCGCCTCTTCTTTCAGTTTTGCCACATCAAAACGAGCTTGCGCTTTTGCTCTCTTGTTGTTTGTCACTGCAATACGCTGTCTACAACCAATCCTGACCATATAGTGATCTGAGTTCATATCAGCCCCTCTACAGCTTTCCACATTTTTTATATCAGTACAGTGTCTTTTATGGATCAAAATATGATCTATTTGATTTGATGTGACCCCGTCCGGTGAACACCAGGTAGCTTTTTTATGTTTTTCCGCTGTTTTTTTTTGGTGCTACTTATAATCATATTCTTTCTTATGGTAAGATCTATCACTCGTCTTCCATTATCATTAATTTCCCTGTGTAAGCTCTCTTTCCTATCACACTCTGAAATCCCTCCTCTCTACCTATTTTTGCATTCAGGTCGCCCAGGAAGATTTTCACATCATGATGCGCTATTTCATCAACTACTTCCTCCAACTCATCATAGAATCTCTCCTTCTCTTTTTCATCAGCATCCTCTGTTGGAGCATATACGCATACTAATGTGATGTTGAAGAATTGAGACTTTAATCTTAGAGTGCTGATTCTCTCATTCACTGGTTTGACTTGCAGATCTCTATGAAGATCTATGTTCCTGACATACCAATGAGCATCCACAAAGTTCCTTAGCACCTTGTTTTGGAATCGTTGTATGACATAGATGCAGCTGTCTTTGGTACACCCCCAAAGCTGTATAACATACGTCCACACTGGTTTTGATATTTGTTTGTACAGAAGTACTATGTTTCGGATTGAAAGGATGGAGTTTCTTCCGGTCAGTCAATACAGCTTCTTATATTTCATTCCAAGCTCTTCTCTCTTCTTCTTGACATGGGCCTTCCAACGAAGCTTTGCGTCCAAGGTCATACCTAGATACTTGACATCATTAGCATATGGTACAACTTGGTTGTTGATAGTTATTGGTATGCAGGTCGTTCTTTTTGGTGAAATTCATGTGAATCGACTTTGCTTTATTTGAATTCAGAAAATTGAGGTACTGTGTCATCCTGTAGGAAAACCCTTGTATTTCAAGTGTAATTTCACGCAAATTTGAAGGTTTTTCTCCCAATAACTCCCAAGTTTCATGACAAATGAACTGCGGGTATCATAATTATGAATGTGATGCACAAAGATGTTTTCTGAATTCTTAAGAGAGTAGATCAATAATGTTTTTACATAGAGTTGTCCCAAGTTGAATACATTGAATTCATTGAAAAGCGCGTGTGTTGGATATCTACGACCCTGGCCAAGAGCTGCTTTGAGGATTACATTGAGTGGTTCCAAAACAGATCTATAACCTCCACCCCAAGCTATTATACCTCCCATAAGCAATGATTGGCAGTATGCAAAGTAACAGAGCCTCAATTCAGCAGGGAATAGAATGTCATGGAGTTGCCCGAAAACAAATATGAATTTCCTTAATTTATTTCTTATGTAATCCACATGAGCAGCCCAGTTCATAGAGCTATTGAAAACGATTCCCAAGTATTTGTGTGAGTCGACTTTTGAAATACTCTCACATGACACATGTCATTTGCATTGAGATTCCCGCAAGCATGCAGCTTTATACTTTCGATGTTGATGCTCAAGTTGCACCTCAAAGCTATGGGTAAGAATTTTGTTTTAGAAACATTTACTGTGAGTGAGTTCTGATCAAACCATTTTTTAACCAGGCAAAGATCCCTTGTTGACGATGCAGTAACTTCTTCCCAGTCTGAACCATCAAACAAAATAGCTGCATCATCAGCAAATAAAAACATTTTACCAGTTATATTGATTTTTGACAAATTATTGATATAAATAAGAAGTAGAATTGAGCCCAAATTACTTCCCTGCACCACCCCATAGTCAATTGGTAGCGTAGCACTCTCAATATTGTTAATTTTAACAAACTGCTTCCGCTCCGTCAAATAGCTGGAAAACCATTCTAATGCTTTCCCTCTTATGCCAACCTGTTCTAATTTGTGAATTAATTTATGCCTATCCAAGGAGTGAAAAGCTTTAGCCAAATCAATGAAAGCTAATAGACCACGCTTATTGTTATTTATTATACTATTTATATCCTTATTTATATTGAAGAGGGCATCATTTATATTTCTTTTCCTACAGTTACCTTGAAAAGTGGCCATTCCTGCACTGATTACAGAACGTAAAGAATCAATTTTCCTCTCTAGTGCGGGAAAAAAATTTTCTGCACTCCAGATTTGCAACATGGCAACACAAAATAGTTGGTGGGTTATATGGAGGTTACACGAAAACAAAAATTAAGTTGGTAACAATGACTGTGGTTAGATTTAGATAAGAATCATTTCAATGGCTACCATACCCTACATTTATGATAAAATCCCAATCTAGAAATCCAAAACAAGAATAATGTTTAGCTAAATCATAATTAAATAATAATAACTTCTCATCATTTAATAATAAATAATGTTTATTTTCTATTGACAGTAATAATTATTTCAACTCCAAGCAATGAGAAATGTAGCAAACACACATTTTGAAATTCGAATTTTCAGGTTAAATAATTACCGTTCGAAATCCATGTCAATAAAATTAATAAAATAACATTAGAATATACTACAATTAAATATTTCCTGTTGTCTATGTTATTTTATAAATATTTTTCAGTTTACTTATGGTATTTTTCAGTAATTCTAGTTAATCATAATTCTAAATATCTGAATACTGTTTTTAGCTGGATGAAACGAATTTAGGTACGATTCTTCCCGCTAGGTCGCGCGCTTGTCGGTTCAGCCATTTTGCAGTCCAGCTGCTTGGCGTGTAGCCTATTATAAATGCGAATGTTTTGTTTTATCTGTATTTTTTCTGATTCTTGAATGAATAAAAATGAGAACTTTGGCTGAGAATTTTCAACTTCAATTGGATTATTAATTTTTAAATGAATTAAGGTTGTTATTAATAACAGCATCACACACACAAACATTTGATGGATTTCAGCCATCATTTTATCCATAATTACCCACTTTTCTTATTCAATGGTAACTGTAGGAAAAATTTAATGTGAAATACGAGCGCAAAGTTCCTCTGCTGCACTCAAGAAGCCATTCCTGGCTTAGAAAGTAAACGTTTCTTTCGGTGCAGCAAACTGTCATTTTGCACACTAGTTGCACAAATAACTATTCTTTCCTAATCCATACTGAAAATCTGTTAGAATTGAGATGTCTTCTAAGTAAGAGCTGAGTTGTTCTTTAACAACTTTCTCGATAATTTTAGAGAAGACACTTAGGAGCGAAATTGGTCTATAGTTAAATTTGTTGGTTGCATCAGATGACTTATAGAGCAGAAAAACTTTAGCTGTTTTAAAATTGGAAAGGAAAATGCCAGATACAATACTGCAGTTCACTATATGTAAGATGGGCTTTGTAAATAATTGAGAATTTTCTTTTACTAGGGAAGCAGGAATTCCATCACACCCAGGTGCAGAGCCACCTCGTAAATCATTGATATGTCTAAGAATATCATCTTCGTTTACTCTACTGAGAAGAAATGTTGTATCTGCTGCATAATCCCGATCATCTACTAATAATGGTCCACTAGGGACAATACTTTCAGCAAGATTTTGACCAACTGTAGAGAAATATTGGTTGAACTCATCAGCCACATCCCTTGCAACGCCCTCATTAACTTCTGATGAATTCTTCTTTGAAAATTTTCCAATTGGGAACTTATCTTTTGATATGCTTTTTCCAGCTATTTCGTTCAAGACTCCCCAAAACTTCCGTGGATTATCTCTACACTCATTAATTTTTTGCCTATAATACTGCTGTTTTTGAAATTTTATTAGACTAGTTAGTCTATAATTATTATTTAACGAAAATCCCAAATAAATGCTGCAAATTACCCCGAAGACCTCTGCTACTGCAGACATTGACAACAGGGTTAACAGATAGATGGAAATTCGATGAGAACTACTATCCAAAAATTAGATGCCAGCCCGGGAATCGAACCCGGTACCTCACAATTGCCAGTCAGGAATGCTTACCTGACCGGCATTAAATTCCATCAATTAAATACCGCCGTGAAGCTGGCCCCACCATATCGAGCCCAAAATTTGAAACATATGCCAATATTTAGGGTTTTTTTTGGGCTTCCAGAATAACCAAGTTTCAATTTTTGGGCTCAACCGGAAATGGGTTTTATAAGGGTTTATACATTGGCGGGCCAGCTTCACGGTTAGCCCGCCACCATCACCGATCTTGAAGATGAAGGTGTCATTGGATAGAGAGAATTTTGGACTTTCATTCTATACCATTTTCAAATTTTGGGCTCAATAATTACGCTGCGGGCGGAGGAAAAACGTTATAGGCAGGGGGAGGGGGGGTTAATGTATTAAACCAGGTCCCTTGCCGCCCCCAGGGTATGTGTAATCGAGAAAAATCCGATATAAATCGATGTAACAAGTCTACGACTATCATATTATACCACTTTCAATTTTTGGGCTCGATATTCACGCCGTCAGCGGAGGGGAAGGGTTGTAGGTAACCAGGTCCCTTGCCGCCCCAGGGAAAGTGTATTCCATAAAAATTCGATAAAAATCGATGGAACAAGTCTTCAGCTATCATATGATACCACTTTCAATTATTGGGCTCGATAATCACGCCGTCAGCGGGGGGGAAGGGTTGTAGGTAACCAGGTCCCTTGCCGCCCCCAGGGAAAGTGTATACCATAGAAATTCGATAAAAATCGATGGAACAAGTCTTCAGCTATCATATTATACCACTCTCAATTTTTGGGCTTGATATTCATGCCGTCAGCGGAGGGGAAGGGTTGTAGGTAACCAGGTCCCTTGCCGCCCCCAGGGTATGTGTAATCGAGGAAAATTCCATGGAAATCGATGGAACAAGTCTACAGCTATCATATTATACCACTTTCAATTATTGGGCTCGATAATCACGCCGTCAGCGGAGGGAAAGGGTTGTAGGTAACCAGGTCCCTTGCCACACCCAGGGTATGTGTATTCGATGAAAATTCCATGGAAATCGATGGAACAAGTCTACAGCTTTTATACCACTTTCAAATTTTGGGCTCGATAATTACGCTTTCAGTGACTGGAAGAGCTGTCGGTAACCAGGTCCTTTGTCGCCCCCAGGAAAGGTGAATTCCAGAAAAACTTGATGGATATCGATGAAAGAATCCCTCAGCTATTGATATGATACCATTTTCAAATTTTGGGCTCAACAATTACTCCGTCAGCGGGGTGAAAGGTTGTAGGTAACCAGGTACCTTGCCGCCCCCAGGGTATGTGTAATCGAGGAAAATTCCATGGAAATCGATGGAACAAGTCTACAGCTATCATATTATACCACTTTCAATTATTGGGCTCGATAATCACGCCGTCAGCGGAGGGAAAGGGTTGTAGGTAACCAGGTCCCTTGCAACACCCAGGGTATGTGTATTCGATGAAAATTCCATGGAAATCGATGGAACAAGTCTACAGCTTTTATACCACTTTCAAATTTTGGGCTCGATAATTACGCTTTCAGTGACTGGAAGAGCTGTCGGTAACCAGGTCCTTTGTCGCCCCCAGGAAAGGTGAATTCCAGAAAAACTTGATGGATATTATTCAATTCTGATTATGTTCTAACATCAAATTCGTGAAATTCTTATAACTTTGTTAGTTTTGAACAGATTGATTTGAAACTTCATGGGTGTGTTAATATTGTATGAAGGGAAACGTTCATGATTTTTTGTAGAACTATCCCACGTCTCCTTCTCCCTCCTAAACAAAAAAAAAAAAACATAATATGGTAGTTCTGATTCTTTATGCGAGAAAATTCATAAGTCGCGCTATTCTGAGCTTCGTCTGTGCTTCGCGGCAAGGAAGAGGATTGGATTAAATCTCCCGCGGAACAACGCTATTGGTCTACTCATTAGCGCTATTTTTGAATCCTCTCTCATATACCATCAGAACTACCATATGTTTTCGGTTTAGGAGGGAGAAGGGGACGTAGGAAAATTCTACAAAAAATCATGAACGATTCCCTTCATACAATTAACACACCCATGAAGTTTCAAATCAATCTGTTCAAAAATAACGAAGTTATAGGAATTATTTCTCCAATTTGTTGTTAGTTTATAATCAAAATTGAATAATATCCAACCTTCCGACCTGGACATTCAACTGATTTTTGTGTTATCATTTTATTTTTGTTAAAAAATTATTATTCAATGATATTTTAGCTTTTCTGAGCTTGTGATCATATTTTTGACGAGTTTCTTCATACCTATATCCAATCAGGTATATCTTATATGATTCAGTTCTTGAGTAATTAAAATTTATTTTGTATATTCTTGTCATTGAGTACATACCTAACTGGATGAATACTTCTTGTACAAATCAATTCATATTCCATATAATTCAGTAATATTCTAGTAATTTGAATTAGAATAAAGTATTATATGAGGAACTGTCTTAAGGCTGTTGGAGAATGTTCATTATAGAATGTAGTAACTGTTTGTAGCATTCAACGTTTTAATTCAAGTTCAGTATACTTTCTTGTGCATATCATTCATCATTGCCATATACTGTACGATAAGTATGGACTGAAACTTGGAATAAATTTAAATGATAGGCGGTGTATTTAAAAATAATAATAGGCGGTGTTTGGCAAAGATGAATTCCAAACAATATTGTGATTGTGATGTTGAAATGCAATAAACCTTAGCTGCAATAAACTTGTAGATCTGAGAATTTTTTTATTCTTCGACTAGTCTATCAACCTCCTGCACACGTTATTCAGCTGTAGGTCGGTCAGAATAAATAACATTTTAAACGGCCGCCATTGTGTGTATGAATTCGAAAAATTGTCATAATTTATTCTTTTGTAGCTCTATCTAGTCACAAATCATTGTGCAAAGTTCCTATTCCTATTAGAAAACAAATTGTAAGCAGTGGCCTAACGTACACCACCGCTGCCCCAGTGGCGCGGGGGGCGGTCACCAGGGGGCACGGGCTAGGGCCCGGATAATATGTAGGCTAATATAGTATTTAGTATTATTAATATAATATTTAGTTTTCTGAAAAATAAAATTACCCGGTCTAGGGGGCCCTAGATATAAATGATAATTATATATTGCATACTTTAAAAAGAAAAATCAAATAATAATGGAAGTAACTTTTGATAAAAAAGCAGAAGTTTTATTGTGGAAAATGACAGGTTTCATTCATTGTGTAAGAAGAAATAATATGCAATAGAACGATGTTATCAGTCTGATTATAAATTAATATCAAGATAATACAAGTAGAAAATAATGAATAAGGCAAGAAATAAAAACAATCATTGGTCAAATATTTTGACAGCAGTAACAAGAGTTGAAATGTCATCTTCTTCTTCTACTTAATAAGAGAGACTAGGGGTTGTGTTTGTTCGTTTGTTCGCATCAAAACATGTCAACTTGTGGATTGCATACCGCAAAAACGGGAATGATTTAGATTTCCAAACTTTGCACATAGATTCTAAACATTTCAATTTCAAATTTTTGCTCCTCGAAGCCGAAATTTTAATTATCCTTCTTGGTTTTTCAGAAATAATGTTCAAATTTCATTCATGGGACATGAAATAATATACAATAATATAATGTACATATTATACCTAACTGAAATGCCATACGTTAAAGGAACTATAGTATAAGAGTACCTTTCCGAAACCGTTTTTACATTTAATATTGGCAACAAAATTGAAATAGTCTAATTTTGTCAGGTTGACAGTAAGTTGAAGATGGTTTTCAATCAAGATTTGAGCTCTGTCATGTTATAAAGTTAGCGCTGAGTCGAATAACTCATTTATGTGATATTACTGATATTACAGTTTTCTTAACATTAACAACTATTTGTATTTTTAATGAAACATCCCTATTATAAATCCTCAGTAATATTTAAAATCGATAGTAGATATAAAAATGTTTAATGCTAAACTGAAGGACTATCTAGTGGGATCTAGTGTATTGATAGTGATGATTTGTTCTTTCAAAATATTTATTTTCTTATAATATGACAAAACAAGTATAGTATTGTAACAAAATGTGACAATATTCAATGCACTTGTATAATTATTGATGAATAAAGATGATTGTCTGATTGATTGTTTGAAATATTTATATTGCACTTCCGAAAATATAATTATATAATTATATATATATATAATATATATATATATATATATATAATATATATATATATATATAATATATATATTTATATATATAGAGAGAGAGAGAGAAAGAGAGAGAGAGAAAGGACTCTACACGGTCGACAAAGGCGGCACAGCTACCGAAAGTTTTCAAAAATAATATAATTTTCCAATTTTCAAGTTAAAAAATAATAATAAATGAAAATTATAATATAAAAAATTCTTACCAACTAGTTCAAAAAATCAAGGAAATAACTACTAGGTATACCAAATCACACAATTTTCTATAGCTTGATGTAGTCAACATCTATACTTCCATCCCAACTAATAAAACTATTAACATTTTAAAGCAAAAATTAATTGAAAATAATCTGAACAGTAATGGAATATTCAATAGCATTAACAAAAACATGTATAGATCGAAATTATTTTACTTTCAATGACAAAATTTACGAGCAAGAAGAAGGTTTAGCTATGGGGTCACCATTATTAGGATACCTTGATAACATATATATGAACAATTTGGAAAAGTCAAAAATGAATAGTAATAATCCTTTGAGAAAAAATATCTTTTATTGGTATAGATGTGTAGATGACATAGTATGGTTATACAATAATAATGATGAAAAACAAGAAGATTTAGAAAGATATTTAAACTCAATTCCACCTTCTATAAAATTTACTATGGTAGTTCAAAAAGAGAAAATAATTTTTTGAAGCTGCGTTTAGACCAAGGTTATTGAGAAAATGTTGATAACTTAATCCTTACAGATTCTATTATTTGGATTTGTATTTTATTTTTATAAACTGACGATGGTGTGATCACCGAAACTAGTTTGTATTTGTTTTATTACAATTTGTATTCTTGTTTTATTATTTTATTGATTTTAAAGGGTACTATAATTTATTCTATTTTATAGATTCAATAAGATTGAACGGAGCTTGACAAACACATATGTTCATCATGTTTATGATAAGTTATATTCAGTGGATTTGACAAGTAGATTTTTTATTGCATGCATTAAACTGATGTTTGGCCGTATATATTTCTATAAGGTAGGGTTTCAATATCTTTTAAGATGCGTGCCCATCAGTATGAATATTCTCACATTTGAAAATTAAAAGGTTATTGAAAATATAATATTCTTGTTTGAAATCCTTATAATCACTAAGTTTCAGTGATAAGATAAGGATGCTTTCAGGCTAACGTTCGACAGTCGAGCTCCCCGTTACAAGTCAGTTTTCGTGGGTTTTTAGTGGAATCTTGTGATAAATTTTGGCATACGTGTTTAGTAGTGTGCGAGGCAAAACATACTTCAGTATCAGCTTTTGAAGTTTATTGTGAGGTTTTTAAATTGAGAAAAGTAGTTTCTAACCACTGGTTGAGTTGCTGTGATGTCACCACCAAAAACTCGTGCTGTATCTGGCTCAGAAGATAACGACTCCACCGTTCAATCACCAGCTGGGCAGCAGCAGCAGCGTAAGCAGAGCCAGCAGCAGCGTAAGCAAGGTCAACTGAAGCAGCAAAACAAACAACAACAGAAAGCGATAGGCAGCCGGCCGTCATCCTGCTCATCGTTGACTGAAACTGACAGCGTCTTTTCCGTTGCCATGGAGACGCAGGGTCGCATGGCGCAGACGCTGGAAGAACTTCTACTGAGCGATGACTTTCTTAACCGGTTGGCTGCGAGACTCGAAGACCGCCTGCGTGATAGTCTGTGTGCGTCGGTCGGTGCTGCTTTAGAGGATAGGCTGAAGGCAGCTGAAACAAGGATTGACGAGCTCTCGCGCGATATAGAATCGCTCAACACCCAGGTGGCGCAGCTGCAGCGCGGCTTCGAAAATCGAATGGATAACATCGAACAATACCAGAGAAGGAATAATATAAGAATATCTGGTATACCCGAAATCGAGAATGAACATTTAACGAGATCTACAGTCGTGTCCCTTCTAAATGAAAAACTTTCACTGAGTCTGGTGGAGGCAGATATCGACCGGTGTCACCGTGTGGGTCGAGCGTCGCACGCACCCAGAGCGGACGGTTCGCGGCCACGACCACGCCAGGTTATCGTTAAAGTTGTCAGCTATCAGAGTCGTGAACTAATCATGAAAAGCCGGCGTAAACTCAAGAACACTGGCATTGCTATTCACGAGGACTTAACTAAGATGCGACGCCAGTTTCTAAAGAAAATGGGTGAGAGAGTGGGATGGAAGCAGTTATTTTGTAAATGAGAGTTGATTATATTTACATAATTCTATCTTTCTCACATCTATCTGATGAATTTAATTTTTCAATTCAAAATTTTGATGGCTCTTTTCAAATATATATATATACAGATATTGCTTTTGTTAATTTTAATTCAGGAATGGATAAAATCGTATTACTAATGGTAACTTACACCTCAATTTGGATATAGCATAATCTTAAATTCTCATTTTACTGTATTTGTTGAATATTATTTTTAATTCTCTTTTGTTCGATTCTCGTCTGTATAGTGCATTTTGGAGATATTACTTCTTTTATAATATATTTCTGTGTATTTTAATTCAGTAATGGGTAGATTCTTATTGCTAATGGTGATTTACGCCTCAATTTGGATAATACATCATTTCAAATTCTCATTTTATCTATTGAATATTAATTTTAATTCTCAATTTAACGAATTATTCGAGTTGAATAGATCTGAATTCAATGAGTGAACTTTTATTATTGTTTTTTCTCTGATTTATATTGTGATTACTGTAACGAGTATAGGCCTACTACTTGAATCTTATCAGTTGCTTTATAAGCTTGCAAGTATTGCCCTCATAACAACTTACTATCAATACTGAGGAAAATACTGTACTATAACTACCTGTTTAGTCGAGTTATTTTTTTTCAGCTTCTTTTATTCCCTTCAAGTACAATCAAATATCCGATTTATTGGGGAGCTCCATCTTGCGTTGGATCTGTATTTACATGTTTTTTGTTATAATTCTATTGCTGTGTTCCACAAGTTGGGATTTTCTTTTTTTTTCTGCAGCATCATAAATATATAACATTACTTAAGGTGTTACTATAAACCTCTTTAAACAGTTTTATAGATTCATTAAAAAATCAAAAAATCCTTCCTGCCACTTCCATAATGGATGAGGAGGTTGATATTCTATACAACCACTATCAAAATCTTTCCTGTTTGGAGTTGTGTGATTTTCTTGATTTTAAAACTTTTTTCTCAGCCGGGAGTGGCGAGGACAAGCTTACACTACTACATACCAATATTAGAAGTTTGTCCAGAAACTTCGATGAGCTTCTGATTTACTTGAATGAATTGCCCAAAGTAGATGTGATAGTGTTGTCTGAGTGCTGGCTGAGGTGTGGTGAGGTCATGCCGTCAATTGAGGGTTATGAGGTGGTACATACAGATAAGCAGCGTAACAGAGCCGATGGCGTCGTAATATTTTATAATAGTCGATTGTCAGTCACCTCTCATCAGATGTCTATTGGTGATGTTCATGGTCTCAAGCTAGACTTCATACTTAATAATAAAATCTTCAATCTACTGGCTTTCTATCGCACGTTTGATAGCAATATTCAGCTGTTTCTTCAATCTTTAGAACAAATTATAAATTCAATAAATAAAGATGTGAATATCATATGGACCGGCGATATTAATTTGGATCTTTTAGGAGATGCTTCACCTGAAACTGATACTTACCTCAATACTCTTCTGGGTGCTGGCCTTACTCAATGCATAGATAGGCCAACAAGGGTGTCAAATATGTCAAGTACTTGCCTAGATCACTTCTTTCTTAGGTATGATAACATTTGTGATGTAAAATCGGCTACACTACACACAAATATAACTGATCACTTCAGTATTGGCTTAACCATATCCTTCCCAACTGATAGATCTGAATTGATATCAAACTACCCAGCCCAGGATTATGTTGATCGTGCTTTGCTCTACCAGAACCTTCGACAGACAAACTGGGACAGCATTATTAATTGTAATAGCATCAATGATTGCTCAACTGACTTCTGTCAGAAATTTTCAGAGTCATTAGCAAATTCAAAAAAGCCCCTGAGACAACATTCATCGAGAATGAAAAAACTAAAACCATGGATTACACGTGATCTGATTAAATTAATCCGTAAAAGAGACAAGATCAGCAAGAAAGTCAAACGACAACCCTGGAACAATGAGTTGAAAGCCTTCTATCAGAATTTTAAGCAAAATGTAACAAATATGTTAAAATCTACAAAACGCTCCTACTTTAGAATTAAACTAAATCAATATCAGAATAACCCAAATATGTTTTGGCGAACTATTAATGAATTAGCTGGCAGATTAAATGTAAAGCAGTGTTTTCCTATAAATAAGTTTCTGCCAACTGTCGATAACATAACTCCTGCTGTTTGTGAAGAGGTAGCAAATGATTTTAACATATTCTTCTCTACCGTTGGACAGAATTTAGCTAACTCAATTGACTCGGGTGGTGCACTGGTCGTGGATGACATGGAATTTGCCTTGAATACTAGGTTCACCCTACATACTGTGTCTGAAATGGACATCATCAGGCATGTGAATGCCTTGCGTGGTGGGTCTGCTCCAGGCATGGATGGCATTTATGCCTCCTTCTTGAAGGAAAACCTGTTCCTTTTCATTGAGCCTTTCCTTCACCTGGTCAATCTGAGTCTGGGGTCTGGAGTCTTTCCTGATATTTTCAAAATTGCCAAAGTTATTCCCTTGTATAAGTCTGGATCTTTCTCTGATAAAAACAATTATCGACCAATTTCTCTCCTGAGTGTATTCTCAAAGGTTTTAGAGAGAATTGTGAAGGAGCAGCTTACTCGTTACATAACTTCCAATAACATTTTGGCAGATTGCCAATATGGGTTTAGGAGAGATAAAACAATCTCTGATGTAATGTTTGATGTTAATAGACATTTGCATCATTCACTAACTGGAAAAGTACGACCAATTTTGATTTTCCTGGACCTCAAGAAGGCTTTTGACAGTATTGACCGAGGGAATCTTCTAAGAAAACTGTCAGCAATTGGTATCACAGGAAATGCTCTCTCATGGTTTACTAGTTATTTGTCAGATAGGAAGCAGTGCGTTTCAATTAATGGAGTAAATGGGCTTGAGGCTCCTGTTGATTTTGGGGTCATTCAAGGAAGTACACTGGGGCCCTTATTCTTCCTTATCTACATTAATAATATTTCCAAATTGAAGCTCAATGGAAGACTTTTTCTGTTTGCTGATGATACCTTAATCATTACTGAGGGTAAGACTTGGGAGGAGGTTCATGAGAGGGCAGAGGCGGACCTGAGATCCATTAAAAAATGGCTGGACCAGAATACCCTGTCACTCAACGTATCAAAGACAAAATACATGCCTGTTAGTCTTACTAGTCAATCCGATTTTGATCTGGATCCCTTGCACATACATAATTGTGGAAATGGCATCGTTGGTTGCCATGATTGTGATACAATAGAAAGGGTCTCTAATTACAAGTATTTAGGGGTAATTTTTGATTCACGTGTAAAGTGGTCAGATCATATAAATTTTTTAATATTGAAATTGAGGAAATATATATATATGCATTCAGGTGTCTTAGTGATATTTTAAATATTAATGAAATCAGGCAAATGTACCATGCTTTTGTCCAATCCCTGTTGTCTTATGGTATACTGGCCTGGGATGCTGCCTACCGTCTGCATATTAACAGATTGGAGATTCTTCAAAAATCAATTCTTAAAGCAGGATTAAAAAAGAACAGACGATTTCCTACACATTTATTATTCCAAGAATCCAGAGTATTGTCACTGAGAAAGATTTTTATTAAAGATTTATTAGTTCACATCTACAACAACTCCAAAACAATATTTACACAAACCGACCATTCTCATAACACAAGATATGCATCAGCTGTGGGCATCAACACAATTCAACAGGCATTAACCTTTTCCACAACGAATTGCTTTTATATTTCACATGTATTATTCAGGAACTTCCGTCTGTTTTCTAACCAAGGTCAATTGTTGAATTCGGATTCAGCATCTATCTTCAAGAGACGTGTGAAGACATGGTTGTTTAACATCACTGATGAAGACGCGGGCTTGCTGATTGGTAGAATTGGTGGTGCACGCGTCTAGTTCTACCTGAATGGACATGTCCATGGGGAAGTTAACCTTTACATTTGCTGTATCGGCCTGGCAGGTTATTCAAACTATATTGATTGATTGATGAATTCTAATCCCTTGTACTAAACTATTTTGCATTCCAAGACTGTGAGTTTGTCCTTACCACTTCTCGGTTGTGTACAATTCTCCACCACCCTTCTTGCATGTGGAGCATAACTTTTTGATAATATTTAACTCTCAAAGTACCTAATTACTGAACATCCTATATTATAATATTTTTGTACTAATTACCCGAGCTTACGCACAGGCCTATGTTGCCTATGTAAGCTCTTACATCCATCTGTAGGCTACAGGGTAATATATATATGTGTAATAATTATTATTAATAAAGTTTGTAGTAAATTAATTAGTGTAATTGAATTCTGTAGAAATTAGCAAATTATTTTTGTGAAAAATCTGTAGTTTTTGATTCACATTGATTATGATGAAATGTATTTATAAGTGATTACAATTTACCATATGTTATGTAAATTTGTATCAGATGGATGAATAAACTTGATTTGACTTTTTTTTTTCTTGATTGAAAAATAATAATTTTAAAATAGTTGAGAAATATTTTTATCAGATGGGAAGATTATCACGAAAATGAATGAATTATCATATGGGATACAAATTCAAACGTGAACTGAGTTTATTAACAAAAGTGAGTTTTTGATCTTGGAGAATACAAATAACAGCTGTTTTTAAGAGTAAATTATGATTCAACTGTGAATTGTGATTCACTAAATCAACTAGAACAGGTGACATCAGATACTTCTGGATGAGAAAACTGCGTGAGGTCTCCTGTTCACAAGGGACCTGGTTACCTATAACCCTTCCCCCCCGCTGACGGCGTGATTATCGAGCCCAAAAATTGAAAGTGGTATTATATGATAGCTGAAGACTTGTTCCATCGATTTCCATCGGTTTTTTCTTCATTACACATACCCTGGGGGCGGCAAGGGACCTGGTTACCTACAACCCTTCCCCACCGCTGACGGCGGGATTATCGAGCCCAAAAATTGAAAGTAGTATCATATGATAGCTGTCGACTTGTTACATCGATTTATACCGAATTTTTCTCGATTACACATACCCTGGGGGCGGCAAGGGACCTGGTTACCTATAACCCTTCCACCCCGCTGACGGCGTGATTATCGAGCCCAAAAATTGAAAGTGGTATCATATGATAGCTGAAGACTTGTTCCATCGATTTCCATCGGGTTTTTCTTGATTACACATACCCTGGGGGCGGCAAGGGACCTGGTTACCTACAACCCTTCCCCACCGCTGACGGCGTGATTATCGAGCCCAAAAATTTAAAGTGGTATCATATGATAGCTGTGGACTTGTTCCATCGATTCATACCGAATTTTTCTCGATTACACATACCCTGGGGGCGGCAAGGGACCTGGTTACCTATAACCCTTCCCCCCCCCCGCTGACGGCGTGATTATCGAGCCCAAAAATTGAAAATGGTATCATATGATAGCTGTAGACTTGTTACATCGATTTATATCGGATTTTTCTCGATTACATATACCTGGGGGCGGCAAGGGACCTGGTTACCTACAACCCTACCCCTCCACTGACGGCGTGAATATCGAGCCAAAAAATTGAAAGTGGTATGATATGATAGTTGTAGACTTGTTACATCGATTTATATCGGATTTTTCTCGATTACACATACCCTGGGGGCGGCAAGGGACCTGGTTACCTATAACCCTTCCCCTCCCCACGCCGCTGACGGCGTGATTATCGAGCACAAAAATTGAAAGTGGTGTAATATGATAGCTGTAGCCATGTTACATGGATTTCCATCGGATTTTTCTTGATTACTCATACCCTGGGGGCGGCAAGGGACCTGGTTACCTACAACCCTTCCCACCCGCTGACGGCGTGATTATCGAGCCCAAAAATTGAAAGTGGTATCATATGATAGCTGTAGACTTGTTACATCGATTTATATCGAATTTTTCTCGATTACACATACCCTGGGGGCGGCAAGGGACCTGATTACCTACAACCCTTCCCCACCGCTGATGGCGTGATTATCGAGCCCAAAAATTTAAAGTGGTATCATATGATAGCTGAAGACTTGTACCATCGATTTCCATCGGTTTTTTCTTGATTACACATACCCTGGGGGTGGCAAGGGAACTGGTTACCCACAACCCTTCCCCTCCGCTGACGGCGTGAATATCGAGCCCAAAAATTTAAAGTGGTATCATATGATAGCTGTAGACTTGTTACATCGATTTATATCGAATTTTTCTCGATTACACATACCCTGGGAGCGGCAAGGGACCTGATTACCTACAACCCTTCCCCTCCGCTGACGGCGTGATTATCGAGCCCAAAAATTGAAAGTGGTATCATATGATAGCTGAAGACTTGTTCCATCGATTTCCATCGGGTTTTTCTTGATTACACATACCCTGGGAGCGGCAAGGGACCTGGTTACCTATAACCCTTCCCCCCCGCTGTCGCCGTGATTATCGAGCCAAAAAATTGAAAGTAGTATCATATGATAGCTGTCGACTTGTTACATCGATTTATATCGAATTTTTCTCGATTACACATACCTGGGGGCGGCAAGGGACCTGATTACCTACAACCCTTCCCCACCGCTGATGGCGTGATTATCGAGCACAAAAATTGAAAGTGGTATCATATGATAGCTGAAGACTTGTACCATCGATTTCCATCGGTTTTTTCTTGATTACACATACCCTGGGGGCGGCAAGGGACCTGGTTACCTATAACCCTTCCCCCCCGCTGACGGCGTGATTATCGAGCCCAAAAATTGAAAGTGGTATTATATGATAGCTGAAGACTTGTTCCATCGATTTCCATCGGTTTTTTCTTCATTACACATACCCTGGGGGCGGCAAGGGACCTGGTTACCTACAACCCTTCCCCACCGCTGACGGCGGGATTATCGAGCCCAAAAATTGAAAGTAGTATCATATGATAGCTGTGGACTTGTTCCATCGATTCATACCGAATTTTTCTCGATTACACATACCCTGGGGGCGGCAAGGGACCTGGTTACCTATAACCCTTCCCCCCCCGCTGACGGCGTGATTATCGAGCCCAAAAATTGAAAATGGTATCATATGATAGCTGAAGACTTGTTCCATCGATTTCCATCGGTTTTTTCTTGATTACACATACCCTGGGGGCGGCAAGGGACCTGGTTACCTACAACCCTTCCCCACCGCTGATGGCGTGATTATCGAGCCCAAAAATTTAAAGTGGTATCATATGATAGCTGTGGACTTGTTCCATCGATTCATACCGAATTTTTCTCGATTACACATACCCTGGGGGCGGCAAGGGACCTGGTTACCTATAACCCTTCCCCCCCCGCTGACGGCGTGATTATCGAGCCCAAAAATTGAAAATGGTATCATATGATAGCTGTCGACTTGTTACATCGATTTATATCGAATTTTTCTCGATTACACATACCCTGGGGGCGGCAAGGGACCTGGTTACCTACAACCCTACCCCTCCGCTGACGGCGTGAATATCGAGCCCAAAAATTGAAAGTGGTATGATATGATAGTTGTAGACTTCTTACATCGATAACCATCGGATTTTTCTTGATTACTCATACCCTGAGGGCGGCTAGGGACCTGGTTACCTACAACCCTTCCCCCCCGCTGTCGCCGTGATTATCGAGCCCAAAAATTGAAAGTGGTATAATATGATAGCTGTAGACTTGTTACATCGATTTATATCGGATTTTTCTCGATTACACATACCCTGGGGGCGGCAAGGGACCTGGTTACCTATAACCCTTCCCCCCCCCCACGCCGCTGACGGCGTGATTATCGAGCACAAAAATTGAAAGTGGTGTAATATGATAGCTGTAGCCATGTTACATGGATTTCCATCGGATTTTTCTTGATTACTCATACCCTGGGGGCGGCAAGGGACCTGGTTACCTACAACCCTTCCCACCCGCTGACGGCGTGATTATCGAGCCCAAAAATTGAAAGTGGTATCATATGATAGCTGTAGACTTGTTACATCGATTTATATCGAATTTTTCTCGATTACACATACCCTGGGGGCGGCAAGGGACCTGATTACCTACAACCCTTCCCCTCCGCTGACGGCGTGAATATCGAGCCCAAAAATTGAAAGTGGTATAATATGATAGCTGTAGACTTGTTACATCGATTTATATCGGATTTTTCTCGATTACACATACCCTGGGGGTGGCAAGGGAACTGGTTACCCACAACCCTTCCCCTCCGCTGACGGCGTGAATATCGAGCCCAAAAATTGAAAGTGGTATCATTTGATAGCTGAAGACTTGTTCCATCGATTTCCATCGGATTTTTCTTGATTACTCATACCCTGGGGGCGGCAAGGGACCTGGTTACCTACAACCTTCCCCCCCCCCGCTGACGGCGTGATTATCGAGCCCATTAATACATTAACCCCCCACCCCCTGCCTATAACGTTTTTCCTCCGCCCGCAGCATAATTATTGAGCCCAAAATTTGAAAATGGTGTAGAATGAAAGCCAAAAATTCTCTCTATCCTATGACACCTTCATCTTCAAGATCGGTGATGGTGGCGGGCTAACCGTGAAGCTGGCCCGCCAATGTATAAACCCTTATTAAACCCATTTCCGGTTGAGCCCAAAAATTGAAACTTGGTTATTCTGGAAGCCCAAGAAAAGCCCTAAATATTGGCATTATGTTTCAAATTTCGGGCTCAATATGGTGGGGCCAGCTAAACGGCGGTGAATTAAATTCCATCTGTAACTGGTTGGCCACTGTGGCTTCGTATAAAATGAGCGCTGCTATCCAGAGATTGTCAGTTTGGTGTAAGGGTAGGCATTCCTGACTGGAATTAAATTCCATCTGTAACTGGTTGGCCGCTGTGGCTTCGTATAAAATGAGCGCTGCTATCCTGAAATTGTCAGTTTGGTGTAAGGGTAAGCATTCCTGACTGGCAATTGGGAGGTACCGGGTTCGATTGATAAATAAAATCATTATTTCATCTCATTTCATTATTTCATTATTTCATTATTTCATTATTCCATTATTTCATTATTTCATTATTTCATTATTTCATTATTTCATTATTTCATTATTTCATTATTTCATTATTTCATTTTCATTATTTCATTATTTCATTATTTCATTATTTCATTATTCATTATTTCATTATTTCATTATTTCATTATTTCATTATTTCATTATTTCATTATTTCATTATTTCATTATTTCATTATTTCATTATTTCATTATTTCATTATTTCATTATTTTATTATTTCATTATTTCATTATTTCATTATTTCATTATTCATTATTCATTATTTCATTATTTCATTATCATTATTTCATTATTTCTTATTTCATTATTTCATTATTTCATTATTTCATTATTTCATCATTTCATTATTTCATTATTTCATTATTTCATTATTTCATTATTTCATTATTTCATTATTTCATTATTTCATTATTTCATTATTTCATTATTTCATTATTTCATTATTTCACTGTTCCATTATTTCATTATTTCATTATTCCATTATTTCATTATTTCACATTATTTCACTACCATAGCGCCGCTCAAGGGGTTTGTTTTGATAGTGACTAATCAGAAAAGGAATAGAAATGATGGTTTTTGTAAATAAGTCACTGTCGGTTGTACCCCGGGAGGTTGCATTGTCAATCAACCAGGAAGTGAAGTGCAGATTTGCTTCCTGGTTGATTGACAAAGGGGGCCCAGCCCCCAAAAATTCTCGTTTAAATGTAAGTTTTTAAGTCTTTTTAATCCATCTGTGTCGTGTGTATCCTGTTTATATTTTTATTACAAAACTTTAAAGTGTTTTCTGTTAAGTGCATACATATATATATATATATAATATATATATATATATATATATATATATATATATATATATATATATATAAATAAATGGCATCCAATCACAACATAACAACAATATTCAGGAATTATAACAATTATACACTATTTGTTCAAAATTTACCATATTGGAAAACATCAATGTCATTAGAAATCCAAAGCTAAAAACTATTAATTATACAGTTATATTACACATACTTTCTACATCTTCTTCACTCAGATTTAATAGGAAAGTCTTCAAATTACGCTTGAACAGCTGTGGTGAGCCACTATGCACAATGGATGAAGGCAGTTTATTACAGAATTTCCCTTCTTAGAATAGAAACGATTTTCTAAAAAAAGTAGAATTGGGTCTTGGCACTCTAACCTGCCCAGCCCTCCGAGTAAGAGGCGTATGCTAAATCCACTGTATTCCCCAAGTTCCCACTAGCCCAATAAAACTGCATAAGTACTTTGAATATGTATAATGATCTTAGGCTAAGAATCCTAAAATTGTTGAAGAGATTGGAGTGAGCAATAGGTTCTTCATGCAGGAAATGAAGCAAGGATCTCTGTAAACGCATTAGTGGTTTCAAGTGGGTAATGTAAGTACATCCCCAACATGATATGCCATATGAAAGTCTGGAATGTGCAAGTGAGAAGTAAACATTCTTCAGGATATAAATTGGGCATACATTTCTCATATGGTAGAATCTATGAAGAAGCATGTGTAGGCTATTTTTCAACATCCGCATATGGCTCCTCCACAGAAGATCATCTTCCATAGATATACCCAAATATTTTACTTGACTGGATTGTAATATATTGGAACAGTTACAGCTATCATGATTGAAGCAGTGAGTGTTGTGGTATTTAAATGGTTTCTTGAAGGTGAATGATTCATAAATTGAAATATTTAAGTATGTTGTTTTGTCAGCATTGAGTTTCAGCTTATTAAAGGAAAACCACAGGGATAACAGATTGAGATCAGACTGCATCTGACCTGCAGATTTTTCAAGCAGTCTGCACCATAGTTGAGGGCAGTATCATCTGCAAGAGCAGTTATGGTTCCATAGAAAGGCCCAAGATAGAGATCGTTTATAAATATCAAGAATAGATTGGGTCCTAAAACAGATCTCTGTGGAACCCCAGTACAAACATGTTTCACCGAGCTTTTAGTTCCACTCACACACACAAACTGACTCCTGCCTGAGAGATATGACTGGAACCAGCTCAGTGCAACACCCCGAACACCGGCTAAAACTCCAGTTTCTCCAACAGAATATTGTGGTCAATTGTGTCAAAAGCCTTACGAATGTCCAGAAACAGTGCTGAGACTCTTGAAACATCTTTATTATTGATATTGGAATGGACTTCAGAGAGAAACTTGCGCAGAGCTAGCTCAGTACTCAATCCCTCTCTGAATCCAAATTGATTAGGGACAAAAAAATCTGTTGAATGGAAAAAAGTT
The DNA here is from genome assembly GCF_014356525.2 of Nilaparvata lugens. Classification (NCBI taxonomy): domain Eukaryota; kingdom Metazoa; phylum Arthropoda; class Insecta; order Hemiptera; family Delphacidae; genus Nilaparvata; species Nilaparvata lugens. The sequence continues at coordinate 27,148,151 of NC_052518.1, forward strand.
ATAAGACAAGGCTTTACTAGTTTTTCAAATAGTTTAGAGAAGATAGATAGCAAAGAAATTGGGCGATTGCAATCAATTGTATTCCCCTTCTTTGGAATAGCTATCACTTTGGCCATTTTGAAGTCGGATGGAGATTTTCCTCCATTCAGACTTTTGTTAAATGTATATGAGAGTATTTCACATATTTTCGGTGTTATTTTCTTTATCAAGAATGGTGAGAAGGTGTCTGCACCAGAATATTTGTTACTGGATAATTTACGAATAAGTAGCAACATTTCATCTGCACTGATAGGCATCCAGAACAGTGATCTTGGACTACGCTTAATATTGAAAGACCTGTGGAAGACATTCTTGGCCTCTATTGGCGGGTTGGGAGTGGATGAATCCGATTTTGCCACATTTATAAAATAATTATTCAGTTCCTCTGCTACTTCCTTTTCATCTGTTATAAGTTCACCTCCTCTTACAAAATTTATGGATTTCTTAGTTTTCTTCCTACCTACTAATTCATTGATTATTGTCCATTGTTTTTTGCTATCACCCCTTGCATTATGAAAAAGGGCCGAATAGTATTTCTCCTTTGCCTCCTTAATCCATTTATGTACTTTATCCTTGAACTTCCTGAAATTTCTCTCTGCTAATATATTGTTTCGGTCCCTTTTCATTATTTCAAATAATTTATCCCTAGTTTCAATAGCCCGAACTAAGCCAGCAGTCATTCAAGGCGTGAGTGCCCTAGAACGGTGGTTGACTGCCCTGACTGTTTCTATGTTTATACTGGAAGACTGTATGGCCACTTTCACACGATAGGAGACGTGCAACTTGAACACTGAACAGTGTTCACGTTTTTTTGTCGAAGTACATTGAGTCCAATCGTGTCTTTCACATGGTGACTCCCAGCCAGGAACCTCCTTTTGTCACGTCTTTTCCCCTCGAGGCAAGCAGGAACCAGGAACCCGTTTGGATCGAGATACTAGCGGACATATCGTCGCTTTCACATGGTGATTCTACGTCTCTCCGGTCCTCACTTTTTCTCAAAAACTATCTTTCTTGAAAATGAAGATAGAAAGATTCTGATTTCGGATTTGGATTCAGCGACCCCAAATTCTTTGAAATATAAGTCCTGTTTTCGAAAATATCCGAAAACAAGGAAGTTATGGCTGTTTTTAATAAAGCTTTCTATTATCATATAATTATACGGTAAAAACAAACAGGTACTGTACTATACAGTACGTATGTACTGTAGCTATTATAATACAACTTACTCTCTATTTGTGTAGGGAATTTGGTGGGATATTTATCTTGAATTCTGAAAATACCCAAAAATAAGGGAGTAAGATAACTTTGAAAAACCAACGTTTTTCTGCCGATTGACAAAACATATAAAAAAATTAGTCTAAGACGTATTATGTCTTAGACTAAAACGTGTAACAAATATCAGATCACTATTCAAGCTATCAAGCTTTTCATAAATTTATTTGTCTCCCCATGGCAGTAGGTTTGCGCCCAACATTTTCACTTGAACATTTCTGTGATAATTATTAAATTATGATAGAACACATTATCGTATTTATCTTCTAAATCCAGTTACATGTACATCGATTCCTGTAAAATTGATTTTTACCGTTCCTATGAATTCTTCCAGGTTCAGCGCAACTTGTTAAATATCATTATGTTTGATTCAACAGAATTCATAAGAACGGCAAAAAATCGAACAACAAAAAAGCTGAAGTTTGTGTCGACGGTATACGACATAGAAAGCAAAAGCTCGCGCTTGGTCCATAGTTCTACGACTGAGGATTCAGCTCAGCGACTAAAATCGACAAGCCATGATTATGTTAATCAATACTCATATAATAATACAAAGCATAGAACTGCTTTTCACTGTGATACATGGTTTTCATTCTTTAATAAAAATAAAACGAGATTCCGGTGTCAAAAGCATCAAAGTCGCCAGGCTGGTCTGGACTATTCATGACTTTCTCAGTATGCATTATCCACTCAGCAGTTTTAATACAAACACAGACATCAGTTTCGTTTAAGTTTGAATGGAATGACATTTTTTATTCTTTCAGTTCCTATTTCTCATAGATCGATTCAGATCACCACAATGTTTATACTGTATGTTCATAATAGATTTTTCTGATAGTTGCAAAGAAATATTTACTGGTATTTTGGAGTTAGGCTATATTCAACTATTTGAACCTGATAAATTAGATTGTTGAATGACAATTTATTAAGATTCAGTGAAGTTTTCTTGTCCTTTCCCTCGTATTTTATTGGGTGATGAGTGGAGATGATTTATGAGTTCATAATTGGATTCATCTTTTTAAAGTTTAATTTTGTTTGAACTTTTAAACATTGAAAATGTTCATGTTTAAACTTTTTAGGTGTTTGAAACATTTGCCTGTCCCTTTGTGAGGCAGGAGTATTATTATCTTAGTACGTTTACAATATAATCATATGATAATGGAAAGCTATATTAAAAACAGTTATAACTCCCTTGTTTTTGGGTATTTTTGAAAATGGGACTTACGCTTTAAAGAATTTGAGGTCGCTGAATCCAAATCCGAAATCAGAAATCTTCTATCTATATTTTTAAGGAAGTTAGACTTTCAGAAAAAGTGATGAGTCATACTTTGAGCAAACGTTGGCGTAGTTGTTAGATCTGTCGGCTTATTCGTAAGATCCCCATGTGAAAGCACAGGAGAGCTGCAAAATATGAAATATGATCTTCAGTAATATGATCTTCCAGGAGCGAGGACTCTGCCGTGTGAAACTGGCCTTAGTGACACCTTGAATATCGCAGATTCTCTTTGACGGTATTGCAGCACAGACGGCTCTGTGATCAGTCAATCCCGCATCGATCACTGCTGCTAGCACATCCGATAAGGGCCTACCTCTAAACAGAATGTGATCAATACATGAAGAACTGGTATGTGTTACTCTAGTATCTATATTAATCAAAGAGTCCAGACCATTCAGAGCTAAGATTTCAAAATATTTTTCGACATTAGAATCCACATGGTTAATATTAATATTGAAATCTCCTACACAAACAATTAAATCCTGCTTTACATTTTCCAATAACTTTCCAAATGAATCTAGAAATAAGTTAATGTTTCCTCCTGAATTCCATCTGTAAATTCCAATCAGAGTAAATACCAGACTTCCATAAGTAAAATTTAGCAAAATACTATCAGCCCCTTCTACTGCACTGTCCAATAAAATACATTTTAAATTATCTTTATAAAAAACTACAAGACCACCACATCTGTTATCATTACAAGAAAACTGAGACTTGTAACCCTGGTATGGTGTACAAGTTCATATTGAAATCACTTTTTATCCATGCCTCTGATAAAACAATGATATGAGGTTTCCTCACAATATTATTTAAATACAAAAGAAAGACATCAAAATTTCTTCTTATACTATGGATGTTCATATGAAAAACTGTGAGGTTATCAGTGTTAAAAAAATATTGTATTCTGGAATTGAAGATATGAAAGCTGGTAGAAATTCATTACTAATATCATTGTCATCATTATCGTCATCATCCATCAAATGTACCAAAAGTTAGATGTTACTTTGTTATCCAATGAGAAGTAGTAAAAGAGAGATGAAAAAAAATGTGTTACTGTATTTAGTCCATTCTCGGACTGCCATGCTAGACCATAATATTGCATGTGGCATAAATAGTGCAATAAAATAATGTTTATGTAATATATAAGTCTTTACACTTCATAATACTTATATTTACTAATACAACAATTGATACAGATAAACAATACCGGTATAACTCGAAATGATCGACTTAAACTACTGCTATATGAATTACTTGAATTATCAGAATATATAAAAAAGACATATTATAGTGTTGTGAGTTGACAAACAGATAATAAAGAGAAAAAATAAGGAAAACTGTCATTAGATCATTCAAAGTTACATTGACGTATCATCTGACTACAACACTGGTAGAGTGATAAGATTGCAGCGATAAACCGATAATAATTGGAATTTTATCATAGCTGTTCTCAGTGACAAATTCCACCAACTGAACAATAATTCTATCTCCATACTGACACAATATTAGGTCAGTAATTAATTGGTAGATGCTGCAATAAATCATTTAAATTTTTTTCCAAAACATTCAACATCTCAAAAAGAGTTTCTCGTTGTATTAACTCAATACACTTGTATTATTTCATTATTATGAATATTTTCCCAATACAAGAATAAAATTTCTTAAGCGATTTTCACTTTTGTGTAGTTGAGAAGTTGATATTGTGGTAATTATTCATATTGAATGAAAAATACTTATTTATTGATACTTATTAGACTTATTGATTGAAAGACAAGACCTATCTACCTGGTATCATCGCAGTGCCAGGTCTCCGTCAGCACAACTATATCGAATAATTTTATATTCATTGCCCCTATGTTAATCAAGAAATCATCGAAATTTATTGTGTAACTTCTGATATTTTGCTGTAAAATATTTATGTGATTCATTTCAGATGAAAAAACGTTAATCAGTTCAGTATTGTATGGAACTTCATTACAATAAACATATTGAAATCTGTCAATATCATCAGTAACCATTAAAGTGAAAAGTTATTATTATGAAAAAAGAGAAAATAATTATAAAGGGAAAAAACAAAACAATTTGAGGCTCCACGCCGTGCCTCCCTTAAAAATAAAAAGTTGAAAATAAGTTTTTGCCATGTTCTAATAAGAATAATAATTGTAAGAATGTTTTAGATGAATTACGTTTATTTTTTAGTACGCCAAATGAGCTGTATATAGGCTATATATATGAACAATCTATTGTTATCAATAATGGCTGAGCTCTATAGTAGGACGAGCAATGGAACCTCTCATAATATTCTGTTATCTGGTAGCCTTTTCTGTTATGAAAAATACTTGATAAAGATCATCAGTTGGGAATTGCAATCACAGTAAAGGAAATACTTTATTGATTAGTTGCATTCATTCCGTAAGCGAAATTATCTAATTATACAACCGATTCAGTGTTGGAATTGAAACTAAATTTAGAAAAATCTGCCGGGAAAAAGAACAGATTTAACAAGCCTCTTGAATAACAATTTACATTCACTAGAATGAATAATAATATATCGTAGAATGTATGAATTTACGAATGAATAATATTGAAACCAATTAAAAATATTCGTTCTACAATCAAATTCAACTGTTTCCACAAAAAATGAATGAACAGATCAAAAATTTGATAATAGACCAAAGTGAATCAGTCAATCTACCAACTAATCAATTGATTGATTTTCTCATTCAACATTATAAGGAGTAATAAAATAAATTAAACCACTTAAAATACAATAGAGGAGATTTCCAGTTTAGTATAGCTAGTAGCCATAATAATTTATAATCCATAACATTGGTTATAGTAGGCCAAAAATGTTCAATATCCACTAGAGGTGAATGATATAATTGAATATCAAAGAAAAATAGAGTCAGTCAAGTTATATTCCTACATAGAAGGCTTTGAAAGTTTAGTTACGCTAAAGTAGCAATAAAAGCGTTCAGTTCCATATCAGAATTAATCACTCTGACCCTACCCTTATCAACTGGTCTCACCTTTATATTGCCCGCTTTATCCACCCACACATACTTGAATCCGTGATCCTTTTGCAGCTTCTTTACCTGAGATATCTTCCTCCGCATCGCAGTCAGCGACAAGTTGATGAAAACGGAGTGTTCCTCACCCTGACCACCAACGGCGCGCTAAGAAAGATTCCTCATTGTTACTTTCCTTGCACTATTACCATAGGTAAGGAAAGTATTGCTTTCAAAAAAAAAAAATTAAAGTACCCTAATTTCAAGTTTTCTGTACGTTTCAAGGTCCCCTGAGTCCAAAAACATGATTTTTGGGTGTTGGTCTCTGTGTGTGTGTGTGGTGTGTGTGTGTGTGTGTGGTGTGTGGTGTGTGTGTGTGTGTGTGTGTGTGTGTGTGTGTGTGTGGTGTGTGTGGTGTGTGTGTGTGGTGTGTGTGTGTGTGTGTGTGTGTGTGTGTGTGTGTGTGTGTGTCTGTGAACACGATAACTCCATTCCTAATCAACCGATTGAATTGGAATTTCAAACTTAAGGCTCTTATACCATGAGGATCCGACAATAAGAAATTCAATGAAAGTCAATTCAAGATGCCGGAAAAAATGGCATATAATTACTAAAAAACCATGTTTTTCTCGAAAACGGCTCTAAGGATTTTCTTAAAAATATATCATGGGTAAAAATTCATTCATAAGCCCTATAAACTGGCATGAGTCTCATTTCTGGGAAAATTTCAGGAGCTCTGTAATATTCTTGAGAAAAATGGAAGATAATGACTAAAAAACCATGTTTTTCACGGTTTTATCGAAAACGGCTCAAACGATTTTCTTCAAATTTATACCATTGATAGCTATTCATAGGCCCTATCAACTGACATGAGTCTCATTTCTGGGAAAATTGCAGGAGCTCCGTAATATTCTTGAGAAATATGGCGGATAATTACTAAAAAAACCATGTTTTTCACGATTCTCAAAAACGGCTCTAAAGATTTTTTCAAATTCCAACCCTGTATAGTTATTTATCAGCTCTATCAACTGGCATGAATCGTTTCCTGGGAAACTAATGGGGGTCCACCCCATCCTTGAGAAATGGACTTTGTAACCTCCTTCTCGTGCATGAGGTAGGTAGGTAGAGCAGTTTATAAAAAGAACACAGTCATAGTCAAGATATTTCATCTGTAGAACAGCTGTTTTGACGACTTTTAAAAAAATCATCGAATTTCACAATTTACACAAAGGAAAAAGTACTCTGAAAACAATTATATATACACATATACAGTAGTCTGATCGTAGTTTCAAATATGTTGCCGCCAATCGTCATTATGTTATTCCCCTAAATTATTCTCGTTTGAGAATGAGGCTTACAGGTCAATGAGCAAGGAAAGTTGTGTGAGTGAGTGTACCACACCAGATTTTTTTTTCTTGTCGAGGACCATGTGTGCGACATCGCGTCGACGAACTTGGCTATGATGCCCGGCGAGCGTTGATTTGCTCCCTTGGGAAGGCGGTGACAGCAGTCAATCGCCTTCGGACGCAGCTCGACTCCGACCGCTTTACAGGCAGCCAGCACCAGGTCTCTGGTATTCTCTTGACGCGCAGCAGGAATCCCGTGTATTTCAAGGGTGTTTCTTCGCCCATATTGTTCAAGAGCATCCACCCTTTCATTTAGCATATCCACATTTTTTTCAGTACAGTATTTTCGGATTGCAAGTTCGATATTGTAGCCTGTTGGGTTTTGATTATTTCCTCAAGCCTGACTAAAGTTTCAGAAGTGGAGCCAAGCTTCTCCAGACAAGACTGAAGAGATATTTCCAGCCTTGACTGTCCCTCACTGAGATCACACTTTTAATCCGTTATAGTTGTCTTGAAAAGGTCCATAGAAATCGGAACCTGCGCGCCGGAGATGGATGAGGACGCTTTCACAGGTGTCAAGTCTATATTTTCATTACGTTGGCTTTTTAACTTAGCCACGCAATGTTCACAAGACCAGGAATTGGCCACTAAAATATCCAATTCGGCTTCATTTATTTTTTTCCACTAATACATTGTCCGTGAAACAGCGATTTACAGCCGGAACACATTAACTTGTCCTTAGCTTGGCGATTAACTGAGAGTTTACATTCAGCACATACACCCATTTTTCTTGATTTAATGGAAACTTGAGAATTAAATAATAGTTCGAAACCAAACAGAAATCAAAAGAAGCACGGCGAGGAACAGGTTAAGACTATCGCATTGGAAGATAAGATAGAGAGCAACTAACCGAACGTACGCTCACGACAAGTTCCAATCGACAACTGATCAAATAGTACATTATATTTCATGATAACAATTACACCTAGTTTCCGACTAGAGATTATCTAATTAAACTTCCCTGTCAAATCTCATTATAAAAAAAATCTCAATGTGTTTATCTTTTTTAGGTACTTCTAGGAGTAATCTTCTTAGATATGAAGAAGAATCCGAGTCATTATACTTATATCAATAAAAAAACTTGTATTATTATTGTGATGAAGGTAGCATGTTTTCTTATTTCAGATACCATGAATCGACTGCACATTGAGATCGTCAAAACAAATTCTTCAAACAAACCAGAAGAATTACATCTTCATGAAGAATCACCGAATCCTTGCATTCTCTCTCAATCAAGATTGATTTCACTTCTATATGCAACACAATAGTTAAAAACTATACAGATTAATAGTTGGATACTATTTTAATAGTTATAACAATTATTATTTGTGAACTTATTCATCAATCCATTTCTCAACTCGAAATGTTTTTAAAATATAAGGTCGCAAACGTTTTTGGTGAGCTGTCATTACATTCTATGAAACTTGTCTTGTTAACAATGTGAAACAATAGGCAGAGCCTCCCCTCTTTATTTCAAAACGCCCAACATTTTTTATTGGGATTGGATGAATCCTGAACACAGAACCATTAAGCCTATTTCTCGTTATCATACACAGACAATTTCAATAATTTGTTGCAAATGTTTTAATTGAAAATGCAAATTATTCTATATATTCAATGATATGATCGAAATAGGCTCCTACTTACAAGTTTATTTTTATTGAAGTAGAAATACCAACACCGAAAAATGTATCGATGAGAAATAATATTAATATAACTGCATCAGTAGAACTGTTTCATGAGTCGATGAACATTTAGATATTATTCTCCATAAAATTTAATAGATGAAGGTTGAAAAATTGTGTTTGGTTTACCTTCTGGTGCCTTCAGATTGAATAATACATCAATAATTTTTTTATGAGAATCATTAGATAGTTGTGGAATTGCTGATTTGATTTTTCGTTCATGAATTGGAAGGTAACCGGCCTATTAATAAAAATTAGTTTCTCCAATGCGTATATATGATTATGCAAATTAATAATCATAGTCTAGCTTCTCATTAGGAGATATTTATAATCAGTAATAATAATTATTACAATTTTGAGTTCTAATAGTTTATACTGTTCACACATAAACAACACTATCACAAAGTCTTCCACGACAAATATAGAATAGGGATAAATAAATTTAAGGTGTATCAATGATTATAATAATTAAGACTGTATTATTAAATGTAACAGATGTTTACAGTAGTTATCCTACAAAGGAAATCTCACACATACATTATGAACGTTGCTTTCAATAAAAATCATCATAACTTTTTAAACTGATAATTTTACTTTAATTTGGATATAAAATAAAAAAAATCAATTAACTATAAGATTCGTGAAAAAGGTTTCAAGAATAACCAAAATCTATAGTTGACTACTCAATATTGGGTTTCCATATAGTTTAGTTGATGTAGGTTATTGTTTTTCATCAATCTTGGTCTACCAAGTTAATTAATGTACAAGAAATTTATAGAATCTATAGAATTTGAATTATTTGTGTTTTCTGTCTTAACTTAATATTGTTGAAAGCCTATCCTAAACATTAACTAATGAATGAATAGGATTATCTTCAAAAATTTGCCAATTTTATGACTTTTATGGGCGCCACCCAGCTCTCACTGGGAAATATTATATTGCCATAGTAATTTATTATGATTTCCAGTTTTTATCAAATATTTCAGGGGTCTGCTAGTCCGATTAATTTATTAAGTAAATTTCTTCTTCAGAAGCATAGTTTCTTTAATAAGAATTTATTGATGCTCAGTAGAATAAAATTATAAAATTTTCATACCTGACCCTCAGCCAACATATAATAAATACAACAATGAATTTTTGATTTAACAATGTTACATTCCATTCTTATTCCAATATTATAAAAGTATCATCACATCAATGAAGGATTATTAAAAATACATTGAGCGCATTTTTACAAATAGAATAGAAATTCCCTTGTTTTACATCTGTTACAATCATATAGATTCGCGAATGATTATATAATTCATTTTGATTTTACAAGAAAATAATATTTCCAATCAAAGGTCATTCATCCGCAGACCATAGATTCTACATGCAATTTGCAACAAAAAATAACCAGTGAAATTGTAAACTATATGAAATTTTGCTTTGAACTCGATGAATGTACGTTTTTTAACGTTGAGCGCTTATAAAGAGTTCAAGAACAAAAAGGAGCAAATTATATTAATCTTATTGAAATTTCTTCCTCTTTCCTACCATGTCATTAGAATTCGATTTTGACCAATATGTTTCTAATTATTGAAATTTTATAAAAGATCGAAAAATCTACATACCAGGATAGGCCGATGCCTAAAGTCGATGTAACAAAATTTTACTGAACAGTTTTTGTTGCAAATTCCATGTGGGATCTATGGTCTTTGGCTGTTACATCTTTCGTGTGACACTCTGTATAATTATATGAATTTAATTGATAGCCTAGTCAAGTAGGTACAGCAATATTGTAAGAGAAGTTTTGGTTGTTTATAGTTGAACCAGCTCATGAAAATTTAGTGACAGCGATGAACTAATAATTTACAATTCAAAATTGAATTATCAACCTACTTGATGTTTAAATTGTCTTCCAAGATGCATTAACACTTAGATCAATAATCAATTGATATTCTCAATGACAATATTTTGAGATTAGTTTTCCAACCTCATTAATTGGCACTATTCATAATCGGAAATAATTCAATAGTTTCAATTATATTTAAGTTCATTTGATAGCTAAACATTCTGTAAACTTGATTGAAGTTCATATTGGATCAAGTACAGTTCTAAGTTGGAAAATAGATTAAAAGTAAAGATTTCTATAAATATCACTTAGAATATACAGCCTCTGTACAAATTGATGTTTATGTATGAAATGAGATATCTTATAAGATGTGAAATTTATTCAACTCAAGAATACCTCAGGTTCAGCATAATCATCAATCGATAAGGATTATTGAATTTAATGTTAAAAAAGCACAAATTTGATAATGTACAGGCTTATATTATAAAAAGTAAGTTGGTGTTTTATGGTTGTTTTATTTTAATAATAATGATATTGAATATTCTAGTGTAAGTCTATTCTAGTGTATTCTGTGTAAGTCAAATTATATTTGTATATTACAATGTAAATAGTGTATGAATGTAGATCATATAATTATTTATTACTTTGAATTCCATTTGTTAAAGATAAATTGTTTGAGACTACTAAGAGGTCGTTGAGTATAGTCTATGGTGTTGAAATTGAATGAAACATTTTGATACCGGTACCAGTAAAATAGAAAAAGATTGAAATTTAATGTTTGACAAATATAATGTGATAAAAATTTATTATACAGAATACAATAAGGCTCACTAATCGTTCAAAAATATGTTAATTTACTTACTCCAAAATTCAAATTTGAATATAGCTGAAAACCATACCGTATCTAATGTACTTTTGTTGAGGAAATGGTGTTGCCCTATTAAGTCTAAAGTTTAAAAGTTTGATTTAAAACTTGAAACATATATAATGGATTAGATAATTGCAAGAATTGCAGAAACAGTAAATTAATCGTTTCTTCGTATGTATAAAAATATTTAGGATTAGGAATCAAATATTTCAACTTTTTTGTGTAATGTACAGTCTTGTAGAATAGACAAATTTTTGAATCTGTTCAGTATGTGCTAATAATTGATATAATATGATCACCGATCAAATTGAGTTTGTTATACAGATGTAATAAACAGTGTTCTACGAAATCATAGGCTACTATTTGTCTGTGAGCTTACAAACTTGAATAATTTTAGATGAGCTCTAGCTGATACAATGTAGGCCTACAGTTAAATTTCACAAAATCATGCCAAAATGCCTAAGACATGGTAATGTGTTTAGCTTATAACCTATGATCCTTTGATGTAATTCCTCATTACATTGGTAATATTTCCATACAATAAATATACTTAGTGCCGGTTGCACAAAAGCTGGTTAACCGTGATTAATTTCACGAGTACCAATCATAGGCCTTTTTAAAAAGACGGCTTCTCTGATTGGTTCTCGAGGAATCAATCACGGTTAAAATTTAACCGGTTTTTGTGCAACCGGGCCTTAGTATGAAAAAAACAAACCTTTTGGGTATCTCCACCAACAGATGCCATAGGCTGCTATAAAGGAGGCTACTATAAATCAATATATTATTGAAAATTTATTGTAGTATTGCTCACACCATGTGATTTACATCGTAACAATCATCATCCAGTAGCCCGGAATCTTTCAAGTTTAAAACATCGCTTATAAATTTCAATGGATATTTGAGTCTCTTGTTCATCTTCGAGTTTGAAAGAATAACTTTTCTTACTAAAGTAAAAGCTTATGGTTAATCTTGGATTATACTGTAATAAATAAGCAAGCCATTCTCTATTCAAACTCATAGTGGGTAAAATACTAGGATTTATACACATTCAAACTCTAATCAAATCACACTATTCAACATTGTAAACACATTTTTGTTGCATACACAATAATTTAAAAGCAATTGTAATATACGGGTAGCCTTTAATTTAGTTATATTTTATAGATGAAAATGGACTACAGGCAGGATCTTCTCTTTTTTAATTATCATTTTCTGCAGGAGACAGTTTTTTGGTAGAATTAATTGTGCAATACTAACTATTTGTGTGATAGACTTGATTATTCTACTTAATAAGTAACACGTAATGTAATTCTCACTATGACAACATCACATTAATCAAACGTTATAGTTCTACTACATTAAATTCAGAGTAATAGATCGGAGGCAAAACCTATTGATGAACAGAAAACTCGTTAATACTATGATTCAATTATTTATGTATAAATTGAATATATTGAATTCCAAATTTTCTTCTTTCATTTAACTCACCGGTCCATCTTAAATAGGCCTATTCTAGTATGTCTCGTTCACATTCATTTTCCAATAATAATATTATTCTTTTAGATCTGATAAAGTTTATCTGAGTCTCACATCTAGCACCGATATTCACACTCTGGATTTCTATTTCAAGTACAGATCCATTGTATATTGATAAATAATACATTTTATAAGTATAGTAAGTTTATGTGAATTTCATTTTCCATTATATTTTTCCTGGACAATAATAATTACATTGCAGAAAATAACAAGAAGTCACGACAATACCAAGTCATGTAAACTACAAACTCAAGTTATTTACCACTAAATAGATATTCACGTTTTTACAACTAGCTTTATAGATTATACAAAGCACACAGTGTACCCTTTATAATATACAATAATAATGATATTAATAGATTAATATCAACTTCTAGGTAAGCTAAGGTTTAGTTACGCTGTAAAAATTGCACGGTAGTGATTCTAATTATTTATTGATGTTATTATTATTTTAAAAAGGACTCCATGAAAATTGGTATCCTGGTTTCACGACGTTGTGCGAGGACAATAACCTGTAGATAATGATTTATTGTTTTTATTAAAATCTATTTAATTCATTTGTTTTAAACTGTGTACCTTATTTCAATTCTGCCTTCCGTACTCATCACAATATTTATTCCATTGACAGTCCCTCATTCAAAACCACATAATGTAACTGGTACCGACTTATCAGAAACTTTGGGGGGGCTCAATTTTTCCGCGGGTCTGAGGGACCCCAAGGGGTCTGGGGGAATATGGATAGGGGGTCTGGGGGCTCTCCCCCATGAGATTTTTGAGATTTTATAATGCTTTGAAGCATTTTTTGGCATGATTTCACCACAGCCGAAAACTAGGTTTGAGAAGCAGTTGGATCGAGTCAGATGATTTTAAATTGGCTTTTGTTGGTTTAGAAACAATACTGTCACTTGAACCAGGACACTCACATTATTAAGTAGGAAAAAAGTTGTAATAATTTTCTCAGTCCGTTAGTTAAATTTGACAGGAATTGCAATAATTGAATTTCAACTGAAAATCAGAATCTTGAAGTTTTTTTGTACACTATAATATTATATGAATCACAAGGTTCAGAAAGTCAACTTATTGACCCGAGTGGAACACTAACCAGATAAAAAGACTAATTATTGTTTTATAAAGAAAAACGTTTCATAGCCTATCTTTGCGAATTTCTACGAATAGAAATAGCTCTTTTATTTGATCAAAAGTAATTTTTCAACACACATGAATATGTATATTGAATGAAATATTTTTAGATTTACCGTATGAGAAACACAAATTATACTTGAAATGAACTTTAAAAGTTGGGAACTTTGAGAGACCAGGCAGGATAAAATGACAGAGGATATTATAGAGATATTATTAATATGAATAATTTAGAAATTAAGGTCCACGAATATACAAGAGTAACTCGAACTTCACAGACAATTATTGATAATATCCTCACAAATATAGAAGGTTGTAATGTCAGGTTAGGTAGCTCATTTCTATCAGATCATAACTATCAAATTTTAGATGTTAAGTTGCAGGGCCAGAATCCAAGCAGAAAAAAAACTTTTGTGAAAGAAATTCAGCAATATGAGCTAGGAAATATAAATTGTTTGAAGCAGGAACTGCTTCAAGAAAATTGGAGTAGTGTTTATAACAGTTGTAACCTAAATTACAAATATAAGCAATTCATTGATACTCTAAGATTTCACATTAGTGTATGCTGTCCAATAAAAAAAGTCAAAGTAAAAAGTAAATTAAACAAAGTAGATGAATGGATAACTGAAGATATTCTTACTCAAAGAAATATGGTTAGGGAAGCTTATGAGGAATTTAAATTAGTGAGGGATGTTCCGAGTGAAGTCAAATACAAATGTCTAAAGAAAAACTATGCAAAAGAAGTGAGGAAAGCTAAGTGTAAGAAAACAGCTGAAATATTAACAACTAGTACCAATTTTAACTCTGCTGTTTGGGAGGTAATTAATAGAAATAGGAGAGCAGCTCAAAAAGATACAGTTACTAATGTCCCTAGGATAATCGATGAACATGGAAATTATATGGATGATAGTATAGACATTTGTAACTTTTTCAATAAGTATTATCAACAGGTTGCATATAATCTCCAAAAGTCACTGAACACTAATACTTATAATACAACTACATTAAATGCTGAGCCAATTGAAAAGGTATTTAAATTTCATCCATTATCAAGAGATGAGTTGTCAAGAATAATAAAAAATTTGAATAACAAAAAAACAGTAGGATTGGATGGGGTCTCAAGCAAAATTTTAAAAGAATGTGAAAATGAATTACTGGACCCTTTATTGCATCTCCTTAATACTTCACTAGAGCAGGGTATATTCCCTGATGATCTGAAACAAGGAAAAATTTTGCCAATTTTCAAGAGCGGTGATTCTGAAAGAGTTGAAAATTATAGACCCATTAGTATTCTAAATGTAATAAGTAAAATTTTTGAAAGAGTAGTTTTAAATAGGCTATTGATGCACCTGGAAGAAATTAATTTCATATGTGATGAACAGCATGGGTTCCAGAAAGGGAAATCTACTAAGACTGCAATAGTATCCCTTGTTGAAAGACTAATAGATATAATAGATTCAGGTGAGAAGGCAGCCACAATATTTCTTGATTTATCCAAAGCTTTTGATTGTGTGAACCATAGAATATTATTGGAAATACTAAAAACTGTAGGTGTGAATGGTATAGAACTAAAATGGTTTGAATCATATCTCATAGGTAGAAACCAGTGTGTTGAGCTTACCAAGGTGGATGGGAATGAAATAGTAAAAATTAAATCTCAAAAACTGGAGGTCCAGGCTGGAGTACCTCAAGGCTCAATTCTGGGTCCCTTACTGTTTCTGTTGTATGTGAACCAATTACCAAAAGAGTTAAAAGATCACAGAGCTCTCTTGTTTGCTGATGACACATCGCTTATCTTTAACAATTATTTATTAGATAGTCTAGAAATAAATGCTTTTACTGGAGTACAGTCAATTGTACAATTCTTGAAGCAAAGGCAATTAACAATAAATAGTAAGAAATGTAAATTCCTACAAAGTAAATATAATTCAGTAGAGGATAGAGAAATAAATGTGTTTGTAGAGGAAAATGAATTAGACCAAGAAGAGAAAGTAGCATTCTTGGGAATTTTATTGGACAGGAAATTAACATGGCATCCTTACATTGAGAGGATATGTAATAAGATATCATCTGGGGTATTTGTCCTGCGGCAGCTTGCTAGGCTGAATGGTAAAAAACTACTGTTAACTGCTTACCATGGACTTATACTATCTCATATTAGGTATGCTATTTTAGTATGGGGTAATTCATCTCAACAAAATATGGACAGGGTGTTTAAGATTCAAAAGAAGGCACTCAGATGTATAGAGAAAGTGAATAGGTTAGACTCTTGTAGGCCTTTATTTAAAAAGCTTGGTCTATTAACTGTGCCATCTTTGTATGTATATGAAGTTGTAATGCATGTGAAAACGAGTGGTGTGATCCAGAATTCAGATGTTCATGAGTATAATACGCGAAACAGAGCAGATTATCATATAATGGGTCACAATAGTAGGTTATTTGAACAAAAACCAGATTATATTGGTAGGAAATTTTATAACAAGCTACCTCAAATCTTGAAAAGTAATGATGATTTGAAGATTTTCAAAAAACAAATTAAAAAATATTTAGTTGATAGAGCTTTTTATAGTGTACAAGAATTCCTTTCAAACCTAAACTAGTTGATAGAGCTTTTTATAGTGTACAAGAATCCCTTTCAAACCTAAACTAGGTTGAACTACTTAGTGTAAGAATTATTATGTAATAACATGACTTGTCTTATACTCCATGACTGGAGTCTTTAGGACGTAATCTAAAAAAAAAAAAAAAAAACCATCCTAGACTTCGTCCATGCTTCAGGTTAGGCCTACACTTACACTGGTACCAGTAGGCTATAAATAATATTGAAAGGTATTATAAATAATATTTCAGAATTATTTCCATTGAAATTATCTTATTATAGATAGGATTTCTATTTTTAAAAGAAATTGGAATACAATACCTAGCGAATAACTCAATTGCTGTTGTTTTGAAGTTCAGATTGGTGAATCACAGCTTTTCAAATTAGCCGCCATTTCAGGTTTGTAAATCTGATCTCAGTTATGAAAGCAAAGTTTAGAATAAAATTATGAAATAATATATATTATTGATGAATTTAATTAATTTGACATGAAATTGATGATTTAATCAAAAGAATTAAATTTAATATCAGATCAAATTTAATTAATGGGATAAATTGAATAACAGCTGTGTACACTCAGTGGCAAAATGGAGTCAATTTGGCAACGTTGTTCTCGTATCTTCCTTCATTGTCATTATAACGTGGACCTCACTATAGGGTTGGACAGTTTCAGCCATTTTTTACAAAATATAATGCCTCAATGTACGGGTGCTGAAGCCTGCTCGACTCTCTATGTTTGATTTGGGAGTTAGTCCAGGCGCTGGCTTACATTGAGCATACATGAGAGAGGCAGAGAATTTGACTTCAGATTATTGTTAGGGGGTCTTTAGTGTATATGAAACTCGATGTCGTCACGTCTCAGGGTGGTCGACAGCTTTGGGGGGAGGGGGGTAAATAGTAAAAAACGCGCGCTTATAAAATCGCCTGTCCTGCAGTTACTATTCATAGTACAGCTTTTAATTTTTTCTCAATATTATGTACACATAACTGGCTTTCAATGTGGTCCTCTACATTTTTGCGATAAACCGCATAGTTTTTCCGTAAAAAAATAAAATATCTCGAAAAATGTATTTTTTTATTATGGACATTTTGTTATTTCTCGAATATTGAAGTCATTAGCCGACTTAGAGGAAAAGGCGCCCAATAAACGTTGTAGGCCGTTTCTTCCTGAATCCAATGATATAATAAAGTTTGGGGGTTACGATCATAGATGCGGCGGTGGGAGGGGTATAAGTAGCACTGTTACGCTGTGGCGCAGTCCTCCCCCATGATTAATGCGCCGTAATGGCCTGTCTATCGCATCGCTCCTACTAGTCTATGCATTCAAATTATGTATTTCAGGAACGCTATCTTATGTATTTTCGGTCGCTGAACACGATTTTTGAACTCTCAAGTCTCAATAATTGATAATTCTCATCATAATATACTAATTATGGTCAAAATTACAAACTTCATCTCATTATCATTATTTATGATTACATTGCAATGATAAACCATCTTGTTAGGAATCCTATATGTGTTTCTCAGTCGATAAAAAACTGATATTCCATTAAGAGTGAATAATTATTCGATTTAGTTCAATGATCACTTTGGAATTGTGAAAGTCAAGTAATGGAGTAAGTTAAACAAATATGGCTACCCCATATAGAGCACCGTGTAACAGGAGTAAAATATTTTCTAAATATAAATTTACAGTTGAAGCACAAATAATAATGCCAATTACTCCCATGTGATATGACTAAATATTTTATTACAAAGGAAATACAACTCTAAAGCTGCATTTACACCAAAGTTATTAACGAGATGTTAATATAACTTAATCTTTATAGATTCTATTACATTGAACATAACTTATCATACACATGATGGACATATGTGTTTGCCAAGTTCCGTTAATCTAATAGAGTATACAAAGATTGAATTATTAACATTTTGTTAATAACTTTGGTGTAAACGCAGCTTTATCAACTGATTTCTGTAACTTATATCTACGAATAGATACTTTTCATCTGGCTGAGTTTGACTGATTGTCTTGGGGTGGTACTTCAATGAAAGTGGAATGGGAGATATCTCTCTTGAATTTGAAATTTTTGGAGAGAATACTGTTGGAAATCTATTGAGGGGAGATCAGTGTAATTAAGGTGTGAGAGCAAGCAATCAATTCCATGAAACAACTACAAGGACTCATGAACGGTTCAAACATGAGAGATTGTCAAAGTATATTTGAAAGAAGACAGGAGCTATTTGTGGAGTTTTTTTAGAATCACAATGCAAAATCAATGACTACTTGAAATTTATGACTGATTATTGTAACATAGTTTAAATTATCTTAAATTGTATTCATGCTCATAAGGAAGGACTCTGGTGTTGCATATAGAAACTGTACGAGAAAAGATCCCATACTTTTTTCATTCAATCACACAAACTATGTTATGGAGTCTGTGTTATATCTAGAAAATATAAAAAAATACCCATAGAAGTAGAAAATAATTTCCAATAAGGGAACAATAACTCTATACAGTCAATACATTGACTCTCTGTCAAATGAAACCTTGAAAATTTAATAAATGTGACAACCGATCATGCTTTGGAGCAAACCCTCATTCGATCATCCAAAACTGAGTGATTGGAATAGCTAGTTCTTCAAAGGCTTTCCTAAAATGGCTGCTACAATATAAATAAATCTTCCATCAAGATATCCTGTTCAAGTATGTTGACATCATTATGGATATCACTGGAGATTGTGAAGAAAGTCATCTAATGGAGTAAAACAAGAATAATAAGAGATGAGAATGATTTCTAGAAGCATAACCTTCTCAAGAGAACATAACACTTTTCTTCAAGACTCTGATGGACAACAGAATCTGCATAATGTTATCAATGGTCTGGAAGCAAGTGAAGAAGTGTGTGATTCTCTTTTGAACGTATAGAAAGAAATAGTTATTCGGTCTCCAACAATTTTTATCTGAACATAGTTGTGGCAAATTGTAAAAGTGTATTCTCACCTATAAAAAGAAACAGAGTTCTTTCATTCTCCACGATGCAATCAAACAAAAATCCTAGTCTTAGTTGATTCTAGAACGATAAGATCTGATCTCTGTGTTTTTACTAGGTAGCTGTTTAAAGATAATTCAGCATTGAAGTTTTAGTGCAGCATGCATTTCTACAATAACCGCAATCTCTGTCAATCTGATGGATATTTGAAAAAAAACTCTTAATCTCACTTGGCCCATGAAATTGTAAGTGAAACTAGTTGTGGATTTGACTAAATCCCTAAATATCGTTGACAAATTCGCATAATGATGACATGGCTCTCCTGATTCAACTCCTACTTCACTTTTCAAAACTTCAATACGCTGCAAGATTATGGAAACTTTGTGATGAGAAGAGTTATGAAAATTCTCAATAAAGATGGAGTGATAAAGGTGGACATAGCTTTTCATGTCTAATGTCTAAAACCAAACAAAGGTAGTGAACATATTAGAAGCAGCAGAGTAAAAGAATCACTCCAATAATATGCTCTCCAAACCATCGAGACTTGATTTCTAAATCTATGGCAGAGATTTATTAATGTGACATGCAAGAATCTATAAAGGAATAATTCATAGCGTTAGCTACGTGCAGAAATACATACATTCATTCATTCATTTGTGTATAAAATATTACAAATCATATAAATATGTTTGGGAAAGAATAACAGGCATGGCAAACTATTCGAATCCCAAATTTTGATACTGAATAACTTGTTACCATTTCAAAACAGTCTGAACGGGAATACGATAATGGTTGAATCAATCAAAAGTTAGTGAAATATCATTATAATAATACTGTTAGAAATAATATGAATGAATATTTAAATTTTTATTTCATTTTGATTTGACACATATCTATTATTATATTGGATATAATTTCTCAAAAGTTCACGACAAACTGAAGATTCACGAAAGATTAACATTTTTATACTAAACATAATCATTATGATAATGAATGAATGATGAATTCCATTTCCACCATGAAGAACTAAGAAATTCCACAAATATTTCTTGGAAATTAACTGACCACTATATCAAGTGAGCGTGGCCAGTGTGCAATTAATAATATAATTTAGCATGCAGCGCATCACAATAAATTAATTTGAGATAAAAACAATAGAACATAAACACATATAAATATTATCATTATTCTATCCTAATATATTTCTTGAACCCCAAGTTTCGTTTATTTCAAACAGTCATTTCTTAGTTTCCTTGCAGAATGAGATGAAGTTTGTATTTTTGACCATAATTAGTATATTATGATGAGAATTATCAATTATTGAGACTTGAGAGTTCAAAAATCGTGTTCAGCGACCGAAAATACATGGGATAGCCTTCCTGAAATACATAATTTGAATGCAAAGACTAGCGTCTGGGCATTGGGAGCGATGGGATAGACAGGCCATTACGCGCATTAATCATGGGGGAGGACCGCGCCGCAGCGTAACAGTGCTACTTATCCCCCTCCCACCGCCGCATCTATGATCGTAACCCCCAAACTATATTATATCATATATCATTGGATTCAGGAAGAAACGGCCTACAACGTTTATTGGGCGCCTTTTCCTCTAAGTCGGCTAATGACTTCAATATTCAAGAAATAACAAAAAGTCCATAATAAAAAAATACATTTTTCGAGATATTTTATTTTTTTACGGAAAAACTATGCAGTTTATCGTAAAAATGTAGAGGACGACATTGAAAGCCAGTTATGTGTACATAATATTGAGAAAAAATTAAAAGCTGTACTATGAATAGTAACTGCAGGACAGGCGATTTTATAAGCGCGCGTTTTTTACAACTCACCCCCCTCCCCACCAAGCTGTCGACCATCCTAGGACGTGACGACTTCGAGTTTCATATACACTAAAGACCCCCTAACAATAATCCGAAGTCAAATTCTCTGCCTCTCTCATGTATGCTCAATGTAAGCCAGCGCCTGGACTAAGTGCATTCCATGCACGACAACCACTAACAAGAAAGAATTTTGTATAAATAGTTTTTTCGATGATTTGTTATTCCTCACCCTCTCCTCACCCATTTAATTAGGTATTGATTAACTTTTGACGACCATTTTTCCTAATGATTGGAAGCTATCCATAGTGGATCAATTAAACAAGATCCCTTACCCCCTCTCTCCATCAGTTTACAGGCCTATTAGCTTTTATTGTCAGTCTTGTCTAAAGTACACTTTTTGTCAAAGTGACTGTCAGTGTTGTACACTTCCAATCGAGCACTCTGCCTCTGCACTCCTGAGAGTCACTGACGACATCCATAGGGCTATGAATGATAGAGAGTTAACAGTTGGTGTCAACGTGTGAGAGTTGGGGATGCCTCTTCACGGTGGCGTGAAATGATTAGAGGAGTTTATCAGGGTTCGGTATTGGGACCTCTTCTGTTCAGCATCTCCATAAATTAGGTGATAAGCACTCTACTTACAACCAGGCATCACCTGTATGCAGATGATTTACAAATATACCGACACAAGAACATTTAGTTCAACTTTCGGTTGATGAGGTCAATGCTGACTTGGCTCGTTGGACACGATTGACTGGGAATAATGGACTGAAAATAAACCAGACAAAATCAAAAGCAATAGGTTACTCAAAACTTTTGAACACACTTGACATATCTAGCAAACCATATATAACATTGAATAACGTACAATTAATATTACAATACAGTTCTGATGTAGAAAATGTGGGACTCAAAATGACAAGGACTCTTGACTGGACAAGCCAAAAGTGACTCAAACTTGTAACAGGGTCATTGGGGAATCATGACATTGGAGAGGATCTCTGACTTCATTCTATTTTTAACAAAGGTTATGCTGGTCAAGACTCCGATTTTCAAAATCTTCAACTGTAACATTGTGACTCTTGACATGACAGTTCAACTATTGCAGCTTGCACATAATTACTGTTTTCGCTTCTTCGATTGACGTCGTTGGGTTAATACCCCACACGTTTTAATAACTGGATTCAGAGAAATCAATTATGCCTCGGAACTGGGTGGATAATCATCGGACTAACAAAAGGAAACGCAATTTTATTAGATTTCGATCATTGAATGTTAAACACTGAATGGGAAGGAGGTTGATGTTGTGGAAAAGATGAAATATACAAATTGACAGGGCTAGGGATAGGTGAGGTGAAGAGGAAAGGAC
The DNA here is from genome assembly GCF_014356525.2 of Nilaparvata lugens. Lineage (NCBI taxonomy): Eukaryota > Metazoa > Arthropoda > Insecta > Hemiptera > Delphacidae > Nilaparvata > Nilaparvata lugens. The sequence goes on from NC_052518.1 coordinate 27,171,015, forward strand.
AAGGGAGTCAGGTGATGAACGGAAATTATGTACTCAGATACTCAGGAGTGGCAATGGCAATGAATGACAGAGCAAAGAAAGGAGTTGAATTTATTGTGACACAAGAGATGGATAAGTACGAAACATCATGGAAGGCAGCCAGCTCAAGGAAAATAACACTCAGCTTGAATCTGGAAATATCAATTACTCTCACCCAGTTGTATGCACAGACAGGGATTCAGACTTGGTGGAGAAGGATGCGTTCTATGCAGAGATACAAAAGCAGATTGGCATGAATGGAAGTACAGGAAGGAGAGCGATAGTAATGGGAGATCTGAATGGAAGAGTTGGTCAATATAATTACACAAACAAAGGAATCTTTGGACCTTATGGTGGAGAGGAAGTGATTGATACAAATGGAGAAAGGATTCTGGATCTCTGTGCTCAGAATAATATGATAGTAGCCAATTCTTACTACAAACATAAGAGAATACATCAAATCAGTTTTGAGTCTGCTCAAGGCTCTAGCCTCATTGACTATTTCTTGATCCCTAGAGAAATGAAGAGCTTCGTAAATGATGTCAAGATAATCAGGGGAGCAGAGCTCTCCACAGATCATTATGTCTTGGTAGCAGACACAGATTTTATCAAAAATAGGCATGCTAAAAAAAGTAGATATCAAAGTGTAAAGTGAGAGCTAATGAAGGATAAAGTCATGACAGGAAGTTACCAAACTAAGATAGCAAGGAGATTGCAGGTTCCTCTGGCGGATGAGGATGAGGTGGAGAGCAGATGGAAAAGATTGGAAGCTGCAATAATAGAATTCAGTAAAGAGGTATGTGGATTCAAAACAATCAAGGAGGGTGTAAAAAGTACCAAGTGGTGGAGCCAAGAGATCAAGGAGGCAGTAGCTGAAAATAAAATGGCTGGGAAAAATGGAAAAGGACGAAATATCTTGATGACAGAGCAGTCTATAAGCGAAAAAGAAATGCTTGTAAAAATTTGGTAGCAAAAGCAGACATCGAGCTGGGAAGAGTTCGGGGGAAGAATTAAAGAGAAATTCAGACATGTCAATAGAAATTCCTGGAAACTTATACGACACCTGAGAGCTGAATATGGGGGGAGTGTGAGAAGCATTAAAGATAGCCAGAATCATCTGAAAGTGAACATAGATGGAGTTTTAGAGGTGTGGAGAGAGTTCTATGACAAAAAAATCAAGGAAGAGGAAGACAGACAGACACAGAGAGAGTTTATAGAAAGGGAACAAGATGAGGAAATGGGAATTATACTTTTTGGAGAGGAAGAGGGAAGAGAGGGCTGTCAGAAAGATGAGGAATGAAAAGGCAGCAGGAGAGGATGCTATAAAACCCGAAATGGTCGAAGCAGGAGGATGAACACTATAAATGTGAAATACCCAAGCTCTTCAAAGTTGTGTGGAAGTCGGAAAATAAATATATTGATCCCAATTTACAAAAAGGAGACTCTCCACAATGTGATAATTATAAAGCTGTTTGTCTTATTAATAATGTGATTGCCAGCTTTATTCATCTGTCCTGGAAAGTAGACTCAAAACTCATATAGAGAATGAATTAGATGAGGAGCAAGCCGGTCTTCGACCAGACAGGCAAACACAAGATCTGTTTTTCTCACTGAGGATGATATTGGAGAAGTGGATGAGTCGAGGCAAGACAGCATACCTGACATTCCTCGATTTAGGTACAGGCAGCTTTCAATGTAGTACCAAGAGTAGGAGGGCTTTTGAGTGTAAAAGAACGCCCCAAAAACTTCTGCAGGCCATCAAATCCATGTTCGAAGATATCGTTGGTAAGATATCGGCTCCATTCCGCATGGAAAAGGGAGTGAGGCAGGGAGACAGCTTATCACCACTCCTGTTTATAATATTCATGGATGAAGTGATACAAACATGCAGGGAACAAAGAGATTGAGAAATTGAGATCGATTTTATAGTTTTAGATTGTTACATCATGCTTATGGAAAAGCACACCACAACAAAAGTTATAATGGAAAAAATTTTGAGCAAATGTTAAAAATAATTATATAGGGTTTTTGAATGGTATAACTGATCAAATATGCATTTTAGTGAGAGAAAAACTTGATATATATTGGAAATTGTAGAAGAAGGCTTTAAATATGTTTATGCAAAAAACGGTGTAATATATTGATCGGTTATCAAAATAAAAGCAATATAACAAAACCTTGAATATTTTGGTGGCCATATTGTTTTCAGGGTGTTTGCCTGTAATTTCGACCTATAATTATTGATTTTCTCATTAAACTAGTCCTTAGAAAGAAATTCATCTTCCACGTTTTTTACCCTAAGATGACCACGGCGTGCAATTTTTAGTGCATTTGCTCCCAGATTGTATGGTATATAGCATAAATTGATGAAATTCAATTTATTGATTCAAAGAAATTTGGATAAATTCATCCCAGAACCCCTGCATTTTTTCTATATATTAAAAGAAAGTGAAAACTTGCTAGCCGATGTTGATACGTTTACGATATGTTGCGACATAAGTTTATTATGATAAACATAAGGTGATAATACTGAATAGAAAATGTTGAGATAACAACAAAAATAAGACTACATCGTTTATAGTTTGTTGAAGATTTTTAGTAGAATAGCTTGATTACTCTATCAATAATTTCACAATACACGGAAACAGAGAAGAGACAGTGAGATTAGGGAGAAAAGACAAGAGCAGCAAACAAGAGTTTCCAAAATAAGTGATTGATCAATAATATTATTTATGACAATCGAGTAAATTAGAGTTTTTATTTAATCATCAAAGTATTGTAACAATCATCTCAGGCCTTGGTTTTCTACAGCTACAAGCCAGGCCAAGACAGTTTTCGACTTGCAACTTTCTGCCTCAAAACGTACAAAAGGAACCAGCTTATGGCAAAGAGGGGTAGAGGTTGAAACAATGATGGTCAAAAGTCTAACGGTGAAATAACCGACGCTGACCAGTGACAAAAGGGTGGCAGCCAGACGCCAGGCGTGAGTGGAGTGCCATCACCAACTGGGGCAGTGATCCAAGGAGGAACAATGGTTCGGGGGTTGGCGAGCACGTGGAGTTGGGAACACGAGGACACTTTTCGGTGAACCACGGCTAGAGTAACATGTCTGAGGAGTGAGCAGCGTGCAGCCCGCAGCCCTAGGGGCTGAAATGGAGTCCTGTTTCCGGAAAACCACCACCACATCAACACCATCACATCAAAACCACCATTGAAGAAAAATAATTAAAATTCATAATTTGTAATGTAAAGTGAGAAGTTTAAAAGTGCGCGAAAAGTCCATGGTCCGCGGGGTATACAACATATAAGGTTAGTGTAATTTTAAGTTGTTGTTTGTTTGCCACACTGGTTATTTTCTTGTATTATTGTTGTTTAAATAGGGTTTAGGTTTTGTGATTCGTAGTATTATTGTGCATTATCCTATTTGAATATAGAGACTCTCAATAAACATTATTATTATATTTCATAAACGGTAAAATCATATTTCATATCTCGGTGTTCTGCTCAATAGACTTATTACTAAAATTCCAAAGGACATTTGATATATTTAACCAACATGGAAAATTTCATTTGTTTCTTTGTAAAGTATCAATTTCATTTGCCTTTTGCTTATTTTCATTATATTTATCTAATGATTCAAAATTGCCTTGTGTTGTTATTTCACAAGTATCATTAGATCCCCTCCCTTCTTTATTGTTTTAATCATGGAGTGAAGCAATATAGTTGGGAAAGATGTGTAGTTCTACATTCATTGATTGCTGGACTGCGTCTTTATTAAAAGTAATAAAGTAATGTACATTGTTTTTTTATATAGTTCAAATGAATTCATGTCTCTGCTAAAGAGTTATGCTGTGGTAGTTGTTTATTCAAATTTCGAGGGTCGTTCCCTAATAGTTAACGTGGCGCCTGGGTTATAAATTTCAAATTTTATATTATCAAATTTTCATATTACTATTTAAATTTCAAATTCACCATATATTAAGCAATCAGTAAGTGTAGATCTAGACAGTATTCAATACAAAACTTCCAAACTCTATTATTTTCATGCGTCAATGAATAGGCCTATGCTAACAAACCAGCACCCTGTAAACAAGTAAGTCATCTTCTGGTCTTGCTACCAAAACAAAACTTTGAAATGAGTCACTATATTATATTATTACTATTGGTATAGTATCAAATTCCGTTACCAAATCATATTCTGTTCTTATAATTAATCCACATCAGATGTATTTGGGCATCAATCAATCGTGTTCCCAATCTTCCCAACAAAAAATGTCTTTCAAATAGAGTGTTTTATTAATAATTATTATCAAGTTTGTTCCTGATATGTGCTGTCTTTTGAAGAAGGTGAGGGAAGCAATCATGATAGTCACGAAATTCATACAAAAATGAAAACTCTCACAGTTTTCCAATAGTTTGTACCAAATCTCTATTTTTTATTTAGCAGGCAACACGTGCTCCGCAAGGGTCTGTTTAAAAAGCACAAATAGATATTAGTTTTATAGTTCCATGCTGATAGGGAAATTATTTTGAAATAAATAAATTGAAAATAGAAAAATTAAATTATCAACTGTACTAGTTTACAATAGAAAAACAATTTGTTTGGGCTTTTATCTTATGTAAACTTTGTATCAACATAATATAAATAACCAATCTCTTCCTTTATATTATAATATTATAGTATAGATATATATAAGGAAGATATAGATGGAAAAATAAGAAGATAGAACTTAAAACTGTTGAATATAATATTACTTTATCTATGACCACTTTCAAGCAAAGTATAACAAACTGAAAACTTGACGTACTGGAACCTTGAAGAAATGGAAATAGGCCTGTATCCATTCTCGGTAAAGTAAGAAGATGTGATAATGCGTCATCCGTGTATTTCCTATCCCGTACATGTATAAGCTAATTGTTTTCTTTATAATATAATAGATAATTCTAATAACAGTGACTATATAATCAAATTATTTTCTTTCATAAAGAGGAATAACATTTTTTTGGTGAGGATAATCCTCACCTTGTTTATGGGTAATAGCAGAGACGAGTATCAGGTCGCGAAGTAATTTTATAGCTCATAGGCCTAACTGTCTGTTAGCGGAACTGCGCTCAAGCATTCACCGTTCCAACGGGAGAACTGATAGAACGGCGCTGATCTCATTCTGTTTTGCCTGAGACTGCGAGGTAAACACACCCAACATGTCTCACCAGAATCTCACCAAATATGAAATATACTTAACATTTGGTGCACTGGATTGTAGCCTGATATCCAATGAAATGGTTGACTTACTAGTCCGAATTAATCATATTTTTTGTCAAAAACATATTAGAAAGTAACGATTGTCAATATTAAAGGACTACAATATCAGCGATAAGCGAATGCAAACCCCGTTGCTTTCCATGCTTATTGGGCATCATCCAGAAACAGATTGTCGATAGTTGAGAATGTTGGCGTTTTATCAATTATATTAGAAATCCTGAAACTGTAGTTATCTGAAGCTAGAAATTGACGGTTACCGTGATAACAGTACCGTTATCAATTATTTTTCAGCAAAGTGGAGAGAATGTAGTGAGTGAGAGAGTGAGAGAGAGGAAGGAGCAGTGACCTTGATGAGTGATGGATGTTTTTGTAGCACGGCACATTGTGTTTGAAGACGAACGGTGCAGTTACGGTCAAGAGCGTCGCCGGACATGTGACACAATACGCACTAGAATTTCGCGCTTTTTTATTCGAATGTTATCATGTTTTACCCATTACGCCGATCGAAGTGTAATGGAGGAGTGGAGCGGAGGCAGCGGATCCGTCAAGAAAACATGAACTTTTGACACTCAGCGTTTATCAGGAGCAGCACACATAACACTTTCGGCTTATTCTTATTCCAGTGGATGTACGAGCAACATTCGTGACGTACAAACTCTGCCAAACTATCACTCTTTTTATGAACAGTCGACTACTAGCAACTGCACAGAGGAGACCGCTCAAATAACGGTAAGTCTCAAGTTTGCATTAAAACTAGCAAAAATTGATAAAACTTACACTAATAGGCCTATTCTAGGATCTCTCCTTCATTGGAATCATATTGAAATGTTATTCATCCATATAAAAGTAAAGTATAGTAATAGAAGTATAATTTAATAAGTACTTTTTTTAGAAATCACCTTTTACAAAACAATAATCTTCTTAAAATTAAAAAACGATTGAAACTTAATTTAAATACTATGCATTTCGGGAAACTCATACCATCCTCGGGTGCAACCAAAATGAAATAAACGAACATCAATATTGACTAATTCAAAATTATAAAACATATGCCAAAAACATCACGCATGACTGTAATCTGATAACTATGGATTTTGGACCTACAATTTTATAATATGGTCGGAAATTGGATAGTGTGTCTCAGCACACATTACATTCAACTTATTATGACATTAAATTATCTAATATTTTATAGTTTTTAATCAGTCATTGATGTTTATTTATTTTACTCTAATTGCATCTGAGGATAAGATGAATGTCCTAAAATGCATACAATGTTTTAAATGGAATTTTAATAGTTTTGAGGAAATCAGATTGTTCTGTAAAAATAAGTAAGAGGTGATTCCCAAAAAAGGGTACTTATTCCATTTTATTCCTATTACTCAAAGTAGCCCTTGGTACTAATGTATATGTAATAGTATAGTAATATATTCGAGTTACATAGTCCCTCCATGATTGAAATTTCTAATTTCACAATACTAGTAATACTTTAATAGATTCAATTCATATTTCATGAATTAGTATAACTTTCAAATATTACAATATAATAGTATAGAGCTTATGCGGCCTGCTATACTTGTCGCTATCATTCTAGAAAATTCGTGACTGGTATTCTTGTACCATAATCCACTCATTGTCTATATGTCTGTAATTGAATCCATAGTAGGGGTTTGTCAATTTCATACAATTCACATGTCTAAGTTAAGTATTTTTGTGGATTGAATCTGGAAGCTGTAATTTATCATTGAAAATTAGAAAATCCACGTAATTACAAAATCGATTAATAACTATAGAACGATCCCAATAAGGAAATTATGTACAAAACAAGGACATAAGAAAAAATATTGTGAACGATTCTATTATACATTTAATCTATAATATTCTAGAATCGTTACCGATATTCAAAACAGAAAAATTTCGAATATTTTTGTAAGCTTTATTAATGAGAGATTAGATCAATATTATAGAGTTCATGAATGATGAATGATGAATGAATCTCCACTATTTCTACTATTATTGTTATGCTGAGAATACTGTAGCCTCCAGTTAAACAGAGATTCCACATTCCTTCAAACTATTAACGACTGTCATTCCATATCTTAGTACATGACAAGCTCTTAGTAAATTATCAAGTCACCAAGTTGTACTCAAGCTACAGAGGACCCAGATATATTTCACTGTCTTCTTCTACAAACAATTTAACCATGCTTTTTTTTGTGAAATAGTGAAAATCGAATCAATCATTCAGTAAAAAAAGATCAACTATCATGTTGATGAAGAAGAAGAAGAAGAAGAAGAAGAAGAATTCATGAATCAGTAGATTACAGATAGAGGATAAAATATGTAAGTACTCCAATAATGATGACTGGAAACCTACTCTGGGCATATATTTTTTGTGGGGGGGGGGGTCGAGGAGCCCGCATTAACCTCCTCAAAGTTATCAATAATATGGATGTAATAGACTGGAACCTGAATTATGTTCATGAATCCTGTGATATCTACCTACACTCACCTTCACAGTAAGATATGAATTATTAAACCCTCTTTGAATCAAAGGAAAAAATTGGACAGAAAATCCGAGTAGCCTCTACACCGCCCCCGCCCTAGATCATCCACTACTATCTGGATAGCATAATACTTTCTTAAGAATCGTTCATAAAGGTGCATTGAATACATGAATGTGATGCAGTTTCCGTCCATGATTCTTCGCGTTTCCTTCCATGATTTATTTGCGTAGTTACCTTCGCACCAATGCCATGATTACACAATGCCCTTCAATATGTTATATGTGTAAATCAATATGCTTAGCAAATCATTATGCTTTATACTTTATGCTTTATGCTTATGCAAGTATTGAGATTTTATAATCCATTAACAATAATGCATGGATGTTGGTATGTTCTGGGTGGAATTTCTTGTTCCAATAAGTATCTACGTTCTATAGAATGATATCTAGAAAAGAGGAGTTCGTGGATTGGTTTCAATCGTACCTTCATGAGAGAAAACAATTTATGTGTTTTGATGGTGATGAGAGTCCCTTTCAGGGACTTCAAAGAGGTATTCTCCAGGGATCAGTTCTGGGCCCCGTGCTGTTCCTGGTTTTCATCAATGACTTGTTTGGGGGACCTTTCAAAGGTAATGTTACAGCCTTTGCTGATGACACGGCTTTTATTGTGGCGAACCAAACTTGGAGAATCTTCAGTCCAGTAAGCAAGCATATCAGAATCTGTTATCTGTTTTCAGTTCCGGTTCATTAAGATTTCAATACATCAATTTTTCATAAATAATTATTTTATTTCTCGATGCTTCCTGAATATAAAGAGATAGCATTTTACAACACAAAATTTTCCCCAGTTCAAAGCACGGGTTACCTGCTAGTATTTAATAAATATTTCTGAACATAAATACAGATATTTGCAAAGAAATTGACAAGCTACTTGAGTGGCCTAACCAGCTGCGTTGGTAAAATACTAGTGGTCATTAAGTGGCCCCATCCGACCTCAGAGACAAAGCATACACAATTTTATTTAGAGCTGACTGAGACAGTAGGCCTACCCTCGTCCACAATAGTGGCCTACCGACCGCAAAGGGTTCAATATCAGTCTTGGGAAAAAATTTACTTCACCAATGTTTACATGTATTTGAATTTATATAGCACTAGCCAGCAGGCTCGCTTCGCTTGCCTTATCCGTCTAGCCAGAGGGCTCCGCCCCCTGGACCCCCCCGCTGGATCATCCAAAAATAGAATCAGCAGGCTCGCTTCGCTCATCTGTATTTTTCATTTGAGCTTTCTTCCTTCCATCAAAAGGTCAAAACAGACTTTCAGGCTCGATCACCAGCTTTCTTTGAATCATGTAGTGCAGGCTTGCAAAAATATTTATTTTTATCAGAATTGATAAATATACAGTTATTTATTGATTAGAGACTTGGTTAGGATATTATGAGAATTATTGTATTTAAGTCTAATAGTTCTTTGAAATTTGAAACAGGAATGATATGGAGAACTTAACAAACATCCATATCTAACCCTCTCAAGTTTGAATTTGCTTGAGAAATGTAGAAAAATGCATTGAAAACTCAACGAAAAACTTGAAAAAAGAAACTCTCAAAACAACTCTGAGGAACAACTCTTGGAGAACTCTGTGAAAGTGCCCGTATTGGGCGTATCTTTGACGTAATAGTCCTCTCAAGACATAATTTCAAGACCCTAGCTGAACTTATGTATGAAATTTGAACATCATGTGTCAATTAGTTCTTGAGAAGGCCTTGAAACGCAGGAGAAATGCTCAAAAACCGCCGATCTTGGGTGGAACTTGGGCGTCTTAACCTCCAATACAACATTTTTATACCTCAGCTGAACCTGTGTACGAAGTTTAAACATTTTTTTCCAATTAGTTTTTGAAAAAGCTGAGAAAACGCAAAAAACGCTGGAATAGTTATTTGTGCAACTAGTGCGCAAAGTGATAGTTTGCTGCACCGAAAGAAACGTTTACGCCCGAGCCGTAGGCGAGGGCGGAATGGCTTCTTGAGTGCAGCAGAGGAACTTTGCGCACGTATTTCACATTTAATTTTTCCTACAGTTACCATTGAATATGAGAAGTGGTTGATTGAATGATTATGGGTAAAATTATGGCTGAAATCCATCAAATGTTTGTGTGTGTATGATGCTGTCATTAATAGCAACTTTAATTCATTTAAAAATTAATAATCCAATTGAAGTTGAAAATTCTCAGCCAAAGTTCTCATTTTTATTCATTCAAGAATCAGGAAAAATACAGATGGAACAAAAACTTCACATTCAAAATACACGCCAACAAGCTGGCTGAACCGAGATGCAAGATGGCTGAACCGACAAGCGCGCGACCTAGCGGGAAGAATCGTACCTAAGTTTGTTTCATCCAGCTAAAAATTACTGAAACACGATTCAGAAATTTAGACTTTTGCTCAAATTAACGAGAAAAATGCTCAAAGTAAACTGAAAAATATTTATAAAAATAACATAGACAACAGAGAATATTTATTGTAGTATTGTTATGTTTTTTATTATTTTTATTTATATGAATATCGAACGGTATTCATTCAACCTCAAAATTCGAATTTTATAATGTATATTTGCTACTTTTCTCATTTCTTGGAGTTGAAATAATAATTATCAATAGAAAAGAACTATTATTTATTATTTCACGATGAGAATTCGTAAATGATGATTATTTAATTATGATTTGGATGAACATTATTCTTGTTTTGGATTTCTAGATTGGGATTTTATCATAAATGTAGAGTAGCCATTGAAATGATTTTTATCTAAATCTAACCACAGTCATTTTTACCAACTTAATTTTTGTTTTCGTGCACTAATCCTCCATATAACCCACCAACTATTTTGTGTTCCAGTAAGCAAGCATATCAGAATCTGTTATCTGTTATCTGTTTTCAGTTCCGGTTCATTAAGATTTCAATACATCAATTTTTCAATTTATTTGTCAGGTGTTCAGTACGTCAAGTTTTCAGTTTATCAAGTTTTTAGTCCTTCAAGTTCCCAGTCTGTTAATACTTTACTTGAGTGGTAATCGATCTATAATCTATAATATTTTATAGAAAAGAATTGGCTTATATATGTACGGAATAGGAAATATACAAATCAGACGCATCATCACGTCTGAACTACTGAGCTGATTAACTTGAAATTTTTCATAAAGATACTTATTAATAAACCGAGGATAGTTATATAGACCTGTTTTCATTCTTATTAATCAATAAATTTGAATTTATTAATAATTAAAACAAATTTATTCAATTAGTGACTCAAAGTTCATGCAACGACAAGAACCCAACTAAACAGGGCTTTCTCCAAATGATTCCATGGCACGATTGGTAGCACGCGCGATTCATGAATGAAAGGTTGCGGGTTCGAGACCAATCAAATTCTTTATTTGGCTGAAAATGTTCTACTCTCATGATGAATATCCACGTAATTTTGATGGAATAATAAAATGGAATAATAAATAATTATTTTATTTCTCGATGCTTCCTGAACATAAAGAGATAGCATTTTACAACACAAAATTTTCCCCAGTTCAAAGCACGGGTTACCTGCTAGTATTTAATAAATATTTCTGAACATAAATACAGATATTTGCAAAGAAATTGACAAGCTACTTGAGTGGCCTAACCAGCTGCGTTGGTAAAATACTAGTGGTCATTAAGTGGCCCCATCCGACCTCAGAGACAAAGCATACACAATTTTATTTAGAGCTGACTGAGACAGTAGGCCTACCCTCGTCCACAATAGTGGCCTACCGACCGCAAAGGGTTCAATATCAGTCTTGGGAAAAAATTTACTTCACCAATGTTTACATGTATTTGAATTTATATAGCACTAGCCAGCAGGCTCGCTTCGCTTGCCTTATCCGTCTAGCCAGAGGGCTCCGCCCCCTGGACCCCCCCGCTGGATCATCCAAAAATAGAATCAGCAGGCTCGCTTCGCTCATCTGTATTTTTCATTTGAGCTTTCTTCCTTCCATCAAAAGGTCAAAACAGACTTTCAGGCTCGATCACCAGCTTTCTTTGAATCATGTAGTGCAGGCTTGCAAAAATATTTATTTTTATCAGAATTGATAAATATACAGTTATTTATTGATTAGAGACTTGGTTAGGATATTATGAGAATTATTGTATTTAAGTCTAATAGTTCTTTGAAATTTGAAACAGGAATGATATGGAGAACTTAACAAACATCCATATCTAACCCTCTCAAGTTTGAATTTGCTTGAGAAATGTAGAAAAATGCATTGAAAACTCAACGAAAAACTTGAAAAAAGAAACTCTCAAAACAACTCTGAGGAACAACTCTTGGAGAACTCTGTGAAAGTGCCCGTATTGGGCGTATCTTTGACGTAATAGTCCTCTCAAGACATAATTTCAAGACCCTAGCTGAACTTATGTATGAAATTTGAACATCATGTGTCAATTAGTTCTTGAGAAGGCCTTGAAACGCAGGAGAAATGCTCAAAAACCGCCGATCTTGGGTGGAACTTGGGCGTCTTAACCTCCAATACAACATTTTTATACCTCAGCTGAACCTGTGTACGAAGTTTAAACATTTTTTTCCAATTAGTTTTTGAAAAAGCTGAGAAAACGCAAAAAACGCTGGAATAGTTATTTGTGCAACTAGTGCGCAAAGTGATAGTTTGCTGCACCGAAAGAAACGTTTACGCCCGAGCCGTAGGCGAGGGCGGAATGGCTTCTTGAGTGCATCAGAGGAACTTTGCGCACGTATTTCACATTTAATTTTTCCTACAGTTACCATTGAATATGAGAAGTGGTTGATTGAATGATTATGGGTAAAATTATGGCTGAAATCCATCAAATGTTTGTGTGTGTATGATGCTGTCATTAATAGCAACTTTAATTCATTTAAAAATTAATAATCCAATTGAAGTTGAAAATTCTCAGCCAAAGTTCTCATTTTTATTCATTCAAGAATCAGGAAAAATACAGATGGAACAAAAACTTCACATTCAAAATACACGCCAACAAGCTGGCTGAACCGAGATGCAAGATGGCTGAACCGACAAGCGCGCGACCTAGCGGGAAGAATCGTACCTAAGTTTGTTTCATCCAGCTAAAAATTACTGAAACACGATTCAGAAATTTAGACTTTTGCTCAAATTAACGAGAAAAATGCTCAAAGTAAACTGAAAAATATTTATAAAAATAACATAGACAACAGAGAATATTTATTGTAGTATTGTTATGTTTTTTATTATTTTTATTTATATGAATATCGAACGGTATTCATATTCAACCTCAAAATTCGAATTTTATAATGTATATTTGCTACTTTTCTCATTTCTTGGAGTTGAAATAATAATTATCAATAGAAAAGAACTATTATTTATTATTTCATGATGAGAATTCGTAAATGATGATTATTTAATTATGATTTGGATGAACATTATTCTTGTTTTGGATTTCTAGATTGGGATTTTATCATAAATGTAGAGTAGCCATTGAAATGATTTTTATCTAAATCTAACCACAGTCATTTTTACCAACTTAATTTTTGTTTTCGTGCACTAATCCTCCATATAACCCACCAACTATTTTGTGTTGCCATGTTGCAAATCTGGAGTGCAGAAAAATTTTTTCCCGCACTAGAGCGGAAAAGTGAATCTTTGCGTTCTGTAATTAGTGCAGGAATCATCACTTTTCAAGGTAACTGTAGGAAAAAATATTTTAAGCGTATATTTGGATTTTTTTTAAATCCGTTCTTAGTGCGTCTTTAGATGGCCAACTGAACAAACCTGCCAAATTTGAACGTTTTTGGTCCAGTAGATTTTTAGTTCTGTTAATTATGAAGTGAGTGAGTGAGTGAGTGAATGAATCAGTGACATTTTGCTTTGATTAATACTTTATATAGATAGATAGATTTTTCATCAAAATTATTGTGATATTCTACTGATAACAGAGACAGTATTCGATTATGTTCTCTGTTCTAATAATTATTGCAATATCAATGATAGTTCCTAGCATAAACAATTATTCTTAGCGCTAGGAATTAAACTCGTTAAATCAGTAATGACTATTAAAATAGTTTGAAATAGGCTATTCAATCAAGAAAAAATAGATTTGATAATTATAAAAATGAATGATTAACTTACAAGCACACTGATCTCATGGGAATATCATGTTCCTCACTATTATAATGACTATTATAATGAATAAAATTTTAGTGGAAAATATTGAACTAGTATATAACCCGAGCTCCGCAAGTGACTAATTAATAACTTTAAAATATCAAAACTTGACATAATGGAATCTTTAGGAATTTGAAATAGGCCTATAACGATCCTCGGTGAATTAGGATTCTATATGCATATGCAAAATTTCAAGTTAATCAGTCCAGTAGTTCAGACGTGATTGATGCGCCATACGTGAATCTCCTATCCCGTACGTGTATAAGCCAGTTCTTTCCTTTATTATAGTATAGATTTGTGAGAAAATGAAGCATGCTTTCGGATTGCTCGTGTTCAATTGTCAACTGTTGATAGTGGTACGTAATACCGAAAGTCGAAAGAACGTATATACGTAGACTTTGAGAAATTCATAATCAGTCATAATATCTAGTGAAGAATATCAATCGTGAGTCGTGAGTTACTTCAACTGAGTTATTCATAAAATTGCAAAAAATTATAGGAAGGAGAATAAGCCAAGGAATTTTCATAGTTGTCGAAATTATGACTTGAATACAGTATAATATGATCTATGATTAGACAAATATTTCACTACTGAACAGCTGAAACACCCAGTAGGCCTACTTTCACAATATGAAATCAACGCCTAAAATAGAACAATAGAATTCTACTCATTTATAAAATTCCAGATCTAGTCTTGAAATAGATTATTGTGTCTTTTATCAATACCCTTTCTATTTCGTTCAAGATGTTTTCCTGGAACTATATATAGAATTGAAAGTGTTACAATATTTACTGGCTTATACACTAATTTACATTAAATGACGATGATGCTAATTATTCAACGAATTTCACAAAGTATAAATAATTAATCAATGAGAATAAATATACAATGCAATTAGAATAACGATAATTCAATAATGTGATGTAACTTCATAAATCGGCGGTGTTTCTACAAATAATATTGTCGATTCTCTTAGAAGGATATAAAATATCCTTCCCAATAAAACACGACCGGGTTGTGATGAATTAGAGCTGTTGGGAATTATAACTCGAAGTAATGTTCAAATAAGAAACTCTACTCAATAGGTTAAAACTAGTTGATTTGAGTCTTAGAATTATGGGATGAATGAATGAAATATAGAATGATAGTGAATACAATATTGCATTAATAATTAAAATGAGATGAATGAAACAAATGTTATAGGGTGGGATTTAATTAAAATTTCAGAAATTGATTGGGTAATATTGACAAAATACAATAAAAAAGAACAGAAAATCTTGAGATGGGAAGATGGGAAGAACAGACGAAGATTATTCACTCAGCACCTGAATTATTATTATAATCAAAACTGAGAATGATTTGATTTGCAATTTCTTTTCTTTCCTCCGATTTGAAGAGATCTGTGTTTTGAAAAATACGTTTAGCAATCTCCTTTCTTCATTTTAGAATAGACGCATTATTGATAATAATTGGGAATTTTAAATGTATTTATTGGCAAGATAAAACAAAATATCACTACACATAGCTTACGTGAAATGAAATGTCTACAGTAGGCTTAACTCTATTGAAATGTTGTAAATCGTGCATTTTAAATGATATTCTAACTTTTGGAATAATAATATGCCTCAGAAATAAAATAAACTGTAAAATTTGATCAACTTCCTTGCTCATATTACCCAAACTTATAATTCTATACCGATACATACGAAATAATACTAATTCATTTAAATATAAAGAAAAATTAAAATCTAAGTAGCCTTTTGGAAATATTTTATCACATGTCCGAAACATTTTGTGATAAAATATTTCAAAAAGGGTACTGAGATTTTTATTTTTCTTTATATTTATATTACAAGTAGCCCTATACAGAAAAGAGATAATTCATTTATTACAAAATTCATATGAATGGTTTGAAAGGGAGATATTGAGTCCATAGTAGAGTTCACTAATAATATTTTTGAGATTGACAGTAATTATTTTCAATTTTTTTGTAATTGTAACTTTGACCTCAACTTTTTATGTTCAGGATTATCAACTTAGTAGCCTATGTGATTGCACATACCAAAAAATTTCTAGTCACTATCAACTATTAGTGTACATAATAATTATCCAAATTTGTATAGTTCACACATATCACTCAAAAAACTTTGCAAATTTTCTTTATAAGTGCCGCCGATAATGGTTGAATTGAATTTTTATTCTCTCCAAAATTGTGCAATTTCATCTTGAAATAATTTTTATAGGAAAATTTAGCATTAAAAGGTGATATAAGTTGGGGGTATGGAAAGATTTGGGAAAGAGCACGACCTTGATTAAAATATGTGGAAAAATACTTCGATTGGTGTGTTTTGCTATGTATCTGTGTTGTGCATGATGAGCCTATAATTGTACAGTGACATGGCATAATAGCTACGGTATTTTACTAATTATTGTCAATAATTGAGGAATACTTTCCCAACAAATGATAAAGAATGGTGTGGATAATCAGAGGATCCAACAAACAGTTAGAACTTTATTAATTTGTATGCACTCAATTAAGCCTATTTCAGTTCCTTCTCTCGAACTTCTCTACAAATTCAGTTTTGAGTCTACAAGTCCCAAAAAAGGAAAATCATAGGGATCTTTCACTGCTATGTTCATAACTTCTATATCTACTGGACGGATAAAAACATTTCGAGAGATCTCATCCACTTATAGAAATGAAAAGAAGTACCTTTTGCAGTAGTTCATAACTTCTACATCTACTGGACGGATAAAAACATTTCAAGAGATCTCATCTACTCATAGAAATGAATAGAAGAGGTACCTTCCGCTGTAGTTCATAACTTCTACATCTACTGGATGGATAAAAACATTTTGAGAGATCTCATCCACTCATAGAAATGGATAGAAGAGGTACCTTTTGCAGTAGTTCATAACTTCTACATCTACTGGACAGATAAAAACATTTCGAGAGATCTCATCCACTTATAGAAATGAATAGAAGAGGTACCTTTTGCAGTAGTTCATAACTTCTACATCTACTGGACAGATAAAACCATTTCGAGAAATCTCATCCACTTACAGAAATTAATAGAAGAGGTACCTTTCACAGTAGTTCATAACTTCTACATCTACTGGAAGGATAAAAACATTTCGAGAAATCTCATTTCGATCGGTCTTAAGGCCCGGACTGTTCAGTCCCGGCTTCAGGGCCGATCGAAACGTGTATGGTGTCGCCTCAAGACGAAAAGTGGTCTCAAGGCCAGATTTCGGCCGCACTGGAATCCAGTGAGGCCCGGCCTCAAGACGGATTAATGTTAATTGCTCTTGAGACGGAACTGAACATAAATGGGGAAACCTGGTTTAGTCTTAAGGCCAAAACACCCGCTCTTCCCCCTCCGCCATATTTTCTATCCTCGGTCAACACGTTTTGCACGTGTTATGGTTAGCAAAATTATTCTAAAAAACGATTTGTTGAAAAATCGATTTTGGATTTGCATTTGATTTTCTTTTCAAACGTTAGTTTTAGTATCTTCTTTTGTTTTGATTGAACTGTATACTGTACTTAATGTTGTGTTAAGGATACATATTTGGGTCATTACCTGTTGTTTCCGATGTGATATTGTGAATGAATAAATATATAAATAAAATATCGTTTTTTTTTTTGAGAAAGTCGATATTCATTTTTCATCCCTAGTTGTGTCTCAGTGTGAGTAGGAGAAAGTTAATAGTCACAATAAAACCCCGTTTTTTTCAGGTAACGCATACTGCACTGATCATCCCCCAGTTTTGCTTCAGAGTAAGTTGAATAGTTGAGGAATCAACAATCCCCCAAGCACTCAAGCAGTAGGGTCGTTGTGTGTGTGTGTGTGTGTGTGTGTGTGTGTGTGTGTGTTTGTGTGTGTGTTTGTGTGTGTGTGTGTGTGTGTGTGTGTGTGTGTGTGTGTGTGTGTGTGTGTGTAGAGTTTTGTGTGTGTGTGTGTGTAGAGTTTTGTGTGTGTGTGTGTGTGTTTGTGTAGTAGTGGAGTGTAGAGTTTGGTGGTGTTTTTGGAGTGTTGCATCACATTCGGCTGAATAAATTATCTGCTGAGGCTGGTATGATAATATAATATGATTATCATATTCCTATTTTCATATTACAGTATAATATTCCTATTATAATAGTTGTAGTTGATCACATGAAATGAGATAAAAATTAGATTTCGTATTTTCCTTTCTGTTCAAATACGGTAATAATGATAATATGATCAACTATGACAATAGAAATATTACTGTGTAATACCTGTCTAAGGAGATAGAGAAATAGTAGTGATTTGAAAAACTCAATATTGATTCTTTTATGAAAAATCAGGTGTTATAGTCTGTGTAAAATAAGTTGAGACATCCGAAAAAATTACAAGGTTGCCAATTGGTGTAAATTTGCAAATTTCCAATTCAACGTCGTAATTGGATGTAGAATATCAACCCCGATATCCTAGTAGTGCTAAAAAAGTTTCAGGGTTGAAGGATTAAATGGAAATTTAACTTTTATGATAAAATTGGAAACATAGCGAAGATTTGTTTTTCTTTTGAATATCACTTCTCTCAGAATCATGGGGCGTCGTAATGCGTAATAATTTTATTATGGACACTGCACACACTATAACTGCAATAGCTTGTAAGTCTTAAATAGATGACATGTCGTCTTGAACTGAATACACTATCACAGAATGTATTGCACTAAAATTTCACAAATCTGCACTAAACAACGCCCACCTTCCAATAGAGCTACCGCGCGACTGTATACGCTTCGGCCGTAAGGCCAACCGGTACGTAAGTGGGGAGACCGCCATTGAAAATTCCGGGCCTTAAGACCGATCGAAACGTGTATGGTAGGCCTTAGAATTTGGATTCCAGCATCAGCAGCTTCAATTCACTTGAAATATGACATAAATAGCGATTAGGGTATATTTTTATGAGAATTGAACTTAATAAAATACTTCACATGGACAACGATTTCTTTTGATATAATGATGTTGATATCTACAGACTACGGTGTTGTGGGGATGAACTTATCAAATTGCTAGACAGATTGGCATTTCTTGATGTCTATTGGGTGGGATTATCTTAGTTGAAGAGATGGAATCAAATATATTATGATATGAGTTTAAAATAAGTTATTTTTATTTGTTATTTTTTATACGGATGGTGCCCACATGCGTTTCTTACAAGTGCGTGGGTAATGGAAAGTGCGTTGGTGAATTGATGAGATGATCATCAATGTCCATCCAACTCACGAACCAGGCGGTGCTAGCAGACCGAAGTTTGTAACGATCCTTAATCAATTACTACTAGACCCACAATGGAAAGTGCGAGGGTGATTTGATGAGTTGATGGTCCATATGTCCACCGGCGGGATTCGAACCCGTGACCAGGTAGCGCTAGCAGACTGAAGGGGGGGCAACGCCTTAGGGCCATATTTTTCAACCCAATCAGCCAATCGGAATGCTTCCTTCCCTGTCGACTCAAAAAACGCCTGAAAACGCCTCTGGCTATGAAAGTGTAACTAAAAGTAACAGTGCATGGGCATTGATCAATTAGAGCTGTCAAGTGTGAAGGAGTGATAAATTTTTATAGTGTGAAACCACCTATAACTTTAAGCTAGATGATAGAACTGTTCATTCACCAAAGTGTTAGATTGCTTAAACAATTATTGTCTGGCCCTTAGCCGTCTCGGCTATCCTGGCCAGCTATTTGTTTTACCTATTGACTTTATAATGGTTATGAATTTCAAATTGCTCCATGGTGTGTAGCTTATTAAATCCTCTTGTCCCTTGTTCTTTTTTGTATGTTTTTGCAGTAGGCAGTAGACGGAATATATATAAATTGGTGTCTATGTTGGTATTTTGTGATTCTGTCAAAGTTGGTGGACGACAAATGTGGATTCTGTTAGTAGCTTCTAATCGTAAATCTTGTTTGTTATATTATTTGTGACTCAATTATCATCCTATTTTCGTTCATTTGAAAGTTATGACAGTCTAATCAATTCAGTTTATACATTCCTAGAAGTTCAAGCTTACATTATTGTCTAGCTCCCTTTTTATTATTAATTTGGTTTTGATTCATTTTCTAAATGCGAAGTGATTCGTCTTGAGAGTCTTCTGTGTTTTAGTTTCTCTCAAGCTTCAAGTTCATAATCTATTTTTATTGAATCTATAATGTTTCTATTGTTGAATGGTTTTTGTTTGAGAGATGAGTGTGATAATATAATAATCGATTGAGCTTAATATAGAATATTGCATTTCTAACCTTGCTGAATGATTCTGTAAATTTTATTTATTTATATAATTTTGTAAATTTTGTTGATAGACTTAACCAGAGATGATAGAGCCTTCAATCACTGAGTATGGAGTTATACTTAAGAGCAAGTCGGAGAAGCAGAAGCCGCCTATTTGCTCATCTCTCAATCAATTGATTGAAGAACTGCACGCTGCTTTCTCAGAGGACAGTGTCAACGTTGAATATATCCATGAGTTAATGTCATCTTACAAAAGCAACCCCCTCGAATGGAGAAAATTCGCCAAATTTGATCGTTATAGGTGAGAATACACAAGTATTTTAAATCTACATATCTATAATTGAACATATATTTGAGATATTAACAATAATATATATTAATTTTATAATATATTGTGAAATAAATATCGTGGAATTCATAGTGAAACTGATTGAACTCCACCTTCTTGATATACCTATATAGTAAGAATATTATACAACAAGTAGAAGGGAACAGTATTATGTTATCACATATATATGGCAGCCGCATATTACTATAATATCGAAGATCTAATCATGAATGAAGTAGCAATTGCTGCTTACCATATCTTCAAAGTTATGGTAGAAGATCTCAGTTTCTATCACATGCGATTTTCTATCACTATCACTAGGAATATAGCTATCATACTATTCCATCATTATTTTCTTCTTTCTCACTAGGAACCAGTAAAATATGGGATACCAGCATTATAACAAGTAGCCTAACGGTCCAATTCCTAAGCGACGAATGTATTAACGGCTGAAGTCTGTTACTGTATGTTATTGTAGTCTATATATAGCCCAGTCAATGAAGGTTCGAAAAAGCAATTTCAATCCGAAAATTAAATAAAAGCTGAATTTCTCACCATCGATAGACCCCTCCCAGAGGATCATTCCCCCGAAAGTCCCAAGAAATCCCCCTGGAGCTTTCCCACCCAGCCACCTAAAACATGAAAAATGCAGGTAATCACGGAAAATCCAATATCTCTGTAACCATTGATCGGGAAGAGTTCTATTATATGTCATTCGATTCGTTATATAATGGACTACAATATTAGTACTATTTATTTTTTCAATAAAGCGAACAGTTTTCTTGATAAAATAGTATAAATGTAAAAATTTAGGGGGGTTGCGATTTTATTTTTTTGTTTTCTCCGATTAGCTTCGAAGCAAGTGATTTAAAAGAAAAATGAATCTCATAATTAATGTAGCCACTTCCATTGCGAATCCACTGATGTATTTTGTTACGTATTTGCGATTTGATTTGACGCCGTGGAAGGGGAAACAGCCGACGCGGTACAGCGCGGCTCAGTCTCTTCTCCATAGTAAACAGTAAATCAATAATTATCTCTGTAACCATTAATCGGGGAAAGATCTATCATATGTCATTTGATTCGTTACATTATCGACTACAATATTAGTCGTATTCATTATCTCAATAAAACAAACAGTTTCCTTGATAAAATAATATTTATGATAAAATTTATAGGTTTTTCAATTTGATTTTTTTGTTTTCTCCTATTAACTTTGAAGCAAATGATTTTAAAGAAAAATGAGCCAAATTATTAATTTTTCATTGCAAATCCATTGATGTGTATTGTTATGTATTTTTGATTCAATTTTACGCTGGGAAGCAGCCGACGCGGCTGCGGCTGTGTTTCTTCTTGTTTGATTACTCTTTTTAATTCAAATACTTGATAATGGAATGAATGTCATCGGATCGTGTGAACAAAGAAAATAAAAGGGTAGGTATTCAATAAAATGGAAGTAAAGATTTTATAAAATGAAAGTTAAAGTTATTTGAAACAAGTAACAACATTTCTAGTAATAATGCAACTTTTTCCTATAAGTACGAATTTCAAGGCTCTCAAAATGACTTTTTCCCAATCACAAGCAGAAACTCCAATGATCATCATAATAGTAATTTAATGACAATTGTTCGTATTGTTCATTGTTTGACGTAAAATAAGCTACATCCTTAAGGTAATCAACTCGTTTAGGATTATTATGTTTATGAATGAAAGCGAGACTGTGATAAGTCAAACTAAAATATAAACATTATATACAATGCATATCTCTGATCAACTCAAATTAAAAACTATAGTATCAAGCCGAAATTAATTGAGCAACTGAATTTCAAAGTGACTATCCACTGTTCAATTAGCACTGTGATTTCCTGTTACTTCCAAATGGATTAAATTGCTTGACTCTCCAATGTAACAATTATTGTGAAAATACAAATGGAATGTGAACGTCATCCAAATAGCATTTAAATTTGAATCTTCAGATCATGAAATTCATAACAAACTAATTCTTGAGAGAATAGTGATGAATTGCAAACAGTGCATGTAACATAGATACAAGCGATACAATGAAAAACGACATCGATTAATTTAATACTGGGCTTATCAAATTTATATTACCGTACCTTCAAGGTTTTTAAAATGTAAAACTAACATTTTCAATTTTCTTTACTGGAGCAAAACATCAATAGAAAATGAAGGAGAGCCCATCATAACCACAAAATACTTGTACTAAAATTCACTTGAACGAACTCACTTCGACCCTCCAACGATCACAATGAACTAGAATGCTGTGAAAACTATAATATTGATAATCAGATACCGTACATTTTTCAAATATATTCACCTAACTCACTGAATCTGTGAATGCCAAGCCATAAGAAATCATGTTCAATAGATTTAATTTGAATGCTTAAACATATAAATAAAAATTGGTCTATTCTTTTGGTGCCCGAAGCAAAATCAATGTTATCGGTTTATTATCGGAATATTATTAATCAACATTAATCGACATCAAGAATAGCTTCTGCCAACCTTGTCATTCCAGTATGATTCTGCTCATGCTTTACTTCCATTATTATAGAGGTCTCATTGAGGCCCTTGTATAATGAATGATAAGATGAGTGGAGTTGAGGCATGATGTGTTAACAAATAATAGAATATGATGAATCATCTTTCAATATTCATCCAATACGGTAGGCTACTTTGTACTTGGTTCATGATTCTTCACGAATTTTCCATCTCCAATGGACTGTACATTTAGTTTTAAAAAAATTGAATATTCAATTTTTTATCCTACTTGTTCAACTTATCACTTATCACTTTATCACTCTCGTGATTACGAGAGTAGAATGTAAAACACTTTCGTGATTTTTCTACTTCGTATAAATGCTTACTCTTCCTTAATTTGTATGTTTGCATGGCATTCATCTTTAGAATATACTGAATTTTTATATTGGAATGTTTAGATATGTAGATTCAACTAGTAAGAATGGAAGATGAGCTACTTTTACAGAGAGAATCATAGAAAGTTTCAACTCAACAAGCCCAATGTATAAGTTTTATGCCTCAGCCGTCATATATATTTTGTCTTAACTGTTGATATATTATCAACTTGGCTTGGAGAATATTAACTGTGGAAAACAGCAAACACTGCACGCTATGATTTTTCAGGAAATTGCCACTGTTAACACTATTGTAATATATAATTTATCTCTGTTTTTGACATTCATAACTTATGATGAATTGTAACATAGATTGATGATCATACACACATATATATGCTTTATCATACATGGGCCTTACATGCTTTATCGCATATATAAGCCATTTATCATATTATGTAATAGTAAGAATGAATATCTTATCGGTTGCAAACAATATCTTTTCTGTAATAGAATGCATGATTAAGCACATATATAACAACAAAATGATGAGTTAATTATCACATTTCAATCAAAACATAAACATCAATAATGATGACTGTATTATTGTAATAGTGGCATTATAATAATTAATTCACGTAGAAAATATTGATTTCCTGCAATGACAGCTGAATTGCTGTAATCAACTTGGTTGAATCTCGAAAATTATAGTATTTAGAATTGAAAAGTGATAATTTAGTTTTAGCGCATGTCAAGACAATAGAAGAAATTGACTGTTTCGAGCGCCATAGTGTAAGATGCAACTTAGAAAACAGTAGGCCTACTAGGTAAATTACTGTTTAGTATGATGAAGAGAGTAAGCCGTGCCGTGCCACGTCGGCTGCTTCCCCTTCCACAGCGTGAAATTGAATCACAAATAGATAACAATACACATCAATGGATTTGCAATGAAAAATTAATAATTTGGCTAATTTTTCTTTAAAATCATTTGCTTCAAAGTTAATCGGAGAAAACAAAAAAATCAAATTGAAAAACCTCTAAATTGTATCATAAATATTATTTTATCAAGGAAACTGTTTGTTTTATTGAGATAATGAATACGACTAATATTGTAGTCGATAATGTAACGAATCGAATGACATATGATAGATCTTTCCCCGATTGATGGTTACAGAGATAATTATTGATTTCCTGTTTACTGTTTACTATGGAGAAGAGACTGAGCCGCGCTGTACCACGTCGGCTGTTTCCCCTTCCACGGCGTCAAATCAAATCGCAAATACGTAACAAAATACATCAGTGGATTCGCAATGGAAGTGGCTACATTAATTATGAGATTCATTTTTCTTTTAAATCACTTGCTTCGAAGCTAATCGGAGAAAACAAAAAAATAAAATCGAAACCCCCCTAAATTTTTACATTATATATATTTCATCAAGAAAACTGTTCGTTTTATTGGAAAAATGAAGAGATCTGATATTGTAGTCCATAATGTAACGAATCGAATGACATATAATAAAACTCTTCCCGTATAATGGTTACAGAGAAAATTGATTTTCCGTGATTACCTGCATTTTTCAACTTTGAGGGTGGCTAGGGGTGAAAGCTCCAGGGGGATTTCTTGGGACTTTTGGGAGAATGACCCTCTGGGAGGGTTCTATCGATGGTGAGAGATTTAGCTTTTATTTAATTTTCGAATCGAAAAAACATTTATTGACTGGGCTAATAATTATGTCAACTATAGCAGTAAGAAAGTAGCCTTGTCATGAAAACTAACCCGCGCAGGTGAAACTTTGGCCGAGACACACGAGGTTTTTTTCTGCTTGTGTGTGGGTAATGGAAAGTACGTTGGTGAATTGAGATAATCAAACGTCCATGCCACCGGCGTGATTCAAACCCATGAACCAGGGGGTACTAGTAGACCGAAGTTTGTAAAGATCCTTACTACTGGACCAACTCGGCCGGCAAAAATATCAAATCTTATTTTCTTTCAATTAAAGATTGGCCTACACTCTTCCATTGTTCTAGGCTACAACATAATTCTAACCTAATTAGCTTATTTGCACATTGGACACATGAATTAGATGCAATAGTCAGTTGAATTCATATAGGCTTTCTTGTTGTTTTTTAGATTGGGATAAATTCATTCTTTATTTTATTATACGTTATAAGATTCATCTAGTATACGGTACCTACCACTCATCTATAGTATTGCCAAGAGGCAATCTCACATTCAATGACAATGCACTTCATTGATATAACAAACTCTTACTATATTTCATCCTTTTGATCAATAATTGTATTTGAATACTCCACCAATAACGCATCAAACAAAGAATGCCTAAAACTGGAATCGGCTTCATATATTCTAGGTAAATGTTATTTAGAAATGTATGAATTTGGAAGATCTCGAAATATGAGTGCATCCTAATCGCTACCACTTGAAACAATATACAAAAATCTTTTTTTCAGGTATACAAGGAATCTAGTTGATGAAGGCAATGGTAAATTCAATCTGATGATATTATGTTGGGGTGAAGGCCATGCGTCAGCAATTCACGACCATGCTAATGCTCATTGCTTTATGAAAATGCTACATGGTGAGTGCCCTCATTAAATGGAAACTAGATTTGTTTTATTATTTAAATTCTTATTTTGAATAACCTACCGTTAATTGATAAGTATACTGTGAATGAATAACGATTTACTCCACAACTATACATTTCGATCATCAAAATAGCCAACACACATAACATATGATGAAGCAAATCTACCTCAATTTCACTAGTAAAAATCAAATATGTCATTCAAGTGAAAGATTTCCAAGAATAAACTACCTACTTTTAATTTCTATCATTCAATTTCTTACACTACTTCGCAAATTTATGTTACTGTAACAGATGAGAAACACATTGATCCAAAATGTAATGATTTTTTCGCCCTATTAACGCCAGCTTATTGAAATTGTCGGCTCAAAATTGAATAGAGACTAGCTGGATTGTGAATTCAAATCCTCCAACTGATGTATCGATAATTTACAACTTCTATTGATAATAATCTGCGTTATTAACGGATAAAAATGGAAAACTATGATAAAATAAAGAAAATTTTCAAGTAAAAAATTAAAATTAATGAATTTTTACTGGGGAAAATAGAATAGACAAAATTAAATTTTTGAAAATATTACTATCATTGGGTTGCGTAATAATGATTGAGTCATTCTGTAGAACAATTATTATATGGATATCTGAAAACAGTGTTGAGTTGAATTGATTAATTTCGAATTGAAAACAATTACATAAGAAACACAGAGTAGAGAATGATAAAAAATTATCAAGAAACCATTGCAGCATTATCCATAGGTTGAATAATAGCCAACCAATTATTGTGATTGATAGAAATATGACCAGTTAGAATGAATGGAGATCCATTATATTCTAAAATGAACGTCTATTTTTAAAAATAATATGTTGTAATAATTTGCTTCCGAGTAGATTAGAAATGAGATATGAAGAGTTTCAAAAATGTTTACAGGTCAGCTTGAAGAAATAAGGTTTGCATGGCCGGACGAAGATGATAAAACAGATATCCCAGAAAACGAAAAAGGCCTCAATGAGCTATCAAGGACAAATTTGAAAACAAATCAAGTCTGCTACATAAATGGTGAGTGTTGAATAGACAGATATAATTTTAACAAATAGGTATATTAATATTTTTTCTTATCTATTTCAATTTTTTCCTAATTGTCCTTCAATTTATTACTTAATTATACCTACATTTGTAAACTTATTTATTATGGTCTAAATTCATCTAAAAGTTTAAACATGAATTATGATACACTATTTTTTAATCTTGAAAGCAGAAATCTTTCTCTCACTGGTTGAGTGTAATAATTCTACTGCTACTGAATGTTACTACTATTATTTCTAAACAAGCATGTATGAAAAATGTTAGTGTTTTTAGAGAATAGATCAACAAGAAAAATAACTAACATCAACAAAGACATCAACATCAAAAAGAATAGATCAGCAACAGCATATAAAAGTAACTTCTGAAAACATTTAAAAATGATCATTCATTTCAATTATTCTGTGATAGTTTATTGAAAAAGACATGCCTTAATAATAATTACACTTAAAACATATTGGACTGCTATTTACACACTCGTGTCATTTCTTTATTGGTACCGATGCTTTATAAGCTTGATATAAGCTTGAGTTAGACAGTAGACACTATTCCTGCTTTTTAGTGCGTTCTTGTGAATAAAATATAAGTTCAATCCCAGAGAAACGCCACATACGGTGGTCTTCTGTAACAAAACTTTTATAGGTTTCTCCATTCGAGAAACGTCGAATAATTTTCCAATCTATGTTGAAAGCTCAATGATGTTTTTGAATATGTATTCAACGTTGGATGTAGAATATAGTAGAAAAGCTCTCAAATTTATGATAAAAAAAATAATAAATAAAAATACTTTGATAAGAGAAATCTTGGATTCAAAAATGGATTTCAACTTAAAAGACCCATTGATGCGTTGATAACTGACAGTTTTTAAGAGCGATCTCTGACATGGAAGTGCGATTTCTGTTTTAAACCTCTTTATTATAAAACTATACTTATTCAAGCATTTATTTATTTATTAATATGATGAAAGTTTGCATTTGCTTATTGTCATGTTTGCTGAATTTTAGTTCAAGTTAGAAATAGACCTTCTTTAACTAGATTTTGTAATTGACAAGTCACTAGACAAATGAGTAACACTCAAATGTGATGTAATGTGATAGTTTAGTAAATAAATACATTGGTTTAAAACTAGAATTTTAGAATACTGAAGTAGAACTGTTCCGTCATTTTCAGTAGATAATTAGCCAGAATAATGGATTGTTTGAAACCGCAACATATATGTCTTTTTTGGAAAAAAAGTAATTTGTAATACCGTATTTAATTTTATAACCTGATAGAATTATATTCAGTCACTGATATGTATTATTTTATTGACCTCGGTATCAGTATGTACCCACCTAAAGCAGTAGAGATTTTCTCAACCATCTCATCACTCATGAGCCAGTTTATATTGTAATCTGCATAAATAAAGCACTCAATCAATCATCATCCGTTTCATTACCGATGTAAAAGTCTGGAGCTTATGTGGGCATCATCCTCAACAAAAAATTATCTCCTAAACCGATGCAAAACAAACGTGTCATACCTGTGAGAGTATATTTTCTTCTGCCAAGTTCTTAAATAATGTATTTATTTCAACGGTAAAAAACTGATATATCTATCTTGGATCTACCATGACAACATAATAAAGTATACACCTATCTACCATAGGTGTATGGTATATCCATATATTTAACATACTGCAACACCACACATCTTCACTTATATTTTGGTGCTCTGTTCAGATTCAATGGGATTGCACCGCGTTGAAAACCCAAGCCACAGTGACACTGCAGTCAGCCTTCACCTCTATTGTCCACCTTTCGATGCTTGCCAGGTTTTCAATCAACGCACTGGACAAAAATCAAAATGCAAAGTCACCTTTTGGTCGAAATTTGGAACAAGGAAAAATGCCGTAAGTGCACGTGCAATACATTTTATTCAATGGATTGCATAAGTAGTCATTATTGAACTGCGGATAATTCGCATAACACCTGCATTTCGACACAAAACTCATCCGATAATCAAACACAGATCAAATTGAATCTCAATCTATCGATTAAGATAACTCAATTCATCTAAAATAGTTGTATAGCCTACAATTTTATTTTATTTTTTTGCTGTCATGTAACCCATGTCAGAAGTGATTATTGAACATGATTTACGGTATGGAAAAAATGTCCGTTACATACTTGGATTATTTTCCTTAAAATATCATATAGCATCCCACTAAAGAGTATATGTGTCTGGATAAGATGAAAACACAAACACTACCGTTATGTCCAAAACGGTTTTTGTGCTGTTTTGTTTACATGAGTTACCTATGTCAAGTATCATTTCTAATAATACAGATAACGGTGATAATAACTTGATTGGGAAAAGTATTGCGTGCAACTGATGTGCAAACGTTTCGCCTATCTCGATAGATGGCCATACTCAGCAACGCTTTATTCAGCCAAATTCTATCTCGTTTGGCAATGACCGGTTTTGCACAAATAGCTATTTTCACGTTCAAGACTGAAGCCACAGTTCGAAACTCCGATTGCTTGGGTCATCGCTGTCCCTTGTAACTTAGCACTGATCCTGCAAAGTACGGCAAAGGTGGTTCAAGTGCTTTTCCTATTTCAGAACAAATTAAATTAGGCTATCTATACTATAATAAAGGAAAGAACTCGCTTATACACGTACGAGATAAGAAAATTATGTTTGACGCATCATCACGTCTGAACTACTGGAATGATTAACTTGAGCATATAGATTCTAACCGAGGATGGTTATAGGCCTATTTTCGATTCTTCAAGATTTCATCACGTCAAGTTTTAAAAAGGCCTTTGCGGAGCACCAGTTTTTTGACAACAAAAAATACAGATTCATTCTTCAAATAATCAAATTTCATTACAGTTCTATTTCTACTGCAGCTCCTGTGTCATTTAGTAGCCTGTAATAAATGTTCATTTTCTATCTATGAAAAACATATTTTTATTGTTTCAGGATGATGAATCTTGCCGTCAACCAGAGGACGTATAGTTCTCCAGTTTGCGATGACTAAACTCAAATTATCGATGTATCAGTGAATAATGTCTATTTTAAAAATCATTAGGTTGTGTATGATGATATTACAATGGTTTACTATAGCTTTAAAACAACATCAAATACGTAAAGTTTTATGAAATTGAATGCTTTGCATTAGTTTTATCAAATTGGATGTTATGCATGTGACAATTTTTTTTAAAGAAACGAATAAATAATGTGATATAAAGTTAAAATGTTATTGTGAGATAGTGTCTATCCTAAATAATGTCTCATGAGTGCACCAAAGTTGGAATAGAACCGATACTTAGGTGCATTATTTCGATTGAATATCAATAAATTGATATTATGATAATTCAAAAAGACAAGAAAGTAGATAGCAGCTTTTAGCATTAACATTTCAAAGAAAATTCTTTTGCAAATTGGAAATGCTTTACCGGTTTAGAGTAACCGTCCACTGGAACCGTATTCAACCGATCCGTTCGGCCGTTGGATCGGACGAATCTGCCGGCCATTAATTCGGCCGAATATGGTCGTCCATATACGTATACGTCAGTCTGGTTGCAAATTATTGAATTAACTACTATCATAGGGGTACGCGCCACCTTAGCCCTCCGACACACCCAGAACCTGACAGGAGTGAACAGCGACTATCTCATCCATCGACACCATACGCCAGCGACAGGGAAAGACTGTTTTGAAAGAGTCTCGAATTGGCGTGTGCGTTAGGCGCCAAAACCGGACACTTTTACATTCGTACAGAAACGACAAAGTCAGACACATCGAATCTCTGACACTTCTAAAACAAGACGGTTAGGTTACACTTCTTGGACGGACTGTACTACGCAGAGCTGACTTCTTTTATTCAAACAATGGTCATTGTTTGATGAACCCCCATGTGTAGGCTATTCTTAACAAGACCATTGACAATTTATTTCTGAAACCTATCACTCATAGAAGTTATATCAGGCGATGACTTATCTTGTAACTGTATAATTCGTTATATATCATTCCTATTTTGTGCAGTTGTCTCTCTTTTCTGCAGTTATTTGGAGCATAAATAATAGAGCTGTTAGTGAATTTCTTGACACAAAACAAAAATAACTTCACTTCATAGTTAAATTATCGAGATTAGTGAGTACACTGAAACCTCTCGATAACTCGTAGTTTTTCCATCAAAAACACTGTAATTAGTATTCCCATAAAGATAAATACACTAATATGCCATTGTAACACTGATAACTCCAGTTATGAGTTCATTGAAAGCTCTATTGATTCACATATAATAATATAACTAGAGACACCCTGGGTTAAAGAAGTCGCTCATGAACAGGTATTGATCTCTGAAATCTTTTACAAGTATGTCAAATTAATATTTATAACAATATTTTCTAATATCCATTCATAGAGGCTATATTATGAATTAATGGGTAAAGATGGGATCAGTATCCATGATACAATTTTTTCGTATTTTGTTCTATCAGCCACGATATTGCAGAGCCTGATATATAATATATATTGATATTGCAGAGCTTGATATATATTCGTCACCCACCAAAATTTGTATTCAACGCTTGGTCCCGTAGGCTACAAATTATAGAGGTTCTACTGTGTTGAATGTAGTCTACTCGAGGGTGAATATACTCGAACATTGAGTATTTTGAAGATAATATTTTTTTTTAGTATTGTTTTTAATTTTGAATTTCCTTTTATTTGAAAACCAGCAATAGACCTTTGAGACAATTGGTCTATCTTTTCATATTCCCTAAAAACTACCTGATTGTTATAAGCTAATTTTAGTATGTGCTTCCTCAATATAGAAATACCCTTTTCTTGGAATATGGGGATGTAGAGGCATACTTATATAAGATAGAATTCCTGGAAGATTGGATATGTGAAGCG
The DNA here is from genome assembly GCF_014356525.2 of Nilaparvata lugens. NCBI lineage: Eukaryota > Metazoa > Arthropoda > Insecta > Hemiptera > Delphacidae > Nilaparvata > Nilaparvata lugens. The sequence goes on from NC_052518.1 coordinate 27,203,054, forward strand.
AGGAATCTGAATCTGCGAACGGGTTGGAGAAACGAGCAGGTTGTCAATGGAAATGAGTAGAATACTGTACAAAAACTTTGAAAAGTATAATAAAGTTGAATGAAATCAGCTTCATTTATTGTATGGTAATTGTATGGCAAGATTACGATACTTATGAACTCTACTTAGAAATCCTATTATATTTAGCGAGCAATTTCTGTATATATTTTTATATTTATCTGGTTATTTTTATATCTGGTTATTTATGTCCAACGGATCTCGAAAACGGCTCTAACGATTTTCACGAAATTTGGAATATAGTAGGTTTATGATATAAAAATTTGATTGCACTAGGTCTCATCCCTGGTAAAACTCGCTGAAGGACATTAAAAGGATCATTCATCCTTGGAAAAATAGCTGAGATTTCCGTCGTCTGTGGATAATAAAGTGAGTGAGCGAGTGCATCTGTGGAAAATCAAAATATCTCATCCCCGAAATTCGTAAACTGACGTATAGCCAGCTGTAAAATATAAACACGACCTCAAAATAAAAATTCAGGGAAGAAACAATTTTGGGATGTGCCTGTTAGTCCTTCCCCAATCATTTTGTTCTGTTTATCAATAAATAAAATAATAACGAGCGAAGCTCGATGCCCTGATATTGGATTGTGAAACAAGATAATTGTACTGGAATGTATTGAGTAGTTCTGTGAACAGTAGACCTCACGCAGTTTTCTCATCCACAAGTATCCAATGTCACCTGTTTGAAAAGAAACTCAGTTCACGTTTGAATTTGTATTCCATATGATATAATTCATCCAGTTCTGTGATAATCTTTCTATCTGATGAGAATTTTCTTTTTACAATAAAAAATATCATAATCTCTTCAGCATTATTAAGTTCATTTGATTATTTTTAATCAACTATTAAATTTTTTTTCCAAAAGTGAGAATATTGATAATGATGGGCACGCATAATAATACCAATATCGGGGCACCGAGCTTCGCTCGTTATTTATTTATAAACTATTGACAAAAAGAACACAATTCTTAAAAATGATTGGGGAAGGACTAACAGGCACAGCCTAAAACTGTTTCATCCCCGAATTTTTATTTATACATTAATTTTTTTGTATACTATAAATAGTCCAGAAAGTAGGCATTACATACACTTCCATTCAGGTTCAATTTTCAGTCCAAAAATTTAAAAACAAAAAAGGTCTAATTTAGATTATTTACAAACAAATTGAATAACAAAATAACATTCACTAATCACTCAAAATTGTCAAATAATGAATAACTTTGAAAATTATGATATACTCTAGTTTAGAATGATTATCATGTCATGTCAACAAATCAGATTATTTTCATCAAGTCGATTAAAATTTCTAGATAATATTTCTCGCCGATTGATTACACAGCTGGAAATAATTCTGTCTATCTCCCACACACGCATCTTCTGTTTAAACAGACGACAAAATTATCATCTGTTTTTCCAAGGATGAATAATTATTGTTATCATTTTCATGTCCTTCAGTGAGTTTTCCCAGGGTTGAGACCTAGTGTAATCAAATTTTTATATCATAAACCTACTACGGTATATGTTCCAAATTTCGTTAAAATTGTTAGAGCCGTTTTCGAGATCCGTTGAACATAAATAACCAGATATAAAAATATAAATTTAGTTTAGTTTAGTTTAGTTTAGTTTAGTTTAGTTTAGTTTAGTTTAGTTTAGTTTAGTTTAGTTTAGTTTAGTTTAGTTTAGTTTAGTTTAGTTTAGTTTAGTTTAGTTTAGTTTAGTTTAGTTTAGTTTAGTTTAGTTTAGTTTAGTTTAGTTTAGTTTAGTTTAGTTTAGTTTAGTTTAGTTTAGTTTAGTTTAGTTTAGTTTAGTTTAGTTTAGTTTAGTTTAGTTTAGTTTAGTTTAGTTTAGTTTAGTTTAGTTTAGTTTAGTTTAGTTTAGTTTAGTTTAGTTTAGTTTAGTTTAGTTTAGTTTAGTTTAGTTTAGTTTAGTTTAGTTTAGTTTAGTTTAGTTTAGTTTAGTTTAGTTTAGTTTAGTTTAGTTTAGTTTAGTTTAGTTTAGTTTAGTTTAGTTTAGTTTAGTTTAGTTTAGTTTAGTTTAGTTTAGTTTAGTTTAGTTTAGTTTAGTTTAGTTTAGTTTAGTTTAGTTTAGTTTAGTTTAGTTTAGTTTAGTTTAGTTTAGTTTAGTTTAGTTTAGTTTAGTTTAGTTTAGTTTAGTTTAGTTTAGTTTAGTTTAGTTTAGTTTAGTTTAGTTTAGTTTAGTTTACTTGTTCGTCACAATTACTGAACTGCATTAAGGGAGCAACGATCCCGCAGTATATGACACGTCAAAGTTTAATCTAATATCTACCATCCCTCCTATTTCAACACTACAGATCCCACATAACATACATCAATCAAACACTATTCAACAAGGAAGTCTGCTAACCTGTACGGACACAATACAATAAGGAATTCCCTGAGTGTTTTTTTGAACTCCTTCAAGCCATCAATTTCTCTTATGTGAGATGGGATTGAATTAAATATTTTCATTCCCATATAAAACGGGCCACTCTCCAGCAGGCTTAGTCTGTGATGTGGGTAAACAAAACCTCTAAATCGAGTATTATGGGGATGACTCACCTGGTTCTCCTCATACATTCGTCTATTTTTAAAAACGAAGATTGCTAAATCTAATATATAAATAGCAGGAGCCGTCAGCAATCTCTTTTCTTTAAAATAAGGTCTGCAAGAGCGCATTGTATTAATCTTATAAATTATCCTAATGGCTTTCTTCTGCAGTATGAATATTCCATTATTCTCTATACTTTTTCCCCAAAAAATAACTCCATATCTCATAACTGACAGAAAATAAGCATGATATACAAAAAGAACAGTTTTTTCACTCCCTACTCTAGCCATTACTCTTAATGCAAACAAGGCTCTATTCAATTTACCAGTGACATGAGAAATATGAAGCTTCCACTTCGAATCACTCTCCATCATCAGACCCAAGAATGTCGTGGAATCAGAAGTTTCAACTCTACTTTGCGTATTCAAGTTTATTCCAAAACTTTTATAGTCTCTGCTGAAGGGAATTACTTTAGTTTTTTTGCAGTTCAAACTAAGACTATTCTGAACAAACCACGAATCTAATTCAGCAAGACACCTCTCAGCCTCTCTTATCAAACATTCACTGTTCCTACTGGTGATTAAAGCTGTAGTGTCGTCCGCAAAAAGAGAGAGTTTGAAATTGACGTGACTCTCGATGTCATTAACATAGACCAGGTATAAGAGGGGACCCAATATTGAACCCTGCGGTACTCCCTGAGACATAGGTAACCAAGAAGAGCTGCATGTTTCATTACCAACAGATATTGACACTCTATGGAACCTCCCCGATAAATATGACTGGAACCATGAGTATTCTTTCCCATTTACACCATAATATTTCAATTTGTGCAATAGAAGATCATGTTGAACATTATCAAAAGCTCCCGACAAGTCACAGAAAATACCCAGAGCCTGTTCAGAGTCATCCCTAGCCTTAAGTGTCCCCTGGTTAATTCCGAAAACAGCATCTTCAATGGATCTGCCCTTTCTAAATCCAAACTGTGACTTGCAAAAAAGAGAGGATTTTTCAAAAAAATTATTGAGCTGAGTATGAGAAGCCCGTTCAAAAACTTTCGAGAAAGATGAGAGCAGAGCTACTGGTCTAAAATTAGCAACATCATTCTTATCCCCCTTCTTGTACAAAGGTTTCAAAACAGCGTATTTCAACAAGTCAGGAAAATGTCCAGTATCAAAAGAGAGATTAATCAAGTATGTTAGAGGCTTAAGTATGAGATTACATGACTTTTTAATGATAAATATAGGAATGCCATCCCACCCCGCTGAACTCTTATTTTTTAAGCCTGTCATTATCCTGAGAACCTGCCCTTCCGATAATGGTTGAAATCTGAACTGTCTAATACCCCTATTATTCTCTATTCTATGTTGTCTGAATGCTTGTAGGTACTCTTTAATGTCCTCTAAGTTGCACCTATGTGCTTTGGATTTCCTGTTGAAGTGCTCATTGAAACATTCTGCAACCTGTACAGGCTCGTCAACCAAAACTCCATCCGCAAACAATTTTGGGCATTCGTTTTTGAAAGATGAATTTCCCATAGTATTCCTTATTACCTGCCAAGTAGCCTTTGTAACATTATCCGAATGCTTAATCACACTATCAAGATATTTTTTCTTGGCCAAAGTAATTGTTTTTTTCAGTACCTTACTATACTTTTTAACATATAAATGAAAGCTAGGATCCCGCCTTGCATCATTCTTCAAAGACATTAACAACTCTCTTTTTGTTTTAAGTGAGATCCTCAAACCTGGAGTCAACCATTTTTTTATTGAACTATTCTTTTTAATCTTCATGGTTTTGATTGGAAATGCCTCCATGAAGCATCGATTGAATCTAGAGAAAAACTTCTTGAAACACAAATCACAGCTAGAGGATGTAAAACAATCTTCCCAAGTTTCCACTTTCAATAAATCTAAAAAGCCTTCAACATTTTTGCTTGAGAAAATTCTCTTACTTATATACCTCTCATCCTCACATTGTTTTCGACCAATAAGCTTGACAAATATCGCATGATGATCAGACAAACCCAAGTCAATCACCCCACCCACAACGCTCTCAGATACAACATTGGTTATTATGTTGTCAATACAAGTTGATGTAGTATAAAACGGCCCTGATTGAATTCTTGTTGGACTATTGATCAAAAGAGTAAACCCATGAGAAGAGAACACATTAATGAATTGTTTGCACTGGATCGAGTAATGATCCAAGACATTGATATTAAAATCACCACATAGAAAAATATTCTTCCGCATGACATCCGAACTCAATCTGCAAAGAAGTGTATCCAGTCGCGAAAAGAAGTCATCCAAAGAACTATCCGGTGTTCTATAGAGAGATACTACAACAGAACATTCTCTTTTACCACCACACAATCCCTCGGACTCAACTGCAGCAACTTCGAACACCTTCTCTGAAGAAAAACCATTAATATCCTCTCTAACCGTGACAGAAATATCATCCCTAACTAAGATTGCAACTCCCCCTCTTGCCTTACTTTCTCTACAAAATGCTGATCTCAGTGAATACCCCTCAAGAGAGCTCAAAACCCCACAATTATCCCTTCTCAGCCAGTGCTCGCTCAAACAAATCATAGCTGGTTGCCAATTTTCACTCACTAAAGCAGCTTCCAGAGACTCAACCTTACCCATAAACCCCTGAATGTTGAGACTCATAATGGTAGTATCATTGCCCAAATTATCTAACCCACCACTTGGGCTTAGGTTACCGGTTCTAAAAAAATACTGGAATTTTGAAGAGCTTGTAGAGCCTGTCCATCAATCATTGATGAAGACTGGCCAGCTGGTGACATGCGTACGTGTGCAGACCTGTCATTCACGTGACTAAAAGATTTAACACTCTCAGAAGGAAGACTATTTTTTGCCAAAGTTAACTCAGCAACTATATTCAGAAAATCCTTAGCTAGCCTCAGCTTTCCCTTTCTGTTGAGATGCAGACCGTGGTTGGTATGCATAGATCTATTGTAGCTCCATAAATTAATAATCCTAATTGACAAATGCGGGTAATGATAAGGAATACATCTTATAGCCCTATTCACACAACTAATAACACGATTTTCATCAGAGCTCCCTGGAAGATCGTATCTGTAAGGGACTGTGCCAAGAATGAGGTTGGTATGACTGTAGCTATTTATCACTTTGGACAATTTTACTGATAAGTTGTCAATATTATCCTGGGAGCAAGAACCATGAGCAAAACTATTCGTGCCCCCAATCAAAGCAACAAAATCACCTCTTTTTGTCTCACCAATCTCCCTCTTATCTAACATTTTTTCAATCAGAATTTCAAGAGGCGCCCCTGCTGCAACATAAGAATAACATCTGGTATTGGAAGGTAACCGATTAGTCAACAGCTCATTTATACCCCTACCATGACTATCAGACCATATTTTAATCGAGGGATTTTCCTGGAATAGAGAGCAATGTACCAAACCAGCACTGACAGAATTATGCTGACCATTCCCCAGACTATCGCTTAAACCCTGCAATCGAGTAAGCGCCTCCCTTGTCATCTCTAACTCCTCTCCTACGGCAATCAATTGATCCATCAAACTACAATTTTCCTCAATAAGCAGCTGTAAGCTATCAATATCCAATCCAAAAGGCAAAACAACACTATTCGCTAGTCTCATTTGCTCCACCGACAGAAGAGGAGTATCAACTGTTTTATCACTCACGACTACATCCGTCTGTGTACTCGAATCACTGCACTGCTTTGTCAGACAATCAGTTAACTCCATGATACGAACATCATTAGTGATAGACCTATCAATCGCCACCTCCCACTGTTCTTTAAGCCGTAGGTTATCTGACTTCAAATTATTATTCTCATTAATCAGGTTCTGAATAAGTGCAGAGCAGCCACAAGTTCCGTCATTTGTCGTGCTAGCACACCACAATTCAGTTTGACTGTCGGCACCATCAACTCTATCCAAAGAGACCGAGTCACGGATGACACCTGTATCATTATTGGTTGTAATACTTGGCGTTGAACAAAATATCTGAGACACATCACTACTCTCCTCTAGTTCTCGAAGTGGAGCAGGATGACTATGAACCCTAGAGCCTGATGCAACCAATATCGCTTTAGAATCCTTATCCGTAATTAATTGAGCCTTACACTTTTTATTGAGACACCTCCATGTTATATCTCCGTTAACTCTAGATGAACCTTTCCTATAGTCATATCTATTGAAACTTAATTTTGGATTACCTTTATTAGTCATACCCAGTATAAATTTCTCCATATTTTGAAAGAAGTGGACAGAGGAATAATAAATAAATTTTCCTAGCACAATACTAACAACAGGAAGCAACCAGCAAAACGAAGGGACAAACAGCAGCAAATATTTTCCACTACTGATAAATGACAAGAACAATGATTGATGCAAACCAGTGAGAGAGGAAAAAACGACGAGACAACCAGTAGCAACTATTTCTATTAGTGATCAATGACAAGAACAATTCATCATGAGAACCAGTGGAAGGGAATAATTTTCTTCGTTATGTAATCACTTAATATGACAAACACAGTTTAAATGCATGAATGTATAGCATGCAATCCAGTTATTCGGGACAACACATGAGTTAAACAAAAAATAATCCAACACCAACAATAAGCAATACCCACCATGCAATTCAATAAAGTTATTCATAAACAAAAGTAGAAGCTGCTCTCTCAATTAGATTTTGAATATATTTTATTATTAGTCAACAGAGACAATCAAGTCAATCAATGTCAAATGACGGAATCTATTATTTTATTTATTATCTAGAAGCCTCTATAAAAATTACTCAAGTCTCCACAAAAGAGTAGTTGGATAAGAAAAAGCAGTACTGAATGATTATAAATTATATTACAAAACCACTGTGTTTTGAACTGAAGGGGAAATATGCTAGGAAATGTTGAGGTCCATGCTATTAGAGATTAAGTAAGGTTATAATAACTAAGGCTTTGCGATTAAAATAGAAAGAATGTTGAAAATGCTATATTTAAAGAGAAGAATTGAAGATACTTGATTATCGCTAATCGAGATAATTTGTTTGATAAGGAATAAGATTCTTCTCTGAAACAATAGAAATAGCCTACAGTTGATAGAAAAAGACGTAAGTTCTGCTATTATATCATAATGCAAGATTCAGAATTCCCTACACTCCCACCTCCAATCAATCTACCTTACACAGGCTCCTTTACAGTCTATGAAATTTCGCTATCAATGTATGATCGCGCGTGCTCTGTCCACCAGCAGACCAAGCCCGACCACCAAAATCCAGAGCAAAGCTTGTGCCAAGTTTACAGATTTTACCTCAGCACAATATTTGCAAGGACCACTGCGACACAGAAGTGAAAAAAAACAAAACAATTTGCTACATAAACTTCTTTGCTTAAACAGCCAAATACAGCTGAAATAAGTAGACTATCTATAATTATACGTAAGCTATATAAGCAACTATGTGAAAGCAGGATGCATGGGAATAAGGAAGTCTGACAAAACACGACTATTAGGCCCACTAAAAGGCCAATAATCTGATTGAAACAGGATTAAGAGAATCTATAGAATATTAGAAGCTCTACGATGAAATCTTGAAACAGACTAGAAAGAAAAAAATGAATAGGAATTATAGATCAAATGTTTAGAAATTTAGGGCCTAAAAATATAAAGTATAAGAAAACAGTATTTAAAGTATAAGAAAACAGGTTATATTCTAAAAGCTTTGTTTAAGAAGAACCATTCTCTATTATCTAACTAAGGGTTTATTATAATAGTTGGGCAAAATGAACTTTAAAATAAATCAGAGGCTATTAAGTATTACAAAATAGAAAACGAAAAACGAAAAACAAGCAGCAGGCCTAATCTTATCACAGAGCAGCAGCACGAACTCAACACAACCACTCGGCACGACGACTCGATAACAACTGTCAAACTTCACAAAAAGTGACTTCTAAACTAAAAAAAAGTGAAATACTGATGTGGTCGACTTCAATTAACATTAAATGAAATGGTTGTTTTCTTCTAAATCTCTATACTTGAGCATTCTGTTAATTTCGAACAGAGCTCACTTTAACGAGGTTTTCTCAGATGATGCAGCAATCACTGAGGAATCTCCAACAAAGATTTCAATAACCCAGGAGAGAGTAATCTAAAATTAAAACGATTAGTGCTATATTGCTGGATTATTATTGCCAATTATTAATGTTTTTCAGAAAATTATTAATGCCATAAGTGTCTCTTAATTAAATGATAAGTTCTGGAGTTTCAATTATTATATTTTTCGCATTCCCATTTTTCATTCTTTTATATTTTGAATCCCTTCATTTGGGTCTCTCGTTGTTTAGTCGAATATAGTAAGATTATATAGTATTTATATAGTATTATTCGGTTATATATCTATCACAGAAATCTCTCTCAGCAGCGACTATATAAACGCTTAACATAGGTTGTTAGGGAACGATAATAATAAGAATATGTGATGAATAATCTATCCTGCTCTAGGTGAGCAATATTTCTGTATCACAGATATCCAAAAACTTCAACACTAGAATGTGAATATTCTTTGAAACGGTTTGATATAAATTGATGAGCGATTTCCACCATTCATTATCTCTTGAAATTCTATTTTTGAATCTTGTATTAAAGCCTTCCCATAAAAAATGTTAGATTCAATGACCAATGAACCAAGATGGAAGACCAACATTTTGAAGCTACCTACAGATTTTTTTTTAAATTTGAATAGGACTTCCCAGTGGAGCCCACTGTCAAATTATCTTTCGAAAAGGAGCATTAAGTTGTTTTCCTATTAATATTAAGCTGTAGGCCTATATGAATCCATAGAACTTCATAGATTTCTATATAAGTATATTCCGTATACGTGAATGATTCAGAATCAAAATTCAAATTCCTAAAATTAATAATACAAACGTCAGAGCAAACTGCCATCAGAATTTGTATTAATAATATTACGCGTATGTTATTGAAGAATATAGTAAGGCAGTCATGTTACTTTTGTTTCCTGAAAAAGGTGAGTAAAATATTTTGTTGTTCAACGAACTTGACCTGTAGAAAGGTTTGAAGAGTGAGTATTAGCTGATCGATCAACTCTTTCCAAAGTTATTGTAGTACATTCAAACAAACAAACCCACAGACTGGCAACAACTTTGAACTTGGGTAAAAAGTGAGAGCTTGCTAACGCTCGTTCAATGAATATTATTGAGAGAACAACAGGCGGTATGCTCAAGTTGGAAGCACATAACTTGAAGGAGTCAAATTATTTCAGTGTAGGGGATTGTATATTTTACAAGAGAGTATGTTTCTGAGGGATATAGTCCTATAGTGAGAAAGTGAAGAAGAGAGGATTCAATTGAATCACTGCTTTAGTTTTGTTGCACAGCCGGCCTTCTCTCACATTCAACCTCTCGCATTCTCCAGTATGATGCTACATCAATATTATATTATACAATCCTACTCAGTGGAATGGGGGAATTCACAATGTTACAATCAAGAGTTGATAGTAATGGATATAATTGACACAAAAAAATTACAAATGTAGGCATGGGAAAGTCAAATACAATATAGGTAGAAGATAATATCTCTGAAGCATTGTATGAAATAATAACAAAACCCTGAGAGAAAAGAAAGGAGAGAAGTATGAAAAATATTACTAATCACAATGAATATGAAATCCATTTAAATGTCGATAATATAATAATATAGTGAACTATAAACTGTACCTTATACGGTACATTGATTTCGATCAAATGACAGTATTATATAAACGACGAATTTCCTTGTATGAAAAATTTAATAATTAGAATAATGATTAAATGCCATTTGAATTTTCGATTTTCTGAGGATATAAAATAGTATCATTCCCATCAGCACACAACCGGGTAAGAGAGAGAGAGAGAGTGTGTGTGTGTGTGAGAGATAGAGTGGCGCAGGACTGATAGAGAGAGGGTTGAGGGTGAGGGAGAGATAGAGAGAGAGTGAGAGGAAGCAACAGAACTGAATAAGGTTGAGATAAGAGACAATGTCACGCAGGAGTATTGTCTTATAAATGGTCACTCACACTCTTCTCCAGTCACACTAAGTTATAAATAGAATATTTCCAAGAAGGTACAGTCTGTGCCAAAATGCAAACCAGTTTACTTCCTCGCCATTCTTCCCGCAAAACTGGCATAGACGACAAAAAGTGATAGCGACAACCAGAGACTGTTTTCCAGGTAGAGAAATTAGTCACGGACTCGCCCCGCCAACACAAGACACTTCTTTTTCAACACAAGAACGACAAAAGCAGTGACTGATTTTCATTGCTAGGATGGATGTGTCTGACTTTGACGGTGGTGTATACTGACATCGCCCCCTATCATAGCCACCACAATTTTTCATAAACAATGATTATATTGAGATTTTGAATAAATTAATATCCACTAAATTAGTTATTCATTATTAAGTGATCTTTGTTCAGAGATTCCTTTGAACATCACAACGATGATATATTTTGTCTCGCATATCCCACAATGGTACATGCTCTTAAACCAAACTTATGAACTTTCAATTGTCCATAGTTACAACTTTATAAAATAGAACAACTTCAAAAAACAAACAAGATGAAACAAACTGTGAAACAATTTTAGCTTAGGAACACTTTGTTGTCTCAGCTCGACTAGTTAGTTCGGCCGGAAAATCCCATTCAATTCGGATCGAGAAATTGATCGGCCGTATGAACCTGTTGCAATGGACGAGCATCTATTCCTTTCTTTGTTGGGGGATCGTTCGGTAGTTTTCGGCCGATGCTAGTTCGGACGAAAACGGTTCTAGTGGACAAGGTGGACCGTCCCAAGCACGACCAATTATTGATGAAAAATTAAAGTTCAATTTAATTTGCTTGTGAGATGACCACTATTTTGTGAAAGAAGGAAAATGAGAGTCCACAGAAACAACAATTTGGTTTTCTCACGAAAGATGAGACAATCATACTGTCAATTCTTTTTCTTTCTCCCAATATTGGAGATTTTTATTCGATGTATGAAAACATTGACAAAATTCTATATTCATTTAAATTTTCGCTTGCATTTTTTTTCTTAAATCTAATTCATCTACAACTACAATGATTGTTTTCAAGAACTTCACTCCTTACTTCATAAGCATCAGGGAAATCAGCTGTTGTTTTCAATAATACAGTGCATTCAAAAAACAAACCATTATAATTTGATTTCAACAAAATAATGTTCTTTCTAGATATTGCCTTGCAAAATGACAAATTTGTTGTTCCCTGCATTAAAAATTGGGAGAATTAAATTACGGTATCTAAAAACTAATTCCATAATTGAGGGAAAAATATCTAACCAGAATATGTTCATTTTTAAACGTATCCTAACGGCCAGATGGGAGTAATCACGTGATTTGCATTCATTTAACAACCATCAAGGCTTTCAACGTGACGTTCCATTGTATTCATAGTGATTCAATAAATCACTATGTATTTATTATGTGAATTGTATCTATCCATAAATCACATGCATTCAAATGAAACGTTTCCGACAGCACTCGAATAATTGCCCGTGTGGAGCGTCCCATTCAATTCATGTGAATTTAAACTGTCTGACGAAAATGAGATTAAGTGAATAAATAAAAAAAAGTTGAGGAATAGACTTTTATTGTACAAAAAATACATAATATACAACAAACAATTTATTAATTAATCAATACCTAACTAATGATCATTTAATTGAAATAATTGAGATAAATGAAATAGGATAAGGAATAATTATTGTCAAATCAAGAGTTATAAGATTTTTGTATCAGTATAAAATGTATTTGAGTAATTCAATCAAAGACAATTCATCAAGTCGAATGACAAAACCAATACTTGTGTGAAGGGAATAAGGAAAATTATTCTGATTCAATTTTGAATATTAATAATTGATAAGGCTGTGATGAAAAAACATACTCTCGAATTAAGCAAACATACAAAATTATTCCACATGGAATCAATTTATTGATTCAATCGAACGGTAATGAATGGAACTTTATGTTTGTGTTATCAATAACAAGTGAATGGAGGGTTTTTTATACTTTAATAGAGTAGAATTTTTACAAAATAGTAAGATCAAGAACAAATTATTTTCCAACGGATGTTCAATAAGCAGATAGTAAATAAAAGTTGTTGTGGGGAAAAATGAACTATGCTTTAATAAACTGTTGTAATTCCCGTCTTTCGGAGGAAACGATAAGCTGACGGTCCCGACTACCTAAAAAGTAGTCGTCATCTCTCTCATGATCATCCCTCTCACTCATTACCCACGCACAAGCCTAAGAGCTTATGTGGGCATCACCCTCAGTGTTATTATTAAACTGATATAATTTGTTAAAAAATATGGAAAACATAAAACCAATTATTTATTCTGTATATACTCCTATCGATTGATAATAAAAAGCCTTTTAGTTATAGATAGAAGAAAGTACATGGGATTATTTAATATACAGACATCAACTGATTATTCAAAGAAATATAAATACTTTAAACAAGTAGTATTCAACAAAACTAACATCCAATTTACAGATTCCAATTCTTGGAATTGGAAAGCATGAAATAATACCATAATCATTTCCAACAGATTTCACCATAGAGGTTAACTAATGTTGACATTACCTGACTTCATAGAAAATCATTTTTCAATTGAAGAGATAATAATACTGTACTTGTTTCAAGTGAAAAATTGTGAAATAGAAACAAATATCCTGCTTTTATAGATGGAATTAGATGATATAAATAAGCTAATGTTGACATAACCTTATTTCATAAAAAATAATCTTATAATCGAAGAAATGATAATACTTTAAACAAGTCCAATTTAACAAAATTGTACAATAAAAAAATATTTTCTTCCCTCATATATATATATATATATATATATATATATATATATATATATATATATATATATATAAAATTACCGTATATGGAATAAGGTGATATCAATCAATTTGCAACTGATATCAGAAGAGGCATCAATAAAGATAGAACTTCAAAGTAAGATAAGAGTAAGTCGAAAGAGCTGAATTCATTGAAAGAATTTAAATTTTTTAATGAAAGATGTGACTGACATCTATCAAAATATGACATACCAATTTCGAACTACAAAAATACATCCAGAAATAGTATAGTAGTAAAAGAAGAACTGCTCATTGTGTGATAAAGTAAATAATATGACTTAAATAGGCCTATATTGGAATTATTAGTTGTGAGGTCTAATAGCAAAGAAGTTGTGGTGTTATAACTGAACTAGGATCCAATTTTCATGGATTAGCGTTATAAATTACAATAGAATATTATTAACTTCAATTGATATGGGGCTTCGTTCAAATAACTTCTGCCAACATTCAATGAATAACCAAAATCAAATATTACATTGATAGTACATAATAACACAATATTTGAATCATTTTAATGGTTTTCCTAATTTGTTCAAAGTTCTCCGAGGATCGATATATAATAATAAAAGCAACAACAACAACACAATCATTGGAAATACCAACTAGTTATGCAAAGTGAAACTCTCAGTTTAGAACAGAAATAGAACAAGTTTTGGGGAATAGCCTGTTTTTCCGACTATTTTATTACTTGCTTTATTCAATAAATAAATATGAACTATCTGTTGATCAACTTCTATCAATATCAACTTCTGTTGTGCGGTTGAGCTGACAAACAAATGTTAATGAATAGTATAATCCATTGAAGATCAATAATACTCATTCTATTTGTCTAGGTATTGTCTAATATTATTTTGATAATAAAATTAATTTATCAATAAAAAACAGATGGTTTTACAAGAGTCATAATGATTTGAACAAAAAAAGGTGCTTCCAAGTAGTAGCCACAACTAACATAATTATCTTCCAAAATAATTGAAAATTGAAATATAAAATCATTCCAGAAACAGCATAGGCAATGTTCTGAAACAGATCTTGAATATGTGAGCCAAAGTTGCGTGCGAGAGCTTCAGCTATAATTAATTCTCGAGATGAGTAATAATTTTATTCTACCGTATTTGCTGTGATGTGATTCAAAGAAATGATTGATTTCTAGTTACAAAAAGATATGAAGATAGCCTACTAAGATGATGAATCAGAACCATCGTCTTTAAAAGCTTTGTTACCAGATAGTTTTCCTATAAGTTCCTTAGCAGAGTTGAAGATGCCATGCGTTTGTGCATTGCAGCTGTAGCAACGACTAGTTTTTTTGAAATTGCTGAGAGCACACTTTTCACAAAAGTAATGTTCACACCTGAAAAAAAGAATGAAATTTTACCATCGATGTAACTTATATCGGTAGGATGGACAAGATGGAGTAAGTTTTATCATCTAATAACTAGTTAGAATAAATAGAATTTCTAGTAAAAAAATAAATTGATATTCATTAATAAATTGATAAATTTTATTTTTAAATAATTATAAAACGTCAGCATGAAAAGTTTATTTGTAATTGTTGAGCATAGCGTGGCCAAGCCACACAAGGCACTTTTTTCAGTAGGCACGACTGGACAGGAAGCTCTCCCTCTCCGATCGGGTTGGCGTATCGAGTGAGCTCCCTGTCCAGCCAATTGGAGGGCTTTCTGTCCTGTTGTGCCGACTGAAAACTGCCTCGTGTGGCTTGGCCCTGAGACTTGAGGCTTAGTCGATTCATATTTTTTACAATATCTATCGAACGCTTGAAACAACCCAAAAAGTGACACAATCTTATTTCCAATTAGAATCATCCTGTTGGTATAACACATCGCATGTTGTACTTTTTACAAGTCAGCAATTTTAATTATTAGTTTATTCTTTAGAACGATAAATGCATTTGTCAATATAAATGACTTATAAATCTCAATAAATGCATTTGTTAATATGAATTACCATTAATCAATCTCAATTAGAAACTATTTGTAGTATTAAAATATACTGATCCAAACACACTTGCTTTCAAAAACAAATTGCGTGAGGGTGTGCAATGTTGTATCAAGTGAAAATCCTCAGCATGGCAAGCTTTACTTTTCAAAAAATTCTCTACTTCTGCCTCCGATGCAGTAAGAGGTGTTGTGGTTGGTTTACATGTTAGTTAAAGCCCTTAGGCATGATACCTCTAAAAGTAAGAAAACACGCGTTTAAAACTAGAAAAAATGATCAACTGCTGTATTTTTTACAACGCGACTGCCGGAAAGTTGAAAAATGCTAATATAGTGTGATAATAAAGTAGTATCTAGTATAATGTTGGCATAATAAAAATCTAGTATAATGCTAGACATTCATTGTGATTGGTTGATGAAAATACGTACTTGGTAACTACGGGGTTAACAAAAGATCCTCTGCAGATGAAACACTTGAAAGGAAGTTTGGAATCATCTGAGTCTATTTCATATTTCTGATCATCCGAATCTTCTCCAGCGTAGGTACCCTCTGCCATTTCCCTTTCAAGCTGCCATCCGGATTTATAATCTGATCGATCGTGTAGGAATTTACAGCTGTCTGGAACAAGGGCATCAATTAAGCAGGAACAGTGAGTATTCAAATCATCGAAAAATATATTCATCTTTATATTACTTTAGTCTCAATTGACTAACATTTTTTTTATATGCAGCACCAAACAGATACGGTATTTCATTTCGATCAATATCAATGAAGAACAAAGGAATTTTCCATAGTTATGTTTATCGAAAAAGAAGCATTTCTACAACCCTATCCTGTTCAGTAATTGTACAGAATCAAAATTCAAAAATCTGGTGTGGCGCACTTACACAACTTTCCTTGCCGTTATGAAAATTGATCACCTGACGCTAGAGTTCACGCCCATCTAAAGAGTCTACTATTCAAAGTTCTAAGCCTGCTGGTGACAAGACAATAACGCTGGATACATACGAGATCTGCTATCTCTTCATAGTGAATGATTTAATAGAATCAACAGTTGCCAACATTTTGCAATTGAATAATGACATTTTCTCAAATTTCAAGCTTATTTTAAATTTTAGGTGAGAATTTTACTGAACATTAATTGTAGAGATTTTCATGCTCAATCTTTTCCACTTAAAATTTGTTTAATTTTATCTGAAGCCTGATAATTGGGAATCTAAAATCAAACTTTGCATAGATGGGACGGAGCTCCTGGATTTTTTACAGGTATGGGACTTGTGGCAGTTGATAGAGCTTATCAATGACTATTTTAGGTATAAATTTGATCAAAATCGTTGGAGCCGTTTTCGAGAAAATCGCGAAAAACCCTGTTTTCGACAACATTTTCGCCATTTTAGCCGCCATCTTGAATTGCATTAGATCGAAATTGTTCGTGTCGGATCCTTATATTATAAGGACCTTAAGTTCCGAATTTCAAGTCATTCCGTTCATTGGGAGATGAGATATTGTGTACACAGACGCACGCACACACACACACACACACACACACACACACACACACACACACACACACACACAGACCAACACCCAAAAATCATGTTTTTGGACTCAGGGTGCCTTGAAACGTATAGAAATTTAGAAATTGGTGTACCTTAATTTTTTTCGGAAAGCAATACTTTCCTTACCTATGGTAATAGGGCAAGGAAAGTAAAAATCAGCAATGAATACTGCATTTGAAAAAATTAATCAATAATATTATTGGAGTACAGAACTGTGATTAAAATTCTACAATTGGGTTTTGGAGACATGACGGGGCCGCCGAAAACAATGAATGGACAGGTAGAAGTTCTAGTGACCCTTCAGCAGTCACTTATTGTTATTAAATTTCGATATGTTCGTGGCTTATTGTTGAGGAATCATAAATTTTCCACTCCGAGAAATATATAGGTGGACCAGTCTGGTTACTTAAAGACACTTTTAGCTGTAAACCAGCAGTTACCTACAGTAATTGGATAAACACACACATTACTATCGATGGTAAGTACAAATTTAGTCCAACTAATACCATATATTTAGTGTGCATGATAAGACTTAACACATAACATAGATATTTTGTTCAAACTAATAGTTTAAAAGGACGCAAAAAATTTGGTTCCATCAAATGAACCATTGGGAATAATACAACTACAAGTACTTGAACACTGATTTAGATTCAATTTTAGAAATACAAGTAACAGATCTAAGGAGCAAAGTAATAAGATAGGTTGGTGCTCGCTATCAGCTATAAGTGCCAGTGAACAGGTAGCTTGGTCTCCTTTCCATAACCCCTACAATTTCATCAAGTTTTTTTTAAATATAGATACTTTACGTCTTATTCAGTCATATTTCATCTACTCATAAGGAGAGATTAAAACACTTTTAGGGCCGGTTTCCGAGCTCGGGTTTTATAAGTTCTGGAGTTACAGAGTCCAGGACTAAAATAAGCACTCGGATCTTAAAGTCAAGAATTTATCATCTAAACTCCAGGATTTATCAAGTTCTAGACCTACTTTGAGTCCAGGACTTGACGCAGTAAACATTAGGGAAATTCATAATATTTTGTTGTAACATTGGCAATGAGAGACAATGATGAAAATGTGGTGATAGAAATGCATTGCCTCGTAATGTGCAAGAGCAGTAGTTGACGTCCTTGTTTTGTACTCTGTGTTAATTATAAGACTTTATAAAAAAATTCTAATAATAATAATAGCATATTATTGCCATTTAAAAGCAAAACCCAACCTTTTGAAACATTAATAAATAAACATTTCATTTTACGTTATGATATTGATGTAGGCTAGCCCTACGTGGATATCATGTGAGCACGGTTGTCAAGGTAACTGTATTGGCAACGAATTTATAAAAAGATAACAAGTTAGTTTTATGATGAAAGTTCCAAATTCATGTAGTATTTTATTTTTATCTTGTTTATGAATGTAAAATATTAAATGAATAGTATTAATTACAAAAGCACAATTACAACATTGGTGTCGGAAGTAGGGTTGAATACTTGAAAAATTGTGCTAAAAGTTTGTTACACAAAAAAACGTTATGCATGAAAATACGAGCAAGATAAAAAATGGTGATTGAAGCACTCAACGAGTATGTAAATTCGCTCAAAGAAGGTATGCTAGAATCTTTATCTGATATGGGCAAAATTTGCAACAGGAAATCAAAGAAAATTTTGAGATTGTTTATGTTAGTGTTGATAGGAAAAATGAAAAGATACTGGATGAATTTTAGAAGAATCATGGCCATTGGGTTGCTCTGAACTTTGATGAGCCTTTTAGGTTGGCTCTGAGATATATGTATAGCATTGGCAGTGTGCTAACAGGTTGCCACAAGTTATAGTGATATACACAGGGGAATCTGATCATGTGGAGAGGCTTACAAGAGATACAGGAGATTGGAGAACAGTCAATGTTCTTGTAACCTGGTTTGACTGATTTAAAAATTTCATGAATATTAAAACAAGATTTTATGAATTTGAATTTCTTTGTCTGATTGATGAAGAATGATTTCAATCAAATAGATGAATTGAGAATGATCTGACTGATTGTGAAATGGTTTTAAATATTAAAAGTTATTCAATGACAATGCCAAGATAAGAAGGGTATTTCTATCTCTCGACCTAGAATATCAGAGATGAATAGTTGGAAGCAACAGACCGTCGGAAGCAACATTGTTTGGTGCCTCAAGGAAGTCAAACATAGGGTGTGTGGTTACGACATGCATTAGAGTTTGAATAAGTGAGAAAATCAGGAGCAAGTGAGGGTGTCACTAGCTCGAATGGGACTCCTCAGTCCTCAGCATGTAGCTGAGAGGAAGCATAGCTGTCCGGAACTGCAGAAGCATTGCTTCTGGCGGGGAGGAAACGTGGGTTGTTTGGTACTGCAGACATGGAGGTCTGGCAGGGAAGAAGCACGGCTATCCGGAACTGCAGAAGCATGGCTGTCTGGCAGGGAGGAAGTGTGTCTGTCCTGAGTTATGACTGAGCAGAGTATTGTTCTATTTAGAGGTTTGAGACATCGTTACCACTAACGCGATGGAGCCCACAAGGTTGAGAATCAAATGCTGCTATATTCAATAATTGTTCAAGTTTCATTGGAAATCCGAGGAATCAAAATTGTTTGTACTTTGCAAGAATTGAATTTGGCAATTAAAAAAAAATGTTTGCTCAAAATTATAAAGAGCAAGGGAAGGCCCGTACTGCATTGTGAAGAGGGTAATTGTACAGGAATAATAAAACTGAATGAAGAACCAAACCAATGGTTGCACACATTAATCGTCTACCACCTTAATAATATCAAGGAAATCTGGGTATTGAAGACCAATAACCCTAAGGGGGGGGGATAGTGATGTAGGCTAGCCCTACGTGGATATCATGTGAGCAGGTTGTCAAGGTGACTGTTTTGGCAACGAATTTATAAAAAGATAACAAGTTAATTTTATGATGAACTTTCCAAATTGATGTAGTATTTTATTTTTATCTTGTTCATGAATGTAAACTTCTAAATGAATAGTATTAATTACAAAGGCACATTTACAACACTATTATTGATCATTGGTCCTCGACAGTGATTTTGGAGCAAAACTATAAGAAGGCCTATCGAGCTGAAACGTATTTGTTTCGAAAAAAACTAGAGTAATAATAATAATTTATTATTGTTATATTACTATTATTATTACTATGTTACAAATGACATTGATTAAAAACATTGAAATATAAAATTCTAAGGTAATCCTTGAGTTATTTTTCTTGAAAATTTAGGTTATGACACAGTCCAAAATAAGGTTAGTTTTTACTATTACGTATAAATTTGATGCAATTTTATTCCAAAATAAAATTGCAAATTATTAATTTTGAATTTAGATGGATTAATCGAAATAATCTAGGTATTCCATGACAGCTATTTGGCAATTCATCTACTCAAAAAAAAAACTAAGATTTGTATTCTCAGTTAAGTCTAGAACTTAATTTCAAATCATACCCTCGTCGAGGGTTTAAAATCACGCTGTTTCAAGTTCTGGACTTGAAGGTTTTTTGGAAAATCCTTGACTCGGAAAGAGACTAGAATCTAATTTAAGTCGTGGACTTATACTCGTAAATCCTTTACTCAGAAAGCGAGATTATAAACTCCAGGGTCTAGTTGAGTGCTCGACAACTAATGTTAATGCCCAAGCTCGAAAAGCCAAATTTCCGACTCCAGAGTTTAAAGCCGGTTAAAGTATAGAACTTAGCTAAATCCCGAGCTCAAGAAGCGGCCCGTATTCTGCACATAATAGACACTATACTTAAAGAGATTCAAGTTAAAATGTCAGTGGAAATGGTGAGACGTCATAGTTCCAATTTTTTTCCACCCTCTTCAATAGTAGATAGCTGTGATTCAAGTTATTCTGGAATTCTGTTATGATAGTAATTGTTGATTCTTGTTAATGATAAAATATATTATTCACAAAGAATTATCAGTTAGCGGTTAGACACCGAAGTGGTAACATGTAGAGAGTGTTTAATAGTATTTCAGCAATAGTATACATAGTTATAGTAGTGTCGTTTAGTGTAGTTTAGTGTCGTTTACTATATTCAATAGAACAATAGGTTTGCTTACGCTGGAGGGAGCCGGCTGTGAGTGGAAGTAGTACGCATGTGCGCGCTCGCGTCCGTACGTTCGCGTCACCTGCCGCGGTCGGTCACCTCGCGAAAAACCAACTGGCGAGAAAAAACTGCTGAGCCGTCGTAATAATTATATTAATCAGAATAATGAATGGAAAGGAATGGAATCTAGTTAAACCTTCGACTTTCTTAGTTCCAGAATATGAAGAAGTTGAAGATAATAGCTGCAATTCATCACCACCATTATCAATCACCATGAATGAAGGAGATACATCACCAGAAAAATTCATTCAACCAGACCAGCTTAAAACTCCGGCAGAGCAAATACTGTATAATGCATGGAAGGAAGCTGACAATAGGATGCGAGTAGCAGAAAGTAAAAACAACATGTTTGAAAAAAACTGGAGGAACTTCAAATCAAGCTGTGTCAGTTAGAGAGCGCTAATTTCAACTCGGTCCCTGGAGCTTCCAACAATTTGAAAGTTGTAGAGAGTAGTAAGTCGGATCAACACCAATCAACAACAATTAAGAAAAATCAACCAAAAGGAAAATCTGAGAATGTTAAAAATGCATCATGTAGTACTGGTTACTGTATAGATGAGGAGGAACTTGCCAAAGAGACGGAGTGGGTGAGAGTGAAAAATGGGAGATCTAAGAAGAGGAAGCTGAATACTTCACTTTCGCCTCCATCACAAGAAAAATCACCACTCTATTCAAGAAATAAGCGAAATGCTTCTTCCAATAAAGAGATTAAATCGAAAGATGACACTGGACATGAACAGTTTTCCACCAACAATCAACAGTCAAATAAAATTTTGAAACCACCACCCATCATATTATACAATAATCAAAATTACCAAGTTATTTATAAGATTCTAAATAGAAAAATGGAGAAAAATTCTTACAAGGTGACTTTACTGAATAATGATAGTCTAAAACTCAATGTTAACACAGAGGAGAATTACAGATTAGCTACGGCAGTGCTGAACGAAGAAAATATGAATTGGTCTTCGTTTGAAAACAAACAAACTAGACCTATTAGAGTAATTGTTAAGAAATTGCATAGCACTTGCGATCCAGGTGATATAAAGGAAGAACATCAAGAGAAAGGATTTAAAATTCTGGATGTTGTAAACATACTGCAGTGGAAGACTAAAGAACCACTTCCAATTTTTATGCTCACTTTTGATAATTCAGAGAATATAAATAAAATTTATGAAATCCATGCAATCATGGGCATGAGAATTGAGGTTGTGCCAATTAAGAAGCCGAAATTCCTACCCCAATGCAAAAATTGCCAAGCCTGGGGGCATACTAAAAAATATTGTAGGAAAGATCCCAGGTGTGTGAAATGTGCCGGTCCCCACCTTACCACCAGCTGTACAAAGCCAAAAGAAGAAAAAGCAAAGTGCTACAATTGTGGAATGGAACATCCAGCTAATTATAGAGGGTGTCTAGTGGCACAAGAACTGCAAGCACTTCGGAATAAGAAGAAACAACCAAAAACCAACGAGGGAAATAAAACTACTGTGCCTCAAAGGGTGTTAAAAGATGCTCGAGTTATTGAGAATCAGTCTTATTCGGATAGAGTGAAACAAGTCCCAGTTAACAAAATGAATGAGAAAACCCAACTTATATCCCAGAGCTTAGGTGAAGATTTAGGATTGAATATAGCCTCTCAACTCCAATTAATTCTTGAAAAGCTAGTTAGGCAGGAGCAATTCAATAAAACAATTCTTTCTAGACTAGAAAAACTAGAAAATACTACAGTGAAAGAAAGCACTTACAAGAAATATGGAAGGTAGATTTAGAATAATGACATGGAACGCCAACGGTCTATTACAGCAAAAAGATGATCTATTGGCAATTCTAATTGAACAAAAAATTGATGTTTGCCTAATTTCAGAAACACATTTCACAAAGCAATCATATTTAAAAATGAGAGGTTACAAAAATTGTACATATCATGCAGTACATCCCCAGAACAGTGCTCGTGGAGGAAGTGCGGTGATGGTTAAAGAAGAATTAATTCATCATGAGTATAAGAAAATAGAATTGCAAGAGTTCCAGTCGATTTCTGTAAAAGTGAAACTTACGAGTGGAATGATAACGATCGCAGCTGTCTACTGCCCTCCTCGATTCAGCTTAAAGAAACCAGATTACAGTGATTTTTCAAGAAATTTCACGGGAAAATTCATCATCGGTGGAGACTTCAACTCGAAGAATACTAGATGGGGCTCGAGACTAACCACAACCAAAGGGAAGGAGTTACAACTGGCCGTTGATGAATACAACTGCGAAGTACATTCGACAAGGAAGCCAACTTACTGGCCAACAGATAGAGCTAAGATCCCAGACCTGTTAGACTTCTTCATCACAAAGTACATATCACCCAACACTATAGAGGTTGAGGAAGAATTTGATTTCAACTCCGATCATTCACCAATTGTCCTTACAATCCATAGCTCTGCTGTGAAAAAACCCGGAGCACCACAACTAATAAATAAATATACAGACATAGAATCATTAAAGCATATGATAGAAAATAAAATTGATTTAGACACATCTCTACAAACGACTGAAGAGCTGGAAAATGAAGTACAAGAGTTTGTAACGAACATTCAACAATCTGCATGGGAAAACACTCCCCCACTTCAGAGTAAAATTAAAGGTAATTGCTACCCCCAAGTAGTAAGAGAGCTGATAGCAGAAAGAAGAACTAGAAGAATCTGGCAAACGACAAGAGATCCAAGAAGTAAAATAGAACTGAATAGAATTACACAGAACTTGAGAGGAGCAATACATGAAATAAAACAGCAAGAGATTAACACTTACATGGAGGAACTAAGTAATGAGGCCAGTACCAACTACTCACTATGGAGAGCGACAAAGAAAATAAAGAGACCAGTGGAACAAGTGGCACCAATAAGAAAAGAAGATGGAACATGGGCTCACAGCAGTAAGGAAAAAGTGGTTTTGTTCGCAAACAAAAATTATTTATTTCCCAAATAATTACAGAAGTGTTACATAACACAAACGTATTATAAAATATGCAAGGAAACCCCCTACAAGACTATCCGTCTGTGTGTAGGGGGGAGTTCAGTACGGTAACAGTCTTTCACACATCAGTTTAAAACAATAATAATTCCTACATATTTAGCATGCACCTAAATTCTAGATAATTCTAAGGATTTAATTATAATTTCACATCATTTGACATAAAATTTGATTGATTATTCATTTATTCATATGTATCAACAGATTTCAAGAGATGCATGAACCGCAGTGCGTGGGTCCCTGATGAATTCCCAGATAATCAAAAAGAAAAACAAAATTTAATAGAATGAAAAGTTAAAAGATTGAAGTAAATGGGAGAGTGGGACAAGGAAAAATACAATATCTTAACAATCCAGACTAGAAAAAAAAGATAACAATATGAAGGAAGTGTAAGTTGGTTTATCAAATTTGGGTTAGATTGGATTGATTATCGTGCATAGCGGGATCGAAGTAACTGCTCGGACATCTCCCAGCCAATATGGTATAGCCACCTGTCCACCCTCCTCCTGTACACCGCCAAACTGCATATCTCTGCTTCTTTAATCTCGTCAGGCACATTCCTATAAAGGACGTGCGCCAGGTAAGCAGGATTTGTCAGTTCCGAGCCATGTGTCAGCTGGGGAATTTCAAAGTTATAATTGGATCTGAAGCGTGTTGAATAGATATTATTGATAGTTTCTCCTAAGAGCTCTGTTTTGTATTTTTTTATGTGAATTAACAAAGATTTAATAAAAAGCTGTCTGACATTTAGAACTGGAAACTCTGTGAATAAAAGAATTGTTGGATATCTGTAATCTTTTTTTAGAATTGTTTTTATAATTGCCCTTTGAGTAACCGCCAGATGCTCAATAACTGAGGTGGAGGCCCCACCCCAAGCTAGGATTCCGTATTGTACTATGGACTGGACATAGGCAAAATATACGGTTTTGCATTGATTCAAGCTTAACACATGGCTCAGCTCTGAGAAGGCATACAATAATTTTCTAAGCCTGTTCTTTACACACTGAACATGTTGCTCCCAACTCATCCTGGAATCTAGTACCACTCCCAAGTATTTGTAGTGGTTAACGCGTTCGATCACACCAAAGCCACAGCTAACAGACCTAGGATTATTACAGGAATGTATCTTTAATATTAAGGGACCTGGATCAGCTTGGTTCCTTGTTATTATTGGCATATATTTTGTCTTTGACACATTTACCGTTAGGCAATTGTGAAACCAATTTTTTATTTTCATTAAGTCAATAGAGGCCTTCTCGTAGGCCTCCTCCCAAGTGCTTCCTGAAGACACAACTGCTGTGTCATCAGCAAATAAGTACAATTCTCCATCCACTTCCACTTTTGATAGATTATTAATATATATCAGAAAAAGCAGTGGCCCAAGAGTACTTCCCTGAACCACACCATAATCAACATTCTCTTTATTACTCACTTCTCCATTAATACAGACATATTGTAATCTATTTTTAAGGTAGCTTTTGAACCATTGCAGAGTGTTATTCTTTATACCTAAAAATTCAAGTTTTTTAATTAGAATAGTCCTATCAACGGTATCAAATGCTTTTGCAATGTCTAAAAATGATAACAATACTTATACTTATACTTAAACCATCTTGAGAAAACATTTACTCCTCATGATGATAGAGTGCTCAATGATGGAATAAATGTAATCATACAGCCAAGACTTTTGGATAATATCCCTCCAACATCGCCAAGAGAAGTTAAAAAAGAAATAAATAATATGGCAAAGAAGAAATCGCCCGGATATGACCTCATAACAGGAGAAATACTTCAACATCTTCCTAGAAAAACAATTGTGAAATTGAGTCATATTTTCAATGCAGCTTTCCGTTTAAAGTACGTGCCAAGTTTATGGAAAGTAGCCGAAGTTATAATGCTACCTAAGCCCGGAAAGTCACTAAATGAAGTAACCTCTTATAGACCAATATCACTCTTACCGGTACTATCAAAACTTTTTGAAAGATTACTGTTGGCAAGATTAAAACCAATTCTACAGGACAAACAACTTATACCTTCTCACCAGTTTGGATTCCGTAATAAACATTCAACAATTGATCAAGTACACAGACTAACAGATGTAATAGAAAGATGCCTTGAGGAGAAAAAAGTATGTTCTACTGTCTCCTTAGATATTGCCCAAGCTTTCGACAAGGTTTGGCATGAAGGCTTGTGCCATAAATTAGAACAAGTCCTACCCGCAGCATATAGCCAATTATTGAAGTCTTACCTGGACGAGAGATATTTCAGAGTGAAGCTGGATGATGAATATTCTACACTAAGGCAAATTAAAGCTGGTGTACCCCAAGGAAGTCTGCTAGGACCAGTTTTGTATACACTGTACACTAGTGACATTCCAAAGCCAGCAGGAGTCACTATAGCTAAATTTGCAGATGATACTGCTATTCTCTCAGTCGCAGAAGATATTGAGGAATCTACAAAAAAGCTACAAAGAGCAGTTAATGAAGTAAACACATGGACAAATTATTGGCTAATTAAACTAAATGATACCAAGTCTGTACATGTGAATTTTACTAATAAAATAATTCAATATATTCCAGTATATATAAATGAGAAAGTCATTCCACATGCTAATACTGCCAAATATTTGGGTATGACGCTGGATGTCAAGCTCAAATGGAAAGCACACGTCAAGAAGAAAAGGGAAGAACTAGGAATTAAATTCAAAAAAATGTATTGGTTGCTGGGAAGAGGATCCAGGCTGTCCATATACAACAAGATTCTACTATATAAACAGCTACTGAAACCAGTATGGACTTATGGCATTCAACTTTGGGGCTGTACTAAACCATCCAAAGTAGAAATTATCCAACGATTTCAAAATAAGGTACTAAGAAAATTTCTTAAATATTTAATATTGTTGACGCTCCTTGGTACATCAGAAATGCTGATCTTCATCGCGACCTTCAATTGGAGACAGTCACGAAAGTTATTGAGCACTTTGCGGCCAAGCATGAAGAGAGACTCCACCAGCACGACAATATAGAGGCAATCCAGCTGCTTGATGTTGATAATCTGGTCAGGAGGCTCAAAAGAACAAAACCGCATGAGTTGGTGAAGTGAAATTTGTGTTGTGAATTGATGGCTTGAAGCTGGTGTTAGTGATAGTGAAATGTTCATCCCTTCAAACCAAACTAATTATTATTGGCCTACTAACTTGATTGTATGAAACTATTTTATAGGATACAAACTAGACTAATTAATTATGGTCAAAAACTAGACAAACTGAATTGAGGATGAGGTTTGAAAAAGTCCATTTAGTAAAATTAGGATGAAATAAATAGCTTATTAGTCTCTGACTAGATGCTAATTTTTAAATAAAAAAAAACAAAGAATTCATGATTCAATATCAAGAATAAGTAGAAAAATGACTAATACTGGTAAATTTTTCATAAAATAATCAATATGAAATATTCTGGTTGGTAGTTCATTATGTTTCTACATAGCCTGCAAAAATTTGTCAACGGTGTGGAGCTCGAAAAAGATGGGGCTATCTGCTTTGTCAAATGACAGACAACGATAGGAAACCAATGTTAATCAAATGCTGACTTACGAATGTAAATGGATCTCACTATAGGTCCGTTGTCAGTTTGGCAGATTGGTAGAGACTTCTAGTAATGGAGAAAATCTAGATCAAACTA
Organism: Nilaparvata lugens; assembly: GCF_014356525.2. Lineage (NCBI taxonomy): Eukaryota > Metazoa > Arthropoda > Insecta > Hemiptera > Delphacidae > Nilaparvata > Nilaparvata lugens. The sequence continues at coordinate 27,230,960 of NC_052518.1, forward strand.
GATTTATCTTCCGGGAGATATTAAATTTCTATTCCTAGATCGGAAATTAGACACATGATTGAGATCCCAAACCTGAAACTAACTCACTTATGAGACCATAAAGATCTTACCGCCAAATCCACAGAATCCAGTTTCTTTATAATCTTTGCAGATGTCTTGTTGATAATCCCATCTCACTGTGGCTCTCAAATTTGCTGGGGCTCTGATGGGACCTTTGCGCACCTGAAATAAAATTAGAAATAGACAAGTTCAAGGTTATAAAACCCTTTGAAAACACATAAAAAATCTGGTGTGGTACACTCACACAACTTTCCTTGCTCATTGATCTATAAGCCTCATTAACGAGGATAATTTAGGGAATAACATTATGCCGATTGTCGGCTAAATAATTAAAACTAAGATTACACTATTGTGAATGTGTTCAGAGTACATTTTCCTTTGTTTGAATTATGAAATTTGAGGATTTTTTAAAAGTTGTCAAAACAGCTGTTCTACAAAATATCGACATGTGTTCTTTTGAATAAACTGCTCTACCTACCTACCTCACGCACGAGAAGGAGGTTACAAAGTAAATTTCTCAAGGATGGAGTGGACCCCCTATTAATTTCTCACGGAGGAAACTCATTCCAGTTAATAGAGCTGATATATAACTATACAGGGTATGAATTTGAAAAAAAATCGGTCAAGTCATTTTTGAGAAAATCGTGATAGAAATTTAACAAAATTCATTCTTCTCAGGAATATTACGGAACTCCTGCAATTTTCCAAGAAATAAGACTCATGTCAGTTAATAGGGCTTACAAATAGCTATCTAAGGTATAAATTTGAAGAAAATCGTTAGAACCGTTTTCGAGAAAACCGTGAAAAACATGGTTTTTTAGCCATTATCCGCCATTTTTTCCGCCATTTTGAATTGAATTTTATTGAATTTCTTATTGTCGGATCCTCATGGTATAAGGACCTTAAGTTTAAAATTTCAAGTCAATCGGTTAATTGGGAATGGAGTTATCGTGTTCACAGACACACACACACACACACACACCCACACACACAGACCAACACCCAAAAATCATGTTTTTGGACTCAGGGGACCTTGAAACGTATAGAAACGTATGAAATTTGGGTACCATAATTTTTTTTTGGAAAGCAATACTTTCCTTACCTATGGTAATTGGGCAAGGAAAGTAAAAAAACATTTGATAAATCCACTTAAGCAGATACAAACCTTATTACAAATTGAAAAACATAATTATAGGATCAGTTGCATGAAAATTCAAAACGTTTATCGAATTCTACCACCTTAACATGACTTATAATAAAACTGTAATCTGATGAAGTCTTAAATCCACGGTGTCGTGGGTGTCGAAATAACATTATGTCAAATGGAACACTCAGCAAAGGTGTCGACCGACATATTTTGTGTCATTGAAAAAACATAGTGTCGACCGACATTCACGGTTTTCAACATGATTTTGTCAGTTGGACGTAGGGATAGTATGGTACTATTTGTAATCCAGTAGCAAGTTACAAGTAGAATGATTATGGAGAGCAAATATGGTCGTTTATACGCATATAATGAAAACATTCAAAGTCCTGTTTTGTACTAACATTACAGAAATCGTGTCGATGTCGTTAAGTGGAAAAGTCTTCAACGATGTCAGCCGATTATCGCCAGTCATGTGTCTGCTAGAAATTGGTGAGTATGAATACGTAGACTCTCGTTGCATTAGTTTATTTTGATGGCATCATTTTACAGCGGCTAAATTTGATTAGATTTTCGTGCAACTGGCCGGTATATTAGCTTTCAAGTAATTTTTATCAAAATTTGAGTTGTATTTGTGATCGGAATCATGCATTGCAAGGATTGACTATTGAGACACAAAGCCAACAATGTTATTTTGCTAATAGTGATGAGCCCCAGAATTGATCGTGGGTAATAATAAGAGATAAGTATGGAGTATTATCACTAGAACAAAGACTAAAAATAAAGTAAAGAGCATGGTATTAGAAGATTGATATAAATTAATTGAGACAAAATTTATAAATAAATACCATGCCACTGGAAGCGTTTCCTTGAGCTGTATCTCTCTTTTCATAGAACTGCGTGTAGTTTGCCATACCACGGTAGATCTTATCGTCAGCTTTACCTTTTAGCTCCTGTAAAAATTTCAATTGTTTTAGCAATAACTCATTGGTTACAAATAGAAACGGGGTTCACAATAAATAAAAAGCATACACACACACACACCCACACACATGTATTTTCATCAGAGAAAGGATTCGAACAAAAAAAACTGTTTGACAGCAGCTTCTAACATAAAATAGATAACCAATAACAATAAACCACAGGAAATTACTGATTATTATAATGATGCAAAAATAATTTAACCTCAAATAAGTAACGTACCTAGAGAAAAATAAACAAATAATCAAAGATACAAAAACCTAACCTCAAAAAATTTTGATCAAAGCCTTTCCCTGTGATGACACAACAATGTATAAAGACATGTGTGTACACACATGTTCATCATTCATGTCCTGTCCAGCCTTAAAAGCGATGAGGTATTGAAAAAATCACTACCGTATTATAAGATTTCAATAGGTAATACAAGTCTTGATGAAGACTAAAAACAATCTATTTGGAATTATTCATAATTGAAGCCTTCCCAAGTTTTTTCTTCTTATGCATAAACCAATAGTAGTTTATACAACAGTTTTATAATAAGGTAAAGCACGAGTTAGATGTAAGTGAGCGAACATAGCGAGCGGACGCTTGTCTTAAACATCTTACAAGTGCTTTAAAGACCATATAAAACTACTGTTATATGCACTATTTTATCTACTACCACTCAAGCAAAGTATCATATTGCTGATTTGTTGTAAGGCTGGAAATCAACCAACTACAACTAGCCTATATGGTAAGAAGATAGAAGTAGCAATAGGTAGAAAGCTACTCAGAAAGAGTGAACAGTAAACTTGAAATATTGAAAACAAGACAAACTGATAACTTGACGAATTGGTGACTTGACAAACTGAAAACTTGACGAAATGAGAATTCGTCAAACTGAAAACTCGAAAAACTAAAAACCTGAAGAATTGAAAACTTGACAGAATGAGAACTTGACGCAATGAAAACTTGATAAACTGTGGTCTTGACGAATTGAAAATTCAGTTTGAAATTTGTCAAACTGAATACTTGATTTAGTAAAAACTTGATAAACCGAAACCGTGTTTAATGTTGATGCCACCAGCATCAAAACCGTGTTACAATGTTCAAGTCGTTGCATAAAGTTCTCATTATAATATAGTTTGGAAAATCCATTGCCTCTGTCATGGGATTGATTGTGATGCTGCAATGTATACATTATAACATGGTTGTAGGAAAAACTTGTTTAAATGCGGACATCAATGCGAAAAAACAATCACCGTATACAGTAATAGCTAACAAGCAATTCCAGGTACATCTTTAACAATCAACAATAATTGTTCATAATTCATAAGAGAGGAATTCTTCTTCAAGCTTTACTTTCAATGGATAAGAATATTATCACTTCAACTATAATAAGTAACTCATTACTCGGGTTATTGCTACTTCAATGCCATGCTTTAATGAGAATTGATCTAACAAACAGTATAATCATGTCTTGATAGTTGACAATCAATCTGACCATAACTTTCTTCCAATCACAATTTGAAAAGTTGAAAAATATGAATAGTTATTCATAAATTGACAGGGACAGCCATTATTTAAATAATAGTTATAACTTTACAGCTTCAACTATAATAAAGATGATAATTATAATAGTTATAATTTAATACATTCAACAACTGTAATAAAATCTTGAAGAATCATTGAACAGACCTGATTGAATTCAGAATAGAGACCCCATGAAAATTCATAAAACTGTATTTATAAACAGAGGTAGCCTAATCCAGGTGTTAGACAACCGTCTTATGTGGCTGTCAAGTAAATTTACCAAAACCTTTTCAACTGTTCACAGTTATGATTGAGAACGCTCTAATATCCAATATTTTCAATCCAATATCTGGTGCAATGTAGGCATGTAAATACAGCAGTAGGGTGATAAATGTGTAGCCTACAATTTCTCCAGTCATAGTTGAATGCTATCAGGCAGACGTCTGTGCAATGTACATCGCTTAGGTATATTTGGTAAGACTTGAATGTCTTCATGTCGGGATTTTCATTAATATAGCCCAGTGATGTACCAAGATAACTGAGATTTACTGATACCTTTTTTCTAATCCTTCCACCAACTGTGCAAATAATGTCAGGAAAAGTTCTCGTGACACTTTCTGATGCTTCCAGAGATATCCTGATTACAGCAGCCAAGGGAAGATATTTGGATACTTTTTCTTTATTGTAAATCGAAAGTGGTGAAATATACATACAAACTTAATTTTACCTTGTTGATTTTGAGAGAATTTTCAAATATAGCTTGGGCATCTCGGTCAACTTCGGTTTCTATTTCCAAAATGGCAGTAGCACCTTGATCGCTAGGCCCCTCAGGCTGCACGTTCTTCTTTGATTTATAAGAGACGGTCACTTTGTCGTTATCATCATCATCCTCGTCATCACCATCTCCATCTCCATCCCCTGACGCATCAACTATTTTCTTCATGCCTCTCTTCACAGTCTGCAAAAACAATTCATTGAATACACATTATTGTTTTCAACTACATTACAAATAGTAGCCAATTAAAACTGTAATTTGTTGACACCTATAATTTGGAAGATGTAGGATAATATAGAGCGGAAGTATACTATCAAAAAACGTGCTTTTTACAGACTAAAGAAAAAAAACAGGAACTCATACAACAAACGGTACCAATTATGCTCCAAATTGGAAAATAGTAATTTCAAATTACGAATTTCAAATCATTTTGTTCTATTTTTTCAGTAAGAGTCTTTATCTTACTAAGTTGTAGTCTAGAACACTGTATTTCCACATAAATATTTTTTTAAACTTACTTTTTGATGAGAAATAAGGAATGCATTTACTCCTAAGGAGGAGCTTCATCAGCTTGCTAACGCTAGAGCTGAAGAAGCTCCTCCTTAGAATTGGAATGCATTCCTCATTTCTCATCAAAAAATAAGTAAAGAGTTTTTTAAATAATAACGTAGAAACACAGTATCTAGACTACAATTTAGTTAGGCTACTAAGAAGTGTTTCGACGTGGAATATAATATCAATACAGCTAACTAGTTGAGAAATATGAATATGTGCTAGATTTCAACAGAGGTAAACCATCAAAACGATGCAGTTAAATATAAAACTGGTTTCAAACAAAAATATCATAACCGTGTCAAATTCAATATAAGCAAATATTGATATTGATAAATCAGGAAGTTGGAGTCTGTTAGTGCAGTAGGAATTGTAATCGAATAAAATGGCAAATATAAGATACTTGATATTTTATCAAGCAGAACTTACTTTTTGAATGAGAGGATTGTTCTTCAACTCTTTCAACTTCCTCTCAACAACAACTGTCTCATCATCACTACTACCTGTAACAAAAAATTAGGTTAATTTTTCAATCTTTTTCACCTAGAAAATTGCACAATCTGATGTCCATGATTATATGGAATGATGAAAAGGATACCGTTATCTGCTTTGTTGAATGATAGACAAGGATAAAAACACCAATGTTTATCAAATACTGCCATTATAACTATAGGGGAGATTAATACGTTGAGTCTTGGAAATGAAAGCGAATATCATGTTCATGCACTGGATGCACCCGGCACCAGATCCTCATGAGATGAGTGATTGCTTCCAAACTCCCATTTCGTTTAAGAACTAATTGCAGTGAACATCCTACTGAAACAAAAAGCTATTCTGAGAAAGGATAACATTCCCAAATTTGAAACTGAAAATACTAGGAGTCCAGGCATTCCGAATGAATATTAATAATTCATTACAAACAAAATCTCGGAATGCTGCCACGTGAAGATAAATTTCAGTGTGATAAATTTCATCATATTTGAAAAAATCAACAGTTAGCCTATTAAATTTCTTGCAATGAGACCGTTGAAGTGAACGAAATTATTGAAAAGAACATCACTTACTTTCATCATTGGAGCGTCTCCTTTTTCTATTGACTTGATGGCATTTCCTCTTTTTGAAGAGAATATCAGGTTTGTTCACGATGGTGTCAGTGCAATCCATTTTCTGAGATTCACCACTCATAACTATAGAATTTGAATAAAATATTATAAAAGATGGAGATTTTTCACTAATTTCTATTATCCTAATAGATGCACCCAGCGGTAGACAAAGACAATGTAGCCATGTTGAAAAACTTCCAGTGTTCGAGTGTTACCGTTGTTAGGTAAAATATCACATCCTTAAAAAACGAAAATCATACATTTTCAGCCAAACAATAGATGTGAGCTTTCTACTGAACAATTATGATATTTTCCAAATATTACCAGCATATTGCAATTTTAAAGCAAAACCTAACCCTATAGTATAGTAACCTACTTTTTACCTTTCATTTCATACCTTGTAGGTTTCATCATTTTTTAGGTTAAGTTTATATTTTAAGCCTGGGCGCAAAGATTTGTGGATACATTCATGAGGACGCACGCCTCCGCGAATGGTATGTGTCCATCAGTAAACATTCCACACATGCCTCGACATTCAAAAAGCTATCCGACACAAAGTAGAGGAACTTCCATCTTTGTGTATCCGAATCTGATAAGCCACAGAGAAGAGAGGGAAAATTTCTTCTACTTTGCGACCGCACGGCACCTTTGAGCATGACAAAATACTGACAGGGCGCCCATAGCCACATGCCTCGTCCGAGGCAAACGCTCGTGAGTACATCGTTCCGCTATGATTTGCTGGGTGCAATAGTATATTTCGCACCTAAGGCCGAAAATGAGACTTTTCCGGCTCGAAAGATTGAGAGCCGGAAAACATTTTTGCCTGTGGTGTGAAAGCTATTTTTCGCCACACAGAAAAATAAACAATATATATATATATAAATAAATTAAAACAGGAGACACAATATAAATAGATTGGAAACACTTAAATGAAAATAATTGTGCATTAAGCACTTCCGGAAGCAAAAGTGGAAGGTCTGAATATCAGGAAATTGTCCAATTATTCTTGTTTTTTATTCTGATTTGTCTAAATAACCTGAAAGATTATGTTCAATTATGTGGGAGGTTAAGTTTATACTTTTTTAATCTTTCAAATGACAATAAGATGATATTATTATAAATGTTTCAATTATTGAATAATAAACACAAATAATGTAAAGTTTTTTGATCAGCTGTTTTAGCACACTTGAAATTTGGCCAATCTAAATGTCAACATAAACAATGCTTGTTGTCATCGACTTAGGAAGTATAGGTTAGAAGTTCTATCCTACTCTGAAAATCGAATTTGAATAGTTTATAATATATTATTTGTATTTCATTCATCCAAATAAAATGATAGTATCTTATTGCAAAATACTTTATTCAATTCTAGAAGCATAAACTGATTCTGTTTCATAAACTATTTTGTAAACACGTTCACATCAAATCAGAATCAGCTGACTTCAAGGTTGTTTTACAGCCCTAGGGCTGTAAAAATTTTACCGGCCTGGTCAGAAAATAATCATTCTCGGCCTCCATATGACACATGAAAACCAGCTCATTACATCCAAGTGGGGCAAAATAGTACTTTATGTAACAAGTCTGGTAACAATAATTTACTGCATAAGTATGATTGTTTCTGCCCGAAATGTAGTTTAGGGCAGAATTATCATACGAGTGCGGTAAATACGTTACCATACAAGCTATGTACAATATTTTTTGTCATACTTATCTGAGAAAGAATAATATCCCTGAGAAACAGAAACCATTACATGCTGCTGTTCGAGCTACTACATTCTATAAACATGACCTAGCCCATAGCACCTAGTTCATAACAGACAGACCCTTCCAGCTCAAATAAAATAATAAAGGCCTGAATTATAAGATTTCAGATGAGTTCTTATAACTTGAAAATCCTTAAATGAGTTCTTCAATTATTTGAATTAGTATATTAATTACTCAGATGCTATTAGGACTCAGTAGAGTCCTAACATACTTGATTGTAAAGAGAACATATGATCTCTTTACAGTATAGTATACTGTAATGAAAATCACATGTTTTCTAATTCTGCAAACAGCTGTTTACTGGCTTGATTTAATGCATGGAAAACAGCTACAATTGAGTAAGTATGAAAAATAGTTATTTGTGCAACTAGTGCGCAAAGTGACAGTTTGCTGCACCAAAAGAAATGTTTACGGAAGGAATGGCTTCTTGAGTGCAGCAGAGGAACTTTGAGCACGTATTTCACATTTAATTTTTCCTACAGTTACCATTGAATATGAGAAGTGGTTGATTGGATGATTATGGGTAAAATGATGGCTGAAATCCATGAAATATTTGTGTGTGTGTGATGCTGTTATTAATAGCAACTTTAATTCATTTAAAAATTAATAATTCAATTGAAGTTGAAAATTCTCAGCCAAAGTTCTCATTTTTATTCATTCAAGAATCAGAAAATATACAGATGGAACAAAAACTTCACATTCAAAATACATGCTAACAGCTTGTTGGCTGAACCGAGATGCAAGATGGCTGAATACAAGAACCAGTGAACTCTAAAATAACTGGAATGGACTAGCAACACAAAAAAAGTGAGGCAGCTGGTAAAGATAGGCAACCCGCATTGCTGTGGGATTCGTTCATTTTGTTACGCATTGGCTCTTATGGGAGAATGCATTGCACAGTCTCAATTTCTATTTTATTTCTATATTGTATGTCTTATTCCACGGAAGCGTTATTTTTCCTTTATTAAGCAGTTCATTGTTAACTTTTTGAGAGCAAAAATAATGAAATAGGTTGAATATTAATAAAGAAAAGAATTTTTTTATTTGTGACTGCAGTAGTTTTAGTATTGTCAACTTTTCACAAGCATGGGAATAACTTTGGGCCAGATTTAAGAGAAGCGTATTATTTATTTATTTTTATTTATTTAACAAGGACAATATAAACTGTCATGAAATGATTGGGAATGAAAAAACAGGCTCTTAGTCCAATCTCATATTTTTCACAATAAAAGTAGGTAAATAAAATAAATTATGATGATTCAATAACACAGGATTATTAAATTATGTAATGATAGCAATATACTAGGTATTCTGATAACATTTCAAATCAGTGTGGGAGTTTCAGAAATGATGCAAAGAAATCTATGAAGAAACATATCAATTGTATTATAATTATGACCATATGATAAGCAAACAGTAAAATATGCTAAATAATAATTATTTTATAATTATAAATTATATAAACAATAATACGCATATAATTATACACATAAAATTATTTTATAATTGTAAATTGAACGATTATTGAATTTATTTGAAATGGGAAGATTTCAAAATTAATTACAATTCAGCTGATAGCAATATCATATTTTTTAAAGTAAAAGTAGGTACCTAAAATAAATTATGTCATCTCATGATGATAACACAGAATTATTAATCATTATTGTAAAGCTGTGTTTACACAAAATTCATTAAATGTTTATTTTTTCGTACTTATAGATTCTATTAGATTATAGTATTATACTATTAGATTCTATTAGTATTATATGCTGCTACTTACACTAATTTATATTATACATTATACATAAAATGTATGATACGCCTACCTACATAATATACCGTATACAAATTATGATAAATATACTATATTTATTATATGCTGATGCTTAACACCAAATTTATATCCATAAATTATATCATACATAGAATATGTGATAGAATGAATGATAGTCTTTGTAGGGAAACATTCACAATTTCTGCATCAGATATTATTTATTCTTTTTTGAATAAGGATTAATTTGTTCTTCAATTATGTTTTTTATTTTAGATGCTATAAAGTAGGCCGAAATTTTCAATAAACATAGAAACTATCACAGTACAGTATAACTTACTAGGAATATAACCAAATTTGTTGTTTTATTTTTGGTCAAATAAACTGATCAATATAGAAAGAAGTATTGGAAATGTATGTAAAACAAAAAGATTTCTTCAAATTAATTAACAGAATAAAAATGTTTGACTTACCTGTGAAATGGTATTTCATTTCCTTTAATATGCCCATTATTGCATCCGAATGCAACACAATACATCACCATTTTTCGGTCATATTTTTATTCAATTCTACGCATTTCACGACAAATACTTCACAATATTTAAGAGAAAAGGTTATGATCTAATACTAATAGCCCTAATACTCATTCGAATCCGTTTTTAAACTTTAAAAATGAAAAATCGTACTCAAGAGCTGCAACAGCCCGCTTGAATGTATGAGTACGAGAGAGAAGGGAATCCCACACGGTATGCCTGTCTCACTCACTCCGCCTTACACACTTTTGGTTGTAGCTAAGCATTGGACAGCCCGTTCCAGTTAGTTTAGAGTTCACTGACAAGAACATGGCTGAACCGACAAGCGCGCGACCTAGCGGAAAGAATCGTACCTAAGTTTGTTTCATCCAGCTAAAAATTACTGGAACACGATTCAGAAATTTAGACTTTTGCTCAAATTAACGATAAAAATGCCCAAAGTTAACTGAAAAATATTTATAAAAATAACATAGACAACAGAGAATATTTATTGTAGATTGTAGTATTGTTATGTTTTTTATTATTTTTATTTATATGAATATCGAACGGTAATCATTTAACCTCAAAATTCGAATTTTATAATGTATATTTGCTACTTTTCTCATTTCTTGGAGTTGAAATAATAATTATCAATAGAAAAGAACTATTATTTATTATTTAATGATGAGAATTCGTAAATGATGATTATTTAATTATGATTTAGATGAACATTATTCTTGTTTTGGATTTCTAGATTGGGATTTTATCATAAATGTAGGGTAGCCATTGAAATGATTCTTATCTAAATCTAACCACAGTCATTTTTACCAACTTAATTTTTGTTTTCGTGCACTAATCCTCCAAATAACCCACCAACTATTTTGTGTTGCCATGTTGCAAATCTGGAGTGCAGACAAATTTTTTTTGCCACACTGCACAGAAAGCAGCTGTTTTCCAGTCCCTACGTAGATCTGAAAGACCTTGTTTGCAGACGACGTCAGAAAAGGGTTTCTTTTCCGGTCTAGCCCAGAAAGTTGTCTCTTTCCAGCCGCTCATGGAAGTAGTTGATAAGTCATCCGCTAGATCGGGCGAGTGTCCACTTTCATCATCAGTGCTGAAGTCGCCATGATTTCAGTTCCAGTTTCGAATCAAACTAATTCGCTTCGCAACCAGTTTTATTCAATTATTTATTGTTGATTAGTGCATTCCGAATTTTCAAAAATGATTGAAGATGACTGTGGTATTCCAAGTGAAATTTTAAAAGAATCTGAAATCCTGACTGCAAATCTTCTACCACTAAAATCAAGAGATAGGTACGATAGCTTGACGAGTATTCTTTATTTATTTTGTCAGCAATACCTGTAGTGTGGCGAAAAATATCGTTCGCACCACGGGCAAAAATGTTTTTCCAGCTCTCAATCTTTTCTAGTCCTCGGCCTACAGCCTCGGACTTGAAAACCGATTTCGAGCTGGAAAAATCTCATTTTCTGCTCTAGGTGCGAAATATACTATTCCCGCACTAGAGTGGAAAAGTGAATCTTTGCGTTCTGTAATCAGTGCAGGAATCGTCACTTTTCAAGGTAACTGTAGGAAAAATATTTTTTTGTCATAGTCATTCAATTTCAGCTGTTTTACATCCATGAAATCAAGCCGGTAAATTGCTGATTGTAGAAGAAATAAACATATGATTCTCATTACAGTATACTATACTGTAATAAAATCATATGTTTTCTTTACAGTCTAGTATGTTTCCTATTCCGAATTGGGAATGCCAAAACTGGTACGAAAACCACCTTTTCCTCCACCTATTGTCTAAAGTACTTACTTTACTCCCTGAAACCTAATACTTAAGTGTCACTTTTTCGCTCTCGGTAGTAAAAAACAGAAAAACTCCCTAGGGAGTAGAAGTGACTCCATTTAAATAACATGGGGAGTATCTCTATTTTGAAACTTACATTGTAATAGGTTAGAAGGTCTCAGCTCAGATGAGAAAGCATAATAGAGGTGTCTGTCATTGAGTCAACTGAATTCAATACCACAACCAGAAATTTGATCAACTCATGAAATATATGTTTGTATGATAAGTATTATATTCTTAATATTAGTAGACAATAAAAATTTATACAATTTTAAAAATATTTTATTCTATTCAAAATACCAGCCAACAAATATTTTTGATCTGCAATTCAAATCTGAACCGCGTGATCTGGAGTCAGCCATTTTTGGTAGCTGCTCAGCTGATATAGTTGTTACAACTTTTGCTGATAGATAGCGCAATCGGCAGTGCCAATCAGACAACCAGTTTTTAGGTTTTAGATTTAGGTTATGTTGTTAGGAATCATTGTCACCAATACGTAAGTTATTAGAATGATTTTATTTGCAGTTTCTATAAAAAAATGTAGATGGAGGAAAAATGTTGTATACATCATGAGCGAAAAATACTTTTTCTCCCTCAGGAAAATTGCTGCCCTCGGCTTTGCCTCGGGCTTCAAACTTTTTCCCACAGGGAGAAAAAGACATACTTTTCACTCTAGATATACAAATAACTATTTAGCGCTCCAGGTGGAAATTTTGTTAACTACAATTCTACAATCAAGAAATTCCTGATTCGAAACTTGCAAACTAGGTTATGTTTATAGAATGCATGTAGTAATGTCAGCACAAGCAGGTAATGTTTTCTGTTCCACAATTATTCTTTTCTATATTATTATAACAAAAAATAGTGTAAGTTACTTGGACGTGAATGTATTTTGCAGTGCTTGAATGAAATTCTAGCCTGCGCTAACGCCTCGACTAGAAACATCATTCTCGCCTGCAAAAGGCATCTTCCCATCCTTGTTACTTAAGATACTATTTTGTCATACTTACTCAATTGCAGCTGTTTTCCATGCATTAAATCAAGCCTGTAAAGGGTCTGTCTGTTATAAACTAGGCACTACGGGCTAGGTCATGTTTATGGAATGCAGTAGCTCGAGCAGCAGCAGGTAATGGTTCCTGTTTCTCAGTAATATTATTCTTTCTCAGATAAGTATGACAAAAAATATTGTACATAACTTGTACGTATTTACCGTTTTCATATGATAATTCTGCCCTCAACTATTTTTCGGGCAGAAACAATCATACTTATGCAGTAAATTATTGTTACCGGACTTACTTGTTACATAGTACTATATTCGCAGTGGCTACAGTTACAGTAACCTTAGCCCCAGTTTGGGTTCAGACATGGTAGATGTAAATTTTCCACATCATGATCATGACAATAATGGCGTCATTTCATCATTGAAGATAATAATTACAAAATGCAGTTGTATCTAGTGCTAGTCTATGCTAGTTTTAATGACTAGTATAATAAAATCAGAAATAAAACTTAAGGAACCATGTTGGTGGGTTGAACGATTGTAGGTTAATAGATTGAAGTAAGGAAATGAATTGCTCCATGACATAAGATATGGGATTGACAATTCAAACTTTATTAGGATGTGGAAACATTATTTTGTTAATATGCTGAATCTTATTCAACTAGTTATCCAAACAAATGATACCATTATGAGGAAAGCAATAACTTCACAAGAACAATTGGCTGCAACTTTGAGATTCTTGGCATTAGGCGATTCAATTGTTGGTTTACAATATCTATTCTGAATCCCAAAATAGAAAATTTCTACAATAACTCCAGAAGTTTTGATGACCTAATCAAAGCACTAAACACTGTCCCACGAAATTGACAGTCTTATTTAACCAAATTAGCCATAAATTGAATCAAATACTGAATTACTGTTCATTTTAAATCAACTCTGTTCATACACATGACAAAACAAGATCCTCCAAAAGATTAGCTTCAAGATTTACCTCAAAGGAATACTAGTTCAAAGTTTTAATAAATCTCACTATAGATAGACTTGCTATCTAAAACCAGAGAAAACTCCTATAATTATTCTTCTTAAAGAATCTTCATGTTAAAATGCATGTTAAACAGCTCATTAGTTAATAATAGTCCAGTTACGAGATAGTGAAAAAGGGCAGTTTTGATAATTAATTCCGAAAACGCAACATTTTTCGGGTAATGATTCTGGAGTATTGGATATCTTTACAAAAGTTGACCTTATAGAGCAAGTGAGAGAAAAATGAGTATATTGTGATTCCAGGCTATTAACTATATATACTAACATCCTGCAAAAATTCAGCTTCACCAATATTATGGATAGGGTGACTTATGTAGTTTAAATGAATGTAATAATAGTAATACATCAGCTTCTTCTTCTTTTCTCATGATATCTTATTCTCTTCATCTCCTACTTATTTTTCTTCATCTCCAAACTTATTTTTCTTCATCATCATGTTGTAGCTTTTCTTCTTTTTCTCCTTCTTCTGCTTCTTACTATTATCTTTTTGTCATCATGTTCTATTATTTATTCTTCTTCTTCTACTCAAAATTGTCATTTTATTCTTATCATCTACTCATCTTCTTCTTTTTCTTTTTCTTCTCCTCTTCTTCATCATTCTATTCTTCCTCTTCTTCTCCTTCTTCTTTTTATTTTTTCTTCTCATTGGAGAAAGAGAAGAATGGGAAGGAGTAGCAAGATAGAAATAAGAAGTGGTAGAACATGAAGAAGATTAGATAGTGGAAGAAGAAGGAAGAAATCTTCTTCTTCTTCTTCTAGGAGGAGGAAGAGAAAAAGAAGAAGGAGTAGCATATGAGAGAAATAAGAGTTAGTGGATCATGAAGGAGGAGAAGAGGAAAAGAAAGATGAAGATATACTATACAATAGTGATAGAAAATAATAAATATTTGGAAGATGATCAACTGAAAACTTCATATTTTCTTCTTCTTCACATAGTATTCTCATTCTTACAGAACACAGAGTATATAAATGATACAGTATTACTGCAGCAATGTCTTTCACAATTCTTTTAGTGATAGGATCCAATCCAATCCATTTTTCTGTATGTGTGTTCCAAATTTACGAAATAAAACTTCACAATTGATTATCAATTTGAATATTTCAACATTTGGCATCTTCAAATTTCCCATGCTGAGATAGTCAACATAAAATGTTCGCCAGTTATTTTCAGTATCCCCCAGATTCAGGAATGCAGCACAGTTCGCACATTTGATATTTTTTAGCAATGCCCAATATTGAACAATAAGTTCAAATCCTCACTGTCCAGATTTGAACTTTCGGGAAAAACTGTTTCAATTACACCATTTGGAAGGGAGTCTTGGCAATTGGCGTCTTGGATTCTTGGTTTGGCGTGCGTTTCAAAGCAGATATCTGATCTTCATTCAGGATTACCTCCATCATCGATTCTTTCTCCTTGAGCTGTGCTTTCAGTGAGGAGACTTCATTTTCGAGCTGAAGAATTTTCTTCTGTTCTTCTGTAGCCTGAGCCTGAAACATATTATTTGAACTCTATTCAAACTGAAAATATAACATACTGAGTAAAATAATAAATTAAATAAAAGTGCAAAGACTCTCTTACAGTAAGCAAATTATTTTATTGCAGGCTGATTAGAATGTAAGCAAGTATGTTTAGTGTCATAGTCTGACTGTGGGTGTGTGTGACAGAGAGAGATTAAATTATTTACTTGATTCGTGTATAGGTAACAAAATATACAGGTTTGAATTTTAGGTAAAATATACAGAAATATGAATTTTTGAAATATACAGTATAAATATTCAAGTATTATAGTTGTTATACTCCATATGAATACTGTACCAAATTATGTATTATATTTGTTAATGAATTTTAATACTATAAAAAGTATCCAAGGACCCAACATTGCATTGAATAAATTATCAATTGTATCAATGAAAATAATTGCTTCTATTTAATATAGTTCATCGGGAGTGGACGTAGTCGAGTGGATCAGATGCTGGCTTTATAATTCAGAGGTCCGGGTTCAAATCCCAGCCCCGGCAAGATATTTATCTCGGACTACTCCCATGTTTTGGATGGACACGTTAAGTCGTCGGTCCCGCCTGCCTAAAAAGCAATCGTTAGATCATGTCAGAGACCCTGAAAACTCTGACACCAGATTTGAGCCTGCCAGGTCACTCGATATTATTATTATTATAGTTTATCTCAAATTATTCAAGATATTTCTCAAAAAGATTGATTTGATGATTGCCATATTGGAATAAATGGGGTCTATCATTTTCAAGGTTAAGGCCCAATCCATACTGGTGAGGGGTGCAGCGTGGCAGAGACATCAGTTTGGTGTCTGATTGGCTGAATGTTTTTGGGATCCTATAAGCTGTGCATGCACGAGATCTCCGCCAAGCTGCATGCCCGACCTGTATGAATTGGGCCCAAGATGGCCGTTTTTGGCTTATATATTTCTCAATATTCAACCCCAAATGTCTCAAATTTAAAAAATATTTATTCAAGTGATTATTCAATTTTTCAATGCAGTTTTTCTATTGCAGTCTCAGAGTATCAGAATGATATAAATTATTGTGTCACATGAAGCTCAATTGTTCATTCTATAATTTTATAGGATTTGTGCCACCTTGTTCCTGTAGCTGCACAGCTATTAAAGAAAATTTTTTTTGACAATTTCTTAGTCTTTTTGATTCAGTATTAATGAAATAGTTGTGTGTCAGACAATAAATTCAGTCAAATGATAGGAATTCGATTTATTACTAACCTCATGAAGATGTGCAATTCCATCCTCTACATCAGATTTTCCAGTTTCACAGGTTCCACTAATATTCAAAGATTCAACAATTCCACTAGTTTTCATAACCTGAAAAATAAAAGTAAATAATCAATGTTCATGAATGCAAATGGAAAAGTTTGAATGCCTATTTCAAATTAATGGATTCAGGTTCCCAGATTTTCAATAATGTTTGTGAAAAAACCCCTTCCTGTATATACTCACAATTTAAAAAACTTGCCATAAAAATAGTAATGGAATAAGTTATTCAAAAGGAGACAATGATGATACTCTTTATCGATAAAAAACTTTAAACTCAAGTTGCTAGATAAATGATAAGATTCAGTAGTATCTGATGATTAGTAGACCTACTGATTTAAAGTTGAACATTTTGGGGCAAAACTTTACTTTACCTCCCCAGTTAGTTGGCGACAAATTTCTGGTTGCAATCGGTTTGGGATATTATTTTGATTATGAAACCATAAAAAAATTGTGGCACTCATCTGTAGTTAATAATTAAACCAAGTACAAAGTAGATTTATAAAAAAAATGGAGCTTCGACTTACAATAAATCAGAAACATAGGTACTCTGCATTCTATGTACACAACTTAAAATAACACCTAATAGTATGATAGTAGAAGAGAGCATGGAGAGACGAGACTCTATGCTGTGTGACACTCCTAACAAACCTAAGCTATTCGTAACACCTAACAATAGTCAGATGGCTGCTATTATACTGATTATATTTTCTAACATGATGAATGAAGACAAATGAATACTGGATTTACATGGATTATACAATTAACAACGTTCACTTTGAGATATTTTATTGAGAATCAAATAATTTTTGATATGTGTAATGGCCATCAACCTCAAAGAGATTAATAGTAATTTTAAAATTTACTTGAAATAATGATAAGTCAGCTATTGCATTGCAATACAATGTTAGATTTCCATTCATAATTTTAATGGGCGAAATGTTAATCAATAATTTACCTTGTAGTGAGATTGTCGTTTTGGCGCCAACAGTTTTGGTGGGTTGGGAACATTAAATATGGCTGGAACAGCATTGGGCTTTAACTTTTTCCACCAATCTGCTTGCTGTGACTCCCATTGACTATCTTCAAAATGTACCTGAATAAATAAGATTGAATCAAGTTAATTTATGTGAACCCCAAAAATGCAACTTACTTGACAAAATACATTGATGATGTACTAAAAATAATTAACAATCTGTAGCTGCGGTGGCATTAATGCACATCAAGTACCATGGGTACTAACGCCACCGCAATTAGTTTATCTATTATCTATTAATTGCCTAAGTTATTGTACTTTCACCACTTTTGTTCATTTACCAAGATAGTCTATATGCCTTATAGGCTATGTGATTAAGTGTAACTTACTTAAACTCATTAGTGTACTACTTATTAAAAATAACTACAAATTGGTTTCAATACTAACATATACTATTATTGGGTGAAAAAATCAACTTTTTGTACTGAAGTGAAGCTTTCAGGCCATGGAGGGCCCCATTGCAAACATTGACTGTTGATAGACTTTTCACCACATAATGTCTGCAAGTTGTTAGTGCTAACAAATAATAATCCATAAGTTCATTGAAACTATAGTAGTGGAATCTATTTTTTTGATATTATAATGTGAAATTATTCCTCTTATGATAAATTGAAAATAGCTACCATAACAAGGCATGCTTTCCAAATTATAACCTACAAGTTAGGTACTCAGCATTTTTCAAGTTGAAAAGCTAGGTTAATGGATCGATTTCTAATTAAGATTTGATATTTTCAACTTGTTCAACTTTTAATTTATAGTTACAGAATAATATAAGTTGAAGTTATAAAATGTTTAAAACTCACCTCACATTGTCTGGAAGTTGAAGTTGGTTTCCAATTAGTAGGTCTACAGTTTTGTAGCCAAATACTCAAATAGCTATTCTAGAACTATCAGACGTAAAACGAAACGTTTGAAAGCCTTTGGAATCATTATTGCAAAAATTTGGTGCGGACCAATCCCCCATAATTGCTATTTTATTTAAATTACAGTGGCAAAACTAGCAAATTCATAGCACACTCAATGTAAACGCATATATGAAAGATGGGAAGTCTATGTCACAATATGGCGACTGCGTGTACCCAGTCTTTATAGAACCTTAGGATTATGTCGTCATACACCAAATTGCTATCTGGTCCTTATGGCGTCATAAGGACGGTCAGTTTGCAAAACGGTCACTTTGCAAGACGGTCAGTTTGTAGGACGGTCAGTTTGCAGGACGGTCACTTTGCAGGTCGGTCAGTTTGTAACCCCCCAAAACTTCCATACTAATAACGTGCTAATAATTTGGAAATTGGAAATGGAACAGATACTACATTCTGTAACAGAGTATTGGAACAGTTTATTATCCTCCTTGGAACAGTTAACAGTATGATCGAGATGGCAATGACAAAATCATATAAAAATATAACGGTTAATATTTTGACGGTTGAATAAATTTATTTGAGTGGACAAAATAAATTGAAGTTGAATGATTGATTATGCCAAGGATTTTGATATGTAATTTTCACAATGTGACACCAAAGTTCACCTTCGAGTCTCGCTACAATTAGGCGCGCTCAGAAAGAATATTTTTTTTATAATATCCATCAGCTGTTTAGATAATCAGGGAGGTCGGAGTCTGAACCAAAAATAATTCAGATCAGAACTAATCAATATCAATATGGCTGTCACTGCTGATGTAAAATTGCCTTCTATTGAAGAATTGACGGTTCCTGAAGTTAAATTGAGTGGAGTTCCACTACGATCAGCCGCTTTTCACTTGGGAAAATTTTGCGAGTGGCAAAATGATGTAAGTATTCTAACCTCAATAAAATTAATAATATAACCACATAACCTTACTCTCCGCTAGGTGCCCTTCAATAGTTGAAAAATAAAAGGTCCCTTTTCATCAAATCTCACATTGTTTTCTTATATTTTGTCAATTGATTTTCCTTTAATTAATTAGTCACTTTTTGATAAAAGTAGCATAAATTTTTTCTTAGTCTGCTTTCAATTCCGAAACGACGGCTGTAGCCGCGCTGTATTAGCTGTTATTAGTTGCTGTAATCTATTGTCAACATAATAGACTACATCCGTTAATACGACTGTCGCGCGGCCATATTCATAGAGTCATCGCTTAGGAATTGGAATTAGGATCAAAACATAGTGGAGCGGCGAAAGTAAAGGGTAGCGGAAAAGGTGGTTGAAGGTGTTTAAAATAATGATTGTATCGAAATGTCTCCGCAACCTTCTACCCTACCTTCGCCGCTTCATATGTTTTGGCACATTTGTATAGGCCTACATGCATTACTTCTCACTCTCAGCTAGAGCTATCTTATCTTATCCGCTATCTATGGTGACGGACATAATGGAGCGGTATGTTTTGACCCATTTCAATACATTCAGTAAACTTTCAAATTAAATTTGTTTTTATTCATGATCAGCACGTGCTGGATACATTGCGTCAAAATGTAAAACTTGATAACTAAAACTAAGATCAAGATGGGAGGTCAGTCATAGATCTTAAAAAAAACAACATTGTATTGCCTCTTCATCCAGGGAGTAGAGTGCCAGACTCATAAGCCTCGCACGAAGTGCTCAAAGATTTACTCCTGCTCTCGGGAATGCACTGGCATCCTGTTATAAATTGTGATTGCACTGACTGGGAAGCTATTATGTAATCAAGTCTGGCATGAGGCAAATTAATATCATTCCTTCTCCTTGTGTTGTGGCTGTGTACATGTTATCTTGAAACTAAATACATTACACTCTCAAGCTTGAAGCTACCTTCGCCGCTTCACTATGTTTTCACCCTTACCCGTAGGGCTTGGACACAGAGAACGATATACTATCAGAGCGGACTTAGTATGGGTCTGTCGAGACCTAGCACAGCAATCAATAAAATCAATCAATCTTTATGTACAGACCTTTGGGCCCCATTACACCAACATATATATTGAATAAGTCAGTATGTATGAGCTCTTGGTGTTTGATCGCACATTTGCTAGTCTTCTAATCAAATACTTGTCGATTGAATTCATCAGGTTAGCTGTCAACACTACAGTCTCTTAAAATAATATTCTCCTTTAAAAGATATCACTCATTTCATTCAAACAACTTACAAATATCATTTATCGTTCAAGTATTTTGATGGCGCTACTTGAAAGTTAAAATACAAGGAATCACTAGCCTAGCACCCTTTATTTTATTCAAGACTCGACTATTTTCGGGTATTTATCCATTCTCAAGTGTCAAAATGAATTATTATTTTGCAGTAAACAAATTTTAATTTTTAGCAGATGTCTCATTTCATATTTCTAATGTAAAATATTGGGTTATGATTTATATATGATTAGTATTAAAAATATCAATAGCTGTCTTTTTCCAGATTATTTAGTTTTTAAATTCTTCAAAATATTGATTTATGATTTTCAGCATGGGTAATGTTTAGCATGTTTTGAACCCCAAATTAAATGTTTCTCAAAGTTAATCAATTCATGGGACATGTTGTTCATCACATCATCTTGACTAGACTGCAATCTTGTGGGTTTCGTCCTATGTGCGACAGTAGAAAAAGTATGTAGTACAATGTGCGACGGTTACCCTGGTGAAGGGGGATCCATTTTTCAGAATAATATGGATAGGCAGACGCTATGAATGGAACATCGTATGCTTCATTAATCATTTTATCTAAGGACATGGTATACAAACAGTCATACCAGGGACGATAACGACTATTCTTCCAATATTCCTTGATTAATTTCATTTTAACTTATCTGTGAGGAAGGTTATCGAACTTTAAGACAGAAATGCATAAAACTCAATGCATTATGAGAACATCAAATCACGCGCGATATCAACGAACATTTTTTTCAGTTATTCTTTACGGTTTTCATATTCTGCAAGGTTTAAAAACAAGTGAACTAAGAAATACACACATATATTGTCAAATCAAATTCTACAGTTTTATTTGGTACAGGACCATGGTTTCGTGACCACACAAGTCACTTTTTCATTTATGTACAAGCTCAACTAAAAGGTATTGAAAAAATAGTTATTTGAAATGAACCCTTATTATGTGCGATAACGATACTTTCCAAGTTTTCATTTGGGTTTAATAAGTTAGCAAGTACCACTAAACTTAAAACATTCTATAGTACCTTCAAGTATATATTCATTTGATGCATTGAAAGAATTGATTTATTAGAGGTAACCTTCCTGTGACTCCAGTAGATACCCTAGTTGTTAGATAGTCCTGTGGTCTAGTTTGTGAGGTTAGATTTCACGGTCAGGTTGGATAATAGAAACCATCATTTTCAGAGAGTGAAACTCTCTGAACAGAGAAAGCAGTGAGAGTTTGGCTATTGATATTATGGTAAGACCATTGCAGTTTCTATAGTGAGATACACGTTAAATATTTTTTCTTGGCGAATAAAATATATCTGAGACAGAATTGATCGTTATCGACGAGAATCAAAAATTAATAACATATTAGATTTACCGGAATAACTTGAATCACAGCTATCTTATCAAGAACAATGGAAAAGGGGAAATGGTAACGATTCTTACCTATAATTGCCATTGAGTTTTCAACGTGAATTTTACTTGGAACTAAATAGTAAGTAATAATAGGACTGGCCTTATGATAAGAGCTTATTGTTCTAGGATGAAACTTGTTAAATTCATTATTTTATAGATGAATATGAATCTACCTCATTAATTAACGTATTATGTGTATCTTACTTTCCAAAATGAATTCCGGTTGCGTTATTTCTAGAATAATTAATATAATAAAGATTCAATAGATTTTAATGGGTTTCATTATCATTAAATCATTGAATGCCACAAATTATTTAAATTTTAAAATATATTTTTTTCAATTTTTCAAAATTTAATAGGTAGTGAACAGTTGAAGGGATATGAACCAACTTTGTATTGCCATGTATTTGTTATTTTTTGTATATTTATTATCGCTTACTACATTATATGCATTCCTGAATACGCAGATTCTTTACAACTAGTGCGTAGTTCTGTGAATGTGTACTATACCTATACCAAAAAATGTTGCCGAAACTCAATAAGCCAGCTCACTTTTTTGAATACACAATTCACCTCTTTTTCTAATGAGAAAGTAGAAAATGCTTGTAAGTTATTGGATTTATCTATCAGTACTGACTGATCCAGATTTCATATTTATTATCTAGAATTCTCCTTCCTTGTCCTTACTAAGAAGAATTTACGGTCCCGTTCTGGTTGATGGGCAGCAATGGCGAATAAGAAAAAATGAAGAAATAGAAAAATTAATAAAAGGATAAAATATAAGTACGCTCCGTTAAGGCCCAAAGAATAAGGTGGTTGGGGCATGTGATGAGGATGAGTGAGGCTAGAATGTCGAAAATATTATTCAATAGCTAGTTGCACAGCAGACGAAAAAAAGGTAGGCCAAGGAACAGGTGGGTGGACCAAGTGATGGATGACCTGAGAAAGGTGGAGGTGAGAGGATGGAAAGAAAGTTCCATGAACAGAGAAGAATGGAGGCGTGTTGTGGAGGAGGCCAGGGCTCACCTATGGCTGTAGCGCCGGATAAAGAAAAGAGAATTCTCCTTACTTGATAATATTATAACATTTTTATCACTCATATTAATTTTACACCGTTATTTTTGATAGTAAATAATCATTCTCTCATAATCTTCTTCAATTCAAAATCTGACAGCGACTGAACAAAATGATTAAATTGTTAGAATACAGAAGCCTACCAACCGTATATAAAGGTGATCATCATCTATCCTAGCTTCAGTAGTATAGACATGCTAGTATACACATACTACTGCAACAGGCATTTCCAACACCAATTTTTAGATGTAGTTTTGGGATTATAAACTTGATACAAGTGATAAACTTCTTGTAGGTATCAGCTTACTCTTTTGATCACACTCCTATTAACGTGGCCTTCTCCTATTTTTCAGTATGCATTTTATGCTGCAACTAGAGCAACTGCAACCTTTGCATTGAGTCAACTATTGGTTATTAGATACGTGGAATCGCATTTGTATCTTCAAGAAAGAGTATCACTCTGTGTGTCATGATCCTGGATATTTATTATCTGATACGTGACACAATTTAGTCAGAATCAACTCATTCTCGAAAACAGTTTAGGAAGTTTCGAATGTCATTTTTATTAAAAGAGACAAAAGATGCACATACAATATTTTGTGCTGTGGCTTTACAAAAATTAATATACTCTGGTATGGGGCTTGCTACAGAAAAATTTCAAACCTGAAAATAACATTATTTGTACCATCAGTTTTCACCGTTTTATAAGTTTTGCAAATGGTTATGACAGGAATATCACATTTAAAACACTTCTCATCTTCTAGACCTTGTATATACAGTGATAGTGATTTCACTGTATATGTGCAGTATTATAGCACGGCTGTGCTATATTATAAAACTAGCCGTCAGACTCGCTTCGCTCGCCATATCCATCTAGCCAGGAGGCTCCGCCCTCTGGACCCCCGACTGGATCGTCCAAAAATGAGATAAGCGGGCTCGCTTCGCTCGCCTGCATTTTTCATTTGAGCATGCTTCATTCCATCAGAAAGTCAAAGTACTGAGAAAACGCAGAAAAGCTGAGAAAAACGTTGGAAAAACGATGATTTTGGGCGTTTCTTTGATGAAATATTAAAGTCACCTCATCACAAAATTTTTAGACCCTAGCTAAACCTCTGTACCAAATTTGAACATTTTCTGTCTATTATTTGATGAAAGAACTGAGAAAACGCAAAAAAAAACGCTAATTTTGGGCGTATCTTTGGCGTTATTTCAAATTCCTTCTAACACAACATTATTACACCCCAGCTGAGCTCCTGTAGTAAATTTGAACATTTTCTGTTCATTTGTTCTCGATAAAGCTGAGAAAGCGCAAAAAAACGCTGGAAAAACGGAGATTTTGGGCGTATCTTTGGCGTTTCTTTAAATTCCTTCTAGCACACATTATTACACCCTAGCTCAGCTTATTTACTAAATTTGAACATTTTCTGTTCATTTGTTCTCGATAAAGCTGAGAAAACGCTAAAAAACGCAGATTTTGGGCGTTTCTTTGGAAATTTTTCCAAATCCGTTCTTAGTGCGCCTCTGAAAGGGCCAACTGAACATACCTACCAAATTTGAACGTTTTTGGTCCGGTAGATTTTTAGTTCTGCGAGTGAGTCAGTCAGTCAGTGAGTGCCATTTCGCTTATATATATATATATATATATATATATAATATATATATATATATGAATTTGAATGAATGTATATGCTACTGCACTTAAGCCAAGATACATACATTTATTTAATTATATATACTAAAGAAATGATATCCTTTACATTATAAATAATAGTTATAAAATGAAGATTTAATTTATGTTCATATGCATAAGTACAGTAGGTGAGGCAAAAACACCGGCAAAAGGAAGATTCCTTGTGTGCCAGTGTTAGTCGTAAATCAGCTTAATCAGGGATGTAATATATATATTATAAATATATTAATATATAAACAATATATTAATTAGTTAGGTAATAATATATTATTAGGTAATGAATATAATTATGTATATTTCAATGAGTATGAATGATAATTTTCTTGTTTTTTTTTGTTAGTTTTACAAAATACGAATCTAAGATTAGCCTATTATTATTTTCTCTATTTTTTGCCTGTCTTTGGAATGGACTGTTTTTTTTCTTTCATCATATATTTCTATTTCAAAGTAACTATGTACTAATTATTTTAATATTAATTAACTTATGAATTATGAAAGATTATTTTTCATTTTTGCCTTTCTTCAAAATGGGCTGTTGAATTGTATGATAATGATAATCTTTCAACTAATGAGATAGATGCAATTAGTATAAATAAAAATTTTAATGAATTTCTGTGCTGCCTTGAGAACAGTAAAACCAAGTATGATATTATTGTGCTCACTGAAACATGGATCGCTGATGGTGTTCCATTTCTCTTCAACATACCTGGTTATAAAATTATAAACAAAAGTTCAAAGCTGAATAAATGTGATAGTCTTTGTATATATATATATATATATATATATATATATATATATATATATATATATATATATAAGGGAAAGCTACAAATTAGAACTACTGAGCTGTGATATTGATGAATGTAATGCTATTTGTCTCGATGTCGAAACATTAAGTGGGAAGTTTCTGA
The DNA here is from genome assembly GCF_014356525.2 of Nilaparvata lugens. Lineage (NCBI taxonomy): Eukaryota > Metazoa > Arthropoda > Insecta > Hemiptera > Delphacidae > Nilaparvata > Nilaparvata lugens. The sequence continues at coordinate 27,257,060 of NC_052518.1, forward strand.
GATTGATAGGAATCTATCGTTCACCGAATAGTAAAATTGATGAATTTTTGACGAGTTTAGACAAATACTTGAGTGGCATTTCCTGACAATATTGATATTTGTCTAACAGGTGATTTGAATTTAAACTTGAATCACTTTGATAAATTTGTTGCTGAATACATTCATATTTTGAGTAAAAATGGTTTAAGATCTCTTATAAAAGGTAATACCAGAGTTACAGAATTATCAACGTCTTGTATAGATCATATATTTTTAAGATCTAAGGATAGATTTATCATATATATATATATATATATATATATATATATAAATAGCAATATCTTGAAGACAAATATAACTGACCATTATTCAATTACGCTTCACATAGGCTATAAATGCAATGCTGTCAGGAGTGTCTTATTGCCTAAGAAAATTAAAAAGATAGATTACGCTAAATTGAAAGAAAGTTTGAGCACTGAAACCTAGTCCCAAATTGTTCATAATAGTTTAGACAGTACAGATGTTTTGGTAGAACATTTCCTAAATATTATTTCCAACCATATCCAACTGGCTACTTATGAAGTATCTATATCCCATAAGAGTAGACCATTGAATCCATGGATTGTTCCTGGACTCATAAAATCGATGAATAATAAAGATAAAATGTATAAACGGCTGAAAAAAGAACCACTCAATTTAAAACTAAGCAAGACTTGAAGAATTATAAGAAAATACTAGATGAATCAATAAAAATGGCTAAGGAAATATATTACAAGAATCAAATAAACAATTGCAAAGGTAATCCTAAAAAGCTTTGGAAAAAAGTAAATGAAATCATAAACGAAAAGTCTGTAGAGAATGAAGAAATTATTATTGATCCAGAGACTTTAAACAACTTTTTTGCTCATGTCGGGGAGATGGATGCTCGGTCAATTTCAAAGACAAATAGTCATTTTGAACTAAAATATTCTAAACCCAGACATAACTTTGCTAATTCGTTGTTTTTAATTCCAGTTTCTCCTCTTGAAGTGGAGGATACAATAAAAACTTTAAAGAATAATGCTAGTCCTGGAATTGATGAAATTAGCAGTGTTACTTTAAAACAGATAGCTGAGTTTATATCCATACCAATTGCTCATATTGTAAACACTATTTTCATTAAAGCTTCTTTCCCAAGCCATTTCAAAATAGCCAGAATTAAGCCAATTTTTAAAAAAGGTGATAGGAATGATCCCTCCAATTATAGGCCTATAAGTCTACTTAGTAATTTAGCTAAAATAACTGAAAAATTATTTAAAAAACGCTTATTTGATTATATAATTAAATATGATATTCTTGAAACAAATCAATTCGGTTTTCAGACAAACAAAGGTACAGAAGATGCACTAAGTCATTTTTTAGTAATTGACAGTATGAACAGAAATAAAAAGACAATAGCTGTTTTTCTTGATCTCTCGAAGGCTTTTGATACGGTTCCCCATGATAATTTATTTAAAAAACTAGAAAATCTAGGAACAAGAGGCATTGCTCTTGATTTGTTAAAAAGCTATTTGTGTGATAGGTCGCAAACTCTTTCATTAAACAATTTAAATTCATGTGAGAGTGCTGTGCGGTTACCCCCTTTTGGATTGCCTCAAGGAACAGTTTTATCCCCTCTTCTTTTTCTTTTGTATGTAAATGATCTCCTTAAACTCAGTCTTGATAATGGTAAAATAGTTTCTTTTGCTGATGATACAGCCATAATTTTTTCGCATGAGAGTTGGACCAATGTTTTTAAAGTTGCTGAGGATGACATGAATATAGTCAAAAAATGGTTGGACTCAAATACTCTTAGTCTTAATATTTCAAAAACCAAATTCATAAATTTTGCTGCAAATGCAGGTGGTCAACCAAATGCAGAATTTAGAATGAAGCTGCATTTGAACTGTACAGACACTCTCACCTGTGAATGCCCATCTATTGAAAAAGTTAATGAAATTAAATATCTGGGTGTAATAATAGACGAATATTTGAGGTGGAGTTCACACATAACTTTCCTTTGCAATAAACTAAAATATGCAAACTAAAAATTTTACAAAATTAACAACATTTTCAACTTGGAAAGTCTTAGTGCCGGTTGCACAAAAGCCGGTTAAATTTTAACTGTGATTAATTCCACGAGAACCAATCAGAGAAGCCGTCTTATCACAAAGGCCTTCTCTGATTGGTTCTCGTGGAATTAATCACGGTTAAAATTTAACCGGCTTTTGTGCAACCGGGCCTTAGGATGATATACTATGCTTTTGTACAGTCTTTAATTCAATATGGTTTAGCTGTATGGGGTGGAGCCTATGACACTCACCTTCTTAATTTATTTTTGATTCAAAAGTACATAATTAAGACAATTTAAAAAAAACCTAGGTTATATTCAAGTGAATCCCTCTTTGTTGAATTTAATGTAATGACAATAAGGCAACTTTATTTCAAAAGACTTCTTAAACATATTGTGAAAAACAAAGATACATTTATCAGAACTGATAAACTGTTTTATAACTTATGACCTGACACATCTTTGAAATATATTATCCACGATTCAAAGTTGAGCTTTCTAAGAAGACAGATCATGTATATGAGCACTAGATTTATAAATATTTTACCATTTGATTTTGAATTAAAAGTCCAAGATAGAATGATTGATACTTGGATTAAGGAGAGGTTCTTTTTTTCACTGGGAGCGGAATGGTGGTAGTGTCAATTTGATTTGTCTTTTTTTCTCATTTAAAAAATTTTTTCTCATTTAATTTTGTTTTTCATATCTATGTATCATGTATTATGTTGTTCATATCATTCATTTCTATGTATTTACTCGTTTATTCTTTTTAGTTGATCTACTTTTTCAAGTTTTTGTTTTTCTTTTTATTTATTTATTTAATATTCCCACCAGCGGGCAAGATGTTTTTTCTTTTGCTGGTGGCGCCTAAAAAATTCGAATTTTATCTTGGGTTTTCATGATTAGTCAAGTTCTATTCTATGTTACTTCTTAGTTTAAGATATTGTGTTTTTGTTAGACTTGTCTATTTCAAAATTTTGTAATGTATGAATTTTTTGGCAAATACATTTCAAATATATATATATATATATATATATATATATATATATATATATATATATAACAGGATACACACGACACGGATAGATTAAAAACACTTAAAAACTTACATTCAAACGAGAATTTTCGGGGCTGGGCCCCCTTTGTCAATCAACCAGGAAGTGAAGTGGTGCAGATTCACTTCCTGGTTGATTGACAAAAGGGGCCCAGACCCCGAAAATTCTCGTTTAAATGTAAGTTTTTAAGTGTTTTTAATCTATCCGTGTCGTGTGTATCCTGTTTATATTTATATTATAAAACTTTAAAGTGTTTTCTGTTACAAATATATATATATATATATAGATTGCAGTTTTTGAAAGTCTCATGGAACAGGCCCCAGATGCAATATTCAATTTTCAATAATCAATAGTTTTAATATCAATAAACTTTATTTTTTATGTTCGCTTTAGTTATGATGTTTTTGTAATAGATTGATTGGTATTTTTTTAGGAGTTTATGCTCTGTCGTAATGAGCTCGATGATCCCCGTCAATGCTTGAACGAAGGAAAAGAAGTTACTGCTTGCACTTTAGACTTCTTCCGTAAAGTCAAGAAGCATTGCCGCAAAGAGTTTGAGAATTATTATCATTGTATCGACAGATCCAGTGCCGATTATGATTTTGCTCCGTGAGTACCTGATCTTAAAGTTGAACTATTCTAGAGTCTTCCTTTCTTGTAGTGATGTTGATGTTGTTTTTGATATCCAAATGGAAAAAAAACTTGTCACACATGGAATTTTTCACAACTGGTAGTTGTGAACTTGTAACGCCATGTTACTAAACACTGTTACGCCATTATCAATCTCGGTAATCGTCAGTTGTTGACTACACATTTATACTGGCGAAACAAACTATTCTAGGTAGTTTCTCTAAAAATATATAAATAAATAAATTTGAAAAAGTGGCTGTGACAATCTCAGGTGGTTATTTTTAATTTTCTGCTTTGATTGACAAAAGGGGCCCAGACCCCGAAAATTCTCGTTTAAATGTAAGTTTTTAAGTGTTTTTAATCTATCCGTGTCGTGTGTATCCTGTTTATATTTATATTATAAAACTTTAAAGTGTTTTCTGTTACAAATATATATATATATATTTGTAACAGAAAACACTTTAAAGTTTTATAATATAAATATAAACAGGATACACACGACACGGATAGATTAAAAACACTTAAAAACTTACATTCAAACGAGAATTTTCGGGGCTGGGCCCCCTTTGTCAATCAACCAGGAAGTGAAGTGGTGCAGATTCACTTCCTGGTTGATTGACAAAAGGGGCCCAGACCCCGAAAATTCTCGTTTAAATGTAAGTTTTTAAGTGTTTTTAATCTATCCGTGTCGTGTGTATCCTGTTTATATTTATATTATAAAACTTTAAAGTGTTTTCTGTTACAAATATATATATATATATATATATATATATATATATATATATATATATATTTGTAACAGAAAACACTTTAAAGTTTTATAATATAAATATAAACAGGATACACACGACACGGATAGATTAAAAACACTTAAAAACTTACATTCAAACGAGAATTTTCGGGGCTGGGCCCCCTTTGTCAATCAACCAGGAAGTGAAGTGGTGCAGATTCACTTCCTGGTTGATTGACAAAAGGGGCCCAGACCCCGAAAATTCTCGTTTAAATGTAAGTTTTTAAGTGTTTTTAATCTATCCGTGTCGTGTGTATCCTGTTTATATTTATATTATAAAACTTTAAAGTGTTTTCTGTTACAAATATATATATATATATTTGTAACAGAAAACACTTTAAAGTTTTATAATATAAATATAAACAGGATACACACGACACGGATAGATTAAAAACACTTAAAAACTTACATTCAAACGAGAATTTTCGGGGCTGGGCCCCCTTTGTCAATCAACCAGGAAGTGAAGTGGTGCAGATTCACTTCCTGGTTGATTGACAAAAGGGGCCCAGACCCCGAAAATTCTCGTTTAAATGTAAGTTTTTAAGTGTTTTTAATCTATCCGTGTCGTGTGTATCCTGTTTATATTTATATTATAAAACTTTAAAGTGTTTTCTGTTACAAATATATATATATATATATATATATATATATTTGTAACAGAAAACACTTTAAAGTTTTATAATATAAATATAAACAGGATACACACGACACGGATAGATTAAAAACACTTAAAAACTTACATTCAAACGAGAATTTTCGGGGCTGGGCCCCCTTTGTCAATCAACCAGGAAGTGAAGTGGTGCAGATTCACTTCCTGGTTGATTGACAAAAGGGGCCCAGACCCCGAAAATTCTCGTTTAAATGTAAGTTTTTAAGTGTTTTTAATCTATCCGTGTCGTGTGTATCCTGTTTATATTTATATTATAAAACTTTAAAGTGTTTTCTGTTACAAATATATATATATATAAACAGGATACACACGACACGGATAGATTAAAAACACTTAAAAACTTACATTCAAACGAGAATTTTCGGGGCTGGGCCCCCTTTGTCAATCAACCAGGAAGTGAAGTGGTGCAGATTCACTTCCTGGTTGATTGACAAAAGGGGCCCAGACCCCGAAAATTCTCGTTTAAATGTAAGTTTTTAAGTGTTTTTAATCTATCCGTGTCGTGTGTATCCTGTTTATATTTATATTATAAAACTTTAAAGTGTTTTCTGTTACAAATATATATATATATATTTGTAACAGAAAACACTTTAAAGTTTTATAATATAAATATAAACAGGATACACACGACACGGATAGATTAAAAACACTTAAAAACTTACATTCAAACGAGAATTTTCGGGGCTGGGCCCCCTTTGTCAATCAACCAGGAAGTGAAGTGGTGCAGATTCACTTCCTGGTTGATTGACAAAAGGGGCCCAGACCCCGAAAATTCTCGTTTAAATGTAAGTTTTTAAGTGTTTTTAATCTATCCGTGTCGTGTGTATCCTGTTTATATTTATATTATAAAACTTTAAAGTGTTTTCTGTTACAAATATATATATATATATATTTGTAACAGAAAACACTTTAAAGTTTTATAATATAAATATAAACAGGATACACACGACACGGATAGATTAAAAACACTTAAAAACTTACATTCAAACGAGAATTTTCGGGGCTGGGCCCCCTTTGTCAATCAACCAGGAAGTGAAGTGGTGCAGATTCACTTCCTGGTTGATTGACAAAAGGGGCCCAGACCCCGAAAATTCTCGTTTAAATGTAAGTTTTTAAGTGTTTTTAATCTATCCGTGTCGTGTGTATCCTGTTTATATTTATATTATAAAACTTTAAAGTGTTTTCTGTTACAAATATATATATATATATATATATATATTTGTAACAGAAAACACTTTAAAGTTTTATAATATAAATATAAACAGGATACACACGACACGGATAGATTAAAAACACTTAAAAACTTACATTCAAACGAGAATTTTCGGGGCTGGGCCCCCTTTGTCAATCAACCAGGAAGTGAAGTGGTGCAGATTCACTTCCTGGTTGATTGACAAAAGGGGCCCAGACCCCGAAAATTCTCGTTTAAATGTAAGTTTTTAAGTGTTTTTAATCTATCCGTGTCGTGTGTATCCTGTTTATATTTATATTATAAAACTTTAAAGTGTTTTCTGTTACAAATATATATATATATATATATATATATATATATATATATATATATAGATTGCAGTTTTTGAAAGTCTCATGGAACAGGCCCCAGATGCAATATTCAATTTTCAATAATCAATAGTTTTAATATCAATAAACTTTATTTTTTATGTTCGCTTTAGTTATGATGTTTTTGTAATAGATTGATTGGTATTTTTTTAGGAGTTTATGCTCTGTCGTAATGAGCTCGATGATCCCCGTCAATGCTTGAACGAAGGAAAAGAAGTTACTGCTTGCACTTTAGACTTCTTCCGTAAAGTCAAGAAGCATTGCCGCAAAGAGTTTGAGAATTATTATCATTGTATCGACAGATCCAGTGCCGATTATGATTTTGCTCCGTGAGTACCTGATCTTAAAGTTGAACTATTCTAGAGTCTTCCTTTCTTGTAGTGATGTTGATGTTGTTTTTGATATCCAAATGGAAAAAAAACTTGTCACACATGGAATTTTCACAACTGGTAGTTGTAAAAATGTAAAGTGCTCATACTTTGTTGAATAAAACTATTGATAACTTAATCAATATTGATGTGAAATCAATTCATAATTTACCAAATTAAATTTATTGTCCCTTATTCATAAAATACAATAAATAAAGTTCTTAGCCAATAGATAAGAATTGTATCTGCAAGGAAAATAAACTGAGTTGTTAACTCAATATTATTAAGGTAGCAGATTACGAGAGAATCAAATTATTGAAAGAATGTTACTGTAATCTATATAAGACTAGAAGGTAACCCGTGCTCTGAAAGGGTCTGTTTAAAGCACAAAAAGATTGAATTTAATATTAAAGTTTCATGCTGATATTGAAAGTATTATAATTTTTAATAGCAAAGACGATTTGATTGGGCTTTTATCTTACGTGAATTTTGTATCACAAATTGAATAATTTTATTCCAATAAGTTATTGAAATTATAATTGATTGATTAACAAAAATTAAAAAAAGCCTATAACTATCGTCCATAAATTAAGAATTTCTATGCAAAATTTCAAGTAAATTAGTTCAGTAGTTCTGAGACGCGATGAACATGTATTTCGTATCACGTATGTATATATAAGCCAATTCCTTTCTTTATAAATAGTATAGATATAGAGAAAAATGATTAAGATATAACAAGAATAAGAAGATAGAACCGTTGAATACACTACTTTTATCTGAAATCAAATCAATTTATTTTTCCATATCGCATCACAAAGATATGTAAAATTACATAAATTCAATTTTTAATGCAATACATCAATTTAGATAGAAAATTACATAAATGTTAGTCTACAGATGGTGTAGAATTCGCCCAAGAAGAATATACGTCTGTGAATGGGAGAGATTTCTCCTACTTTTTATAGTAAAAAAACGTTATCAATAGCAGAACAGAGTTTATTATACAGCTGGTAACCCGTGCTCCACAAGGATCTAATTTAAAACTTGACGTAATGAAATTTTGAAGAATTGAAAATATGCCTATAACCATCCTCGGTTAGTTAATTAAGAATCTATATATGCAAAATTTCAAGTTAATCAGTCCAGTAGTTCAGATGTGATGATACGTCACACATAATATTTCTATCCCGTACGTGTATAAGCCAGTTCTTTACTCTATTATACGGTAGTATCTATAGACGATGGATAGATGGATGATTTATCAGTATCTTTGAATGGGAATAACTTTTGTACGGTTTGAGATATCGATGTCCGGTTTTCACCATTCATTATCTCTTGAAATTCTGCATCGAAATAATGTATCATATGACCACCTTTCAATTTGAAAAATAAAGTTGAAGTCAAAATGGCGGCCCAAACTTTTGATGCAACAAAAAATCAGTTATTTTTGTTCGAATAGGATCCCCAATCATGTCTATCATCTAATTTCCCTTTTGAAAGTAAGTAATGTTCAACGGTTTATATACAACAGTTATTTTTATTCTAATAGGATCCCCAATCATACCTATCATCTAATTTCCCTTTTAAAAGAAATGCTCAACTCATTATATACAACAACTGGAAGCATGACAAATTGAAATCTTGACAAACTGAAATCTTGACGTAATGAAATTTTGAAGAATTGAAAATAGGTCTATAACCATCCTCGGTTAATTAAGAATCTGTATGCAAAATTTCAAGTTAATCGGTTCAGTAGTTCAGACGTGATGATGCGTCAAACATCATTTTCCTCACTTTTTGCTATTAAAAAGAACGACTTGCAGTCAGAATTTTTAACAATAAATGAATTAATCACACTCACTGTGATAACGAGTTCTTTCGGCAGGTCCACCATCTTCCTGGTTGTCATTATATATATATTTTTAATAGCAAAAAGTGATTTTATAGTAAGCAGTTCGTGAAAATAATTGAAAGAATAATTTTCCTATCCGTACGTGTATAAGCCAGTATTGCTTACTTTATTGTAGTATAGATATATAAGTCAGAGAGCAAGGAAAGTAAGACCAGCAATGAAGCAAAAACGTTATATTTTAATTAAATTGAGTTGGTATGCTAAGTGAAAGCATAGAAGTAAACATAGATCTGTGGTGTAAGGTGAATGGAGCAGCTACTCAGTTCCAATCCAGCCTATGCCAAAGAGCCACTCGTCCAACCTACTTTCATACACCACATCGCCGCAACCCTCAGCCTCCCTGATGTCGTCCGGCAAATTCCTATAGATAATTTGAGCTAATTATGGTGATTTGAGTTCTATTCCATAAGTTGTGTTTGGTGATTGTGTGATATATTAGCAAATAGGTTTATTTTTTAATTCCTTATATGCGTGAGAATTGTTTTAATAAATAACTGTCTTGAGCACAGGGAAGTCCGAGAATAGCAACAACGTGGGATACCCAGATACTTTTTTACTTTCCTTGCCCTACTGCCATAGGTAAGGAAAGTATTGCTTTCCAAAAAAATTAAGGTACCCCAATTTCAAGTTTTCTGTACGTTTCAAGGTCCCCTGAGTCCAAAAACATGATTTTTGGGTGTTGGTCTGTGTGTGTGTCTGTGTGTATGTCTGTGAACACGATAACTCCATTCTTAATCAACCGATTGACTTGAAATTTCAAACTTAAGGTCCTTATACCATGAGGACCCGACAATAAGAAATTCTTTAGAATTCAATTCAAGATGGCGGAAAAAATGGCGGATAATTACTAAAAAACCATGTTTTCACGGTTTTCTCGAAAACGGCTCTAACGATTTTCTTCAAATTTATACCATGGATAGCATGAGTCTCATTTCTGGGGAAATTGTAGGAGCTGCATAATATTCTTGAGAAAAATGGCGGATAATTACTAAAAAACCATGTTTTTCATGATTTTCTCAAAAACGGCTCTAACGATTTTCTTCAAATTTATACCATGTATAGCTATTTATAAGCCCTATCAACTGACATAAGTCTCATTTCTGGGAAAATTGCAGGAGCTCCGTAATATTATTGAGAAAAATGGCGGATAATTACTAAAAAAACATGTTTTTCACGGTTTTCTCGAAAACGGTTCTAACGATTTTTTTTCAAATTTATACCATGGATAGCGTGAGTCTCATTTCTGGGGAAATTGTAGGAGCTGCATAATATTCTTGAGAAAAATGGCGGATAATTACTAAAAAACCATGTTTTTCACGATTTTCTCAAAAACGGCTCTAAAGATTTTTTTTCAAATTCATACCCTGTATTGTATAGTTATTTATCAGCTCTATCAACTGGCATGAGTCTTTTCCCTTGGAAACTAATGGGGTTCAACCCATCCTTGAGAAATGGACTTTGTAAACTCCTTCTCGTGCATGAGGTAGGTAGGTAGAACAGTTTATAAAAAGAACACATAGTCGAGCTATTCAATCTGTAGAACAGCTGTTTTGACGACTTTTAAAAAAATCATCGAATTTCACTATTTACACAAAGGAAAAAGTACTCTGAAAACAATTTTATATATACACATATACTGTAGTCTGATCGTAGTTTCAAATATGTTGCCGCCAATCGTCATTATGTTATTCCTCTAAATTATCCTCTTTTAAGAATGAGGCTCACAGTTCAATGAGCAAGGGAAGTTGTGTGAGTGTACCACACCAGATTTTTCCGGATAGTTTTCATTATTAAGCGTTGAGTGACGGCCAGCGGCTCCAGGCAAGCGGATGAAACACCTCCCCAAACTATTATGCCATACTGCAATATTGATTGGGCATATTCATGGTAGATCCTCCAACATAATCTAATGTCTATAGTGCGGTCCACGTTATAATGACAGTATTTGATCAACTTTGGTTTTGCTATCCTTGTCTATCATTCGACAAAGCCGGTGGTACTATCCTTTTCTAGGTCCACAGCGATGACAATTATGTTTTTGACGGTGTAGAAATATAATTAATTAATGCAGAGAATCAGTATCGCTATTCTTCTATCTTTATCTACTGCCATTATAATGTGGACCACACTATAGTACCTGGCTGAGCTGAGACAGACCATACAACACCCTTCTAAGCCTCTGCTTAACACATAGCATCTTAGGAACCCAACTCAAGTGATGGTCAAAAATTACCCCAAGATATTTTGGTCAACTCTCTTGATTGATCCACATGTACAGACTGAAAATTCTAAATTTGTACAGGTAAGCATTTTCACTTGCCTTGAGCCTGGATCTGATTGGTTCCTTGTTACATTTGGCATATAGGCAACTTTGTTTTTTACTTTCCTTGCCCTATTACCATAGGTAAGGAAAGTATTGCTTTCCAAAAAAAATTAAGGTACCATAATTTCAAGTTTTCTATACGTTTCAAGGTCCCCTGAGTCCAAAAACATGATTTTTGGATGTTGGTCTGTGTGTGTGTGTGTGTGTGTGTGTGGTGTGTGTGTGGTGTGTGTGTGTGTGTGTATGTGTGTGTGTGTGTGTATGTCTGTGAACATGATAACTCCAGTTTAACCGATTGACTTGAAATTTTAAACTTAAGGCCCATGAGGTTCCGACAGTAAGAAATTAAATAAAATTCAATTCAAGATGGCGGATGATGACTGAAAAACCATGTTTTTTACGGTTTTCTCAAAAACGGCTCTAACGATTTTCTTCAAATTTATACCCTGGATAGCTATTTATAAGCCCTATCAACTGACATGAGTCTCATTTCTGAGATAATTGCAGGAGTTCCGTAATATTCTCGAGAAAAATAATTTTTGTTAAATTTCTATCATGATTATCTCAAAAATGACTTGACCGATTTTTTTCTAATTCATACCCTGTATAGTTATTTATCAACTCTATCAACTGGCATGAGTCTCCTTCCTGGGAAACTAACAGGGGGACCACCCCATTCTCGAGAAATGGACTTTGTAACCTCCTTCTCGTGCATGAGGTAGGTAGAGCAGTTTATTCAAAGAACATCATAGTCTAGATATTTCATCTGTAGAACAGCTGTTTTGACGTCTTTTAAAAAATCGTCGAATTTCACTATTTACACAAAGGAAAATGTATTCTGAAAACAATTATATACAATAGTGTATTATCGTAGTTTTAAATATTTAGCCGCCAATTGCCATTAATGCTATTCCCCTAAATTATTCTTGTTTAATGTTACAGTTCAATGAGCAAGGAAAGTTGTGTGAGTGTACCACACCAGATTTTTCTTATATTTACTGTTAGGCTGTTATGGTCGAACAAGTTTTTTATTTTTACTGCACTATTAGCTGATTTCTCAAGTTGTAATATATTTTCAACGTATTTTGCAGCCATGAATGATTTATGAGTTACTGGGGCAGATGGTGGGGATGGGAAGGTTGTGGGTGGTGGGGGTGGGGGAGCAGAGTGATGGCGATAATAGTGACAGTTCTATTAACAACGCAGATGCACACGTTGACCAAGTCACTTCTATTCATGAAAAGTTCAATATTCTTATCGATAAAATGGGTACAATGCAAACAGACATCACTGTGATCAAAAACGAGCAGAAAGACATTGTCAAAAGCATTGATCATCTGTTTAAAATCAATTAGGAGAATAGTGCAAAGATTGAGGATCACACTCGGGGAAGCTGAATCTACAGAACAGTGATTGCTTCATGTATACAATTTTACTTTTTGATGGTCCATCTTGGAATGAGGTATACAAACATGCAGAGTATGGACTGAATAAAGTGAAAAGATGGTTCGATCAGAATCGTCTAACTGTCAATAACTAAGTGCATGCCAATTTGTATCAGAGAAGATGCCGAACGTGTGGGCTTGGAATTAAGATTGCACTCATTTGGTGCGTTGGATGACGAGTGTGTGTTATGTGACACAGTTGAAGTTGTCTCACAATATAAGTACCTAGGAGTATTATTCGATAAACATCTGTAATTGATCTCCCATATCACTTTTACTCGTAATAAATTAAGGAAATTATTAAACGTTTTCAATTTTCCAAGTAAAATAATGAATATTGAAATGCTTAGCAAGTACATATTGCATATTCCCAATCTATCATACATTATGGTACCTTAGCTTGGGACGGCGCCACAAATACTATCTTGAATCCCTTGGAAGTAACTCAAAAATCTATTCTTAAAATGGTGTTACAGAAAAATAGTAGGTACCCTACTGAAACCCTATTCAACGAGTTTAAATTTTTTTTTGGAAGCTGTGGCTCTGGTCTTGGCGGGCGGCGGACTCATCTGACTGCAAAATTAACATGACTTCTACTGCTATATTAATACAGACTGACTCTATACTATACAGACTGGCCATTCTATTGTATTTTTTTTCTTTAGGGCTACTTTTAATATAAATAGAAATATAAATCTCAGTACCCTTTTAAATTATTTTGTCACAACATGTTTCGGACATTAATGCCATTTTCAAGTATTTGTCTTGAAAATGGTATTAATTTCCGAAACATGTTGTGACAGAATAATTTAAAAAATAAATAATTTCAAGACAAAGACTTGAAAATGGCATTAATATCCGAAACATGTTGTGACAAAATAATTTAAAAGAGTACTTAGATTTATATTTTTATTTATATACAGACTGGCTATATACGATACAGACTGACTTTACAATACAGAATGACTTTCTACATTATAAAACTATGACAATCATTTGAATGAAATTACCCTCATAAATTGAATTCATTTTGGCTCTCTTTCTCCTTTCCCTGCATAAAGATTCACTACATACTTGAAATCCCAACTCGAGTCTACGCACAGGCCACAGTGCCCATGTAGGCTAATTCCGTAATCTATAATGAAAGAAACCCTAATTTAAATACTTAATTATTTTTATTTTATATTATTTATCATTTTTGTACTTACCGTGTTGTGGAATAAAGAAGATTCTTGATTGATTGATTTAGTATTAATCAGCTGTATGTTTGATCCTTACTTATGTACATCTACAAGAATAAACCAGGCATATTCGCTCAAGTGCAACATGACTACACAACTAGGAGCACGGTGCATTTGCATTGTTATTCCTAGAGTATCCAAATCAATCAATATAAAACGTATTCCTTCTATAAAACAAATATGTTGTACGCAAAACTACCCCAAAACATTAAAGACATTGAAGCACGGTCCATAGGTGTCTAAAAACGCCACATTAATAGGTGGTTATTGGATGTTGGTAGAATAAGAATATTATAATTTCTAAAATCAAACTATACTTTTTGATACGTCTAGCCTCAATGCATGCAGCGACGTTTGGTCGTTGTTCTAATCCGTTTCTCATGTTCTTGGCTTGACAGTGAGTTTTCTGCCTCACATTCATTTTTCTCTTTTCTTCTTCACACCATACTTCATTTTTCCATCTCTCACCTCATTCTTTTTCATAATTCAATTTTTGCTTTCACAAATATTGTCATGTTTTGTCATCATGTAAACTTATGAACTATTCAGATTGCTACTCTTTCCTGCACACCGGCATTCTGCCCATGCATAGAAAAAATGTTTGTTTTTCATTTGGAATGTATTTGTTTTTTAACATGAAATATATAAATGAATAGAAATGCATGCAAGTGTGGTGTAGGATAAGAAGTTTTTTTTTTAATTTATCGATTAGAATGTTGATGGTCCAAGAGCTTCCAATATTGACATAAATTCCTGCGCTGAAGTACATGACTTTGAGAAAAATAGGTTTTAACCATAAATATACTTGTTGGATTGAATCAAGTTCCATGTTTTTGAAAATTACAATTACATGCGATGAAAAATATAATCGAATTGAAAATATAATCAATTGGTATAGGCCTATATTTACTTAGGCGTTTTCTCTCAAATTAATGCCTCTTGATTTTAATGCTGCCACCGATAGTTTATCTATAAGATGTGGTAATGTTAACAATTTTTATTCGAAAATGAATAAACAGAATGCAAATTAGGGTAAAAAAGATAGAAATCACAGTATATCATCATATACATATTCATATAATTGTGATTTAAATCAAGTCAAAACAAACAATAAATGGAAATATGAATACGCATATAACAATCAATAAAAATGAAATAGAAAAGTAGAAAAACTAGTCGATAAACTAAGAAAAGTGCCTATATAATTATCGAATCGCAATTCATTATTGGTGAATGTAGAAGGAATATTTCAAAGTAGAACTTCAACGAATACTCTACTAATTATGATATTAATAGATACTTCACTTTAAAACCTGTGTCTTCACGTATGAGACAATATGGCATCTCTGTGAGTAAATCGAATGCCCTTTGGCTTCCCAGTTGCTCCTGAGGAGTAGACAATGTAGGCTATAACAATAACTTAACAATAAGATAGTATAACAATACTATACTAGTGATTCCAAGTATCTATTATAAAATCACTTCGCTTATATATGAGCTACTTAATTCAAATAAAAACAATATAAAAACTTTTAGTACCCTTTTATCAAAAACTTAGACATATTTTAACGACTAGTTTCGACCATAACTTGGGTCATTTTCAAGTTAAAATGTCGATAAATAGATATGTATATAAACCTACATTGTCTACTCCTCAGGAACAACTGGGAAGCCAAAGAGCATTCGATTTACTCACAGAGATGCCATATTTTATTTATTTATTTATTCATATTGTCTCATACGTGAAGGCACAGGGTCTAAAAGGAAAGTATCTATTTAATTTTAATTTGAAAATGACCTATGGTCGAAACTAGTCGTTAAAATATTTTAAAGTTTTTAATAATGAAGGGTACTACAAGTTTTTATATTGTTTTTATTCAAGTATCTATTAATATCGCTCGCCCAATCGCCTTTTACGACTGTACAGGGGTGGGTAGAAAAGTTTGGGGGGGGGGGGGTTCTAGAGGTACGAGGTATCATTTTTAAGATTTGGAGGTTTTCCTGTAGCTCCAGTGTGCCCTCTAATTGATTTTGAGGTGGGTTTTCCGAATGAACTAGCCGTATTGGCTGTTCATTTTTTGACCTTTGCAGCTTTAATATAATAGAGATTAACATAAATTAAGATTCACCAATATTTTTTCATCCAATAAGAGCATTGGAGCTTTTCTTATCTTATCGACTAATATTTCTACTTTTCTGTTTCATTTCTATTGATTGCTACAACCATATATCTATGAGGACCTTGGCCAATAATACAAACACAATTCTTTTGACTACTTAACACAAACTAATAGATATAACGTCATTCCAGGCTAGTCCTGTTTGAGCAAACTTTTACTATAAGATTTTGGCTGATATTGAAACACTTGAAATTGCTTTTCTATGTACAGAAATAATAAGTGACTCTTACTTTTAAAATCTTAATCATTAAAAATATATATTTAATGGATGGAACCAGTTTCGTTTCGATAATATATTGCACTTACTTAATATAGTATATATATATATATATATATATATATATATATATATATATATATATATATATATATTATATACATACACACAAAAATATAACGTAATAGAATGTAAATGTGAACAAAATGTGTAAGGCCTTACTAGCAGGATGGCGGATGGGGTATCATGGGTTATGCTGTAATGGATATTGTTATTGGTAGTTAGCTTTGAGCCTAGCGTAGTGAAGTGATGTGACCCGATGAGCGATTCAATTCCTTCATAGGCCTGAAAATCGATCAAATTTAACAGAAATGGTTTTACCTATAGCTAGATTATCCACAGTTCTAGGACCACTGTACTTACTAACAGCAATTAAATGATATTTAATAGTTTTATCATGATTCATTAATAATTAGCATCAACTTTACTAATTTTTTTCAATAGTTAAAACCCATTTGATTTGCCATTCTAGTGTAAATGTACTTTGAAGTAAAGTTGGAGCGTACCTCCAACGAGACATAATATAAGTTTTATCTTGAATTTCAAATAAATAATCAATGCATCATTTTCTATGCACGATATTCTTGAAAGATGAAAACCTTCAATGATAATATTTTAATAAACACCTCCTGATGAGTTCAAAGCTTTCAACGAATAATATACTCCTGTTTAAAATGAATATCAGGTTCAAAAGTTCCTCACAATAATTATAATTACTATAATGTACCTACCAAGATAAATTATTTGCTAAGTATTCTTGAATTATCATAGCATAATTCAAACGTCTAGATTCATAAAATGTATATTTTTCCTGACACCTGAGCCCAATGTTTTCAACAAAGATATTCTAGTTCAAAATTATAGTTTGTCAGTTTCCTTTCATTCGGACAGATAACATAGTTAATATAGGCAATCAATCAGGCTATATAGATATACAAGAAGTGATGTACCTTATTAAATAATAGTAAGTAGGCTATTCTGAAGAAGGATGAGATTACATAGATATTAAATTAGGCAGATAAATTTGCCCAGTCCATTGATAATAGTCATCAATGATCAAAATATAGCCGGGACAATATCACCCATGTTATTCAAAGTCCAATTAAACTAAACATTACTCACAAGTTCAAGATAATAATTTCTCATACAATATTTCAAAATTAAAAATTAACTCTATTCAAAATCGTCATGGTGAGATAATTAAATTATTATTTGGGAGCACCACTAAATCAATAGAAACTTGACTTGTGTTGAAAGGTTTTATTTGAGGATGATAGTCAAAACAATGACATCTACCTCTTCCATTGGCCTTTGAGAATGTGCATTATCAGGACGTTTTATTGTAAGTAATAGCAAAGAAAAGAGACATTACCACAGCTCAAGCTGGATAAATATTTGGAGTTCAGATAAAACTATTAAATTCTTTCTAGACCTAATGGTACATTATTCTCTATCCTTATTTTGTCATGATAGATAAAAATATAGCTCACTTTCAATCCAAGCATTAAAAATTACTGAATACGATGTTTCATGTACGAAAATATCACTCTAAATTATTTTGCTGGAAATCGTCTGTACTTTAAAATTTGATTTGGGTTTAATGCAAAATATACTAATTTCTTAAGGTAGTACCAGTAAGTATTTTCAAAAAATAATTGATCACACTCTATATTTGCTAGACACATTCAGTCTTGAGTGATGAGTATTTATTATTATATAGGCATAATTAAAGATCCACTCGTCTATTCTGCTCATCACAATTCTAAAAAGCCTACAAACAAAACTAAGCATTATTCTCAGATTAATTTTGTTTTCAAATTGAAGAATAATAATTGGTTAGAGTGAATGTTTAAATGGAGTTGTTCTAGAAAGATTGGAATGTATGAGCCTATTACGAGTTGTAGTCTGGTTCGAAGGCTGGGTTTGTCCTTGTTTCGAGCGCCTTTCCGTTGGAGTGACCGTTTTGAGCTTTCATCTTCTTGTTCTTTTCGTCATTGGCGGCATAGTGAGCTGTGCCCTCTAGGCTGAGAGTCTCCTGGCGACCTGAGTTCCGTACCAAGCAGAAAATGGCCAGGATCAGCAGCAGAGATCCCATTATGAATAGAGCATGGAGCAAAGCCGTTCTGGCGACTGGCGGTACTGTCGTTGCAATACTCATCAGATTCGTCACTTCCATTGGTAGACCGTCGATTCCCTACAATCAATCATAATATCCATGCAATATTGTATAGTGATTTGGTTCCTTATCCTGATAAATTCAAAATGTCCATGGCCCCCCGTTTCTAACACACTGATTAAATCTAATAGACCATTAAACGTATAGATAGATTAACATAATCAATGCAATATTGTATTATGATTTGGTTTCTGATCCTAATAAATTCAAAATGTCTACGGCTCCCGTTTTTAAGACACTGATTAAACCTAAGACCATTAAACCTATAGATTTAGTAGAGATTCAATGGTCCATTAAATTTAATAAGGGTCATAGAAACCGGGCCTACTTCTTAGGCTATATTTCTGCAATAGAAATTGTTAAATTTATTGGAATGGCAATGATTTTGTTTTCCTATGGTTCATGCATTGTAGTAGGACATGTACTGTGCACCTTACCTAGAATATCTCCTCAGGGATAATACATGACAAAAAATGTGGTAACATCGTCAAAATATTCTATGTAATATTTTTTATCGCATTTTTTATAAAATGCTCTTACCGTTTTTGAACGTTCCAAACCAGTCCAATTATCTCCTCGCTAATCTCCCCTCTTCAGTAGGAGAGATAATTTCTTAGTTTATTTTTCAAATTTAATCCAAGTTTTTTTTTTAATGGCAATGTGCTCAAATGAATTGTGCAAAATTTCGTTCATCTAACGACTCTAAAGAGCTGAGAACGGTAACATCCATAATTTACCGTTTTCCTGCGCCACCTTGTTAAGTCCACCATAGGCAGCCTCTTCAAGGTTTGTTTTGGATCAGTAAACATTTCATCTATTCTATTTTAATTAATTTTGTCAGAAAGTGCATTCAGCAATAACTTACATCTTCGAACCACATTATCGGGAAAACAATGTCGGGGAAGTTAGCCACTTGCTTGATATCGATAACCTGACTCACAGCCAAATTGATTTGAATTCTAGCGCGTGCTCTCAGTGAAGTTCCCATAGTCTGAAATTGAAACATTAGATTAGTACATCAGTAGTGTATAAACTGATCAAAACTGATATGATTAGAATATAGTGGGCCTATAATCTAATTAGATCTGTGAAGTAGCTTTTTTGATTAAAATTATCACATGAAAAATAAAATGGGAAGGAAAAGGAAATAAAACTTCTCTTTCCAGAAATTGGTCATTTTGCCAATGTTCAAACTTCTATACCAGAGTTTAGTCGAGTACGGTGGTTTTAACCATGTTATGTTCAGATTTACAATCACATCACATTTTACCTCTCAAGAAATCCAAGTCAACTATTTATAGAAAAATTAAAAAAAAACATCGATGATTATAATCTATTGGTTAAAAAATAATTCCATAGTACCCTTTTTTTAATTTTCCTATTAAAAAAAGTTTAAAAAATTTAAAAAAAGTTTTCAAAAACAAAAGGGTACTATGGAATTATTTTTTAACTAACAAATCGAGTAGCCCTAATGAAATACTCGTACGTTTCCAGAAAATTTAATGATTTATAGATATAAATAAATAAATTCAGAAGTTTCAATAATCGATTTGTTCCTATTCTAATTCCAATACTTTCTGGACCTACCACGTAATATAGTCATTTTTGTATTTATTATTATAATTTGTTTGTTTTTTTTTTCAAATATTGTAATATTATAGTCTTTACTTATCCATTATTGTACAATATGTAGTTCAATTCTGATGGTTTACAGTATAACTTTGTTGTAGTTTTGTCACTATGTATATTTGTAAATATTTAAAAAACACTTTTTATGATGAAATGAGGAATGCCTTTCACTGCAAGGATCAGCCTTATCACAGCTATATGTGTCAGCCTCATCAGCAACGCTGATGAAGCTCCTCCTCAGGAGTGAAATTAATGCATTCATCATTTCATAATAAAAAGTAAGTGTTTTTTATATCTACAAAGATACACAGTGTCAAAACGACAACAAAGTTATTATAATATAGTCTTTCGTCATGGGAAATAACAAAAATTTACAGTATCTTCAAATGTTTTCCAAATAGCAGGCTGTCAAAATTTATTTCTCCTTCATTATGTGGAAAAATGGTAATTAATATTTGAATCGCCTGTGCATACGTACCGGCTGGATATCAATGAACAGTTCATGTTTCTCTGCCTCTGGAGGACTGATTCCTTCAACAGCCTCTCTCAATTTGGGGTCCGCCAAGTAGAAGTGAGGGAAGGACAGCATAATGGGTGAGTCTGCAACATGAATAACAATTTTTGTATTAACACTGCACTGCTACAGGTGTAGTAGCCCAGACATCGTCACTATTTGTCCACTTCCTCATTAACATGATCTTGAGGTCAACTTTGCAAGTAATAGAGGATTGAATGAAATTGCAGGATGAATTAAACAATCTTGTAGTAATTAAAAACTACATATTTTTTCAAATTTTCTTCATTTCTTTTTTATTTTTCTCTCTATGTATTTTCTTTTTCTCTCTATACATTTTTCCCTTTTGTGATAATAAATTTTTTCCCTTTTTTGCGTATAAACACTATGCGTGTGTATTGTATCCATCTATTGTATTATTTCCGATTTGAAAAAATAAATTTCATTTCATATGATATTGCTTGAAAAATTATATGATTTGAGTGTTCATTGTATAGTTCCAATAGTTTCCAACAGAAAAATAAATGTGGATTTTTGTATCAGCGATTTGTTCTAAAAGTTGAGCTGACCTTTTTTGGCAAGAACATAATCAAGCTGATAAAAATATCTTAAGCAATTCAATCCAACTCAATTCACTTATTTGTCATAGTGTGAGGACTGAGGATAATAAATGGCAATAGTCATACATAACAAACAATTCCAATTCACCATATCACATTTTAATGTACGGTAGGCTACTACACAGGCCTAGCCTAGTCAAAACCAATTACTGAATTCTACAGGATAAGGTAATTTTGCACAAGTTTATACTACAAGTAATTTTGCTAATCACTACACTGCCATTCTAAAAGGATGGTTAGCTGAATAAATCTTAATATATCCTAATAGAATGGAGAAGAATGAAATCCTTATCAAGATCCTCGCTGACCATCAATTTGAAAGTTGAAGATTGATTTTGACTGCAGTAATGGTCAAAATAAGAACATAATCAAGCAGATATCAAAGATTCCATGATCTATAACTAAAAACATAATCATTCCTTGCAGGGGGATCGAGATGGCACCGGCCGACGAGCTGCAGGATTCATGCTGTGGAGT